>NC_091767.1:45370607-45674639 GCF_029378745.1 Bos indicus | reverse complement strand
TAAAGTTTGCTAAAATTTACTGAATGACTACTGTGTGTCTGGCACTAATCTAAGTCCTATACTTCATTCTTTATCAGCAGATCTTTATAACAGTTACATGTGTAATTATTATTGTTATCCTTGGTTTATATTAGAGGAATTGAGGTACCAGGAGGTTAAGTAACTTGCCTAAAGTCATACTGATAATAAGTAAAGGAGCCAGAAGCATTCTTAACTAGTAGACAGTACAGCCAACAATGGTGTGTTGGTAACCATCACCTTAGTCTTCATTAACTGAGTGAATAGAGACTGAATAACACATATTGACCACTTCATAGGCTTCTTGTGAAGATGAAATAAGTAATACATGCAAAGCAATTAAAACAGTGTCTATCCTATGGTAAGCACTCAATAAATGTTATTTATTTCCATTCACCATCACCCTCCAAAAGCTTACAGTATTGTACAGGTGACAAACATGGATATCTGTGCTTTATAAATATCTATATATGGGTATATAGATATTTATAAGTATCTACAGATTTTATATTTTTATACTCCTATGGATATATATACCTATATATATATTTTATTAGATTTTTATTTGGGCTTGGTCAGTACTTCAATGGCAGAAGGCGGGGGGAAAGAGCCAGTGATATTAAATGAAGTTTATTTAGCAAACACACAGGAAGGGAATGTGAAACACTACTAGGGAGATTGCAGATCTTAGCCATTCTTCAACTAACCTGATAAAAAGCATTTTACAAGCAGAGAGAAAATGGCTGACATTTATTCAGTGTTCACTGTGGGCTGGACACTGTGCTAAGTACTTTACATGGATTATACCCTTGAATCCTCACCACATGCCTTCAGATTAAATACTGTTATCCACATTTGGGAGATGAAGAGATGAACGCCTGGAGAGGCTAAGTACTGGCCTGAGGTTCCCCAGCTGGCTAGCATATATGACAGAGCCAGTGCTATCAGTGATTCTGCAAAACCACCCAATACAGCATTCACTGGGTGAGAAGAGTTTGGGCATGAAAACTGCCACTGTCTAAGACATTTTATAAAATGTGGGGTGTAGTCAGAATGGAAGCCCTGGTTATTTTTTTTAAACTGTGTGATTAGAAATCTCTTTTATGATGATTTTTTCCTTTAAATCCATTCATTTGCTGGATATTTTCTTGAGTTAGCTCTAGCAACACCACTTTAGTGTAATTACTTGAGATATAGAAGCTTAAGATAGGATTCTTAAGAACAGTGTCTGATTGATGACAGGTAATTTTGTAGTAATAGATTTAAAATAAATCCCAGTTGTCAAAACCATTAACAGCCAGGATTTCTGTACAGGCTGGTTGTATATGTCTTCATTCATTTGCTTCATTCATTCATTTATCCAGCAAATCTGTATTGTGAGCCTACACAGGATCTGTTCTAAGTGAACGTGACAGATTCCAGCTTGCCTGTATCTTAACTCACTTTCATAGCTGAAGGAGCCAGGAAAGCGAGTGAAGGCAGGAAATTAGAGGAAAGGAGGCAGGGTAAGCCCCCAATTAGAAGAAGGAGCCCCTAGTGGTGGGGCTAGTGAAGTGAAGCCAAGATGAGAACAGCCTAAATGGGAAGAAAAAGCCGGTGGGGTAGAAGTCGAGAGGAATCATAAGGAGACAGCAGGATACATCAGTAGTATTTCCCTCATTTTATCAGGGAGGAGAGGAGACTTGAGAGGTGGGATGGGAAGCAACATAAGCCAGAGAGAGTAACAGGCATTGTGCCTTAAATCTGTGAAAATACCCAGTTTACTTATTCCGTCATCTAAAAGTCTATGGTTTAGCTTGATGGGCTGTTGTATCACCGTCTCTAATTATTGAGGGTAGGGAGCAACTGGTCCTGACGGGGAGAGCTATTTGAGCTGTGCTATAAGTAGTTTGGAAAATGCAAGATTTCACTTCTATAATGTACACTGAAAATTTTGTTAAGAGGGTAAACTCATGTTAAATATTCTTACCACACACACACACACACACACACAATTTCACTTCTTTGTTTGGACTCCTGCAGTATCTAAAAGGGAGAGCTTAGCTATTAAAGAGCCTCGCACTATTGGTTTATTTGACTTTCTATCTGATTGTTTAAATCAGAAAACAAATTGTCCTGTGGGTTGAGTGATGGGTTGAGTGCTAGCTTAGATGCCCAGGGGCACTTAGAGTCGGCATGTCTGGTGGCTAAAAATGTAACTTCTCCTTTCTCTCCTGTGGAATTAAGGAGGTCACTAAAGAAAGGGCCTCAGACCATTTATAAGAGTCACACAGAGCAGCAGCACATTTTTTTTTTTCTGCCGTGTAAAGCTGTCTCTGTCCCATGAGGACAATTAACACATTGCCTTCAAGCCAGGACTCCTTTTATCCACTCACTAGACCCTACTAAGCATGGTCCCTGTTTCACAGATGACTTTCACTTTTCCCAGCTTGCCCTCACTTTACTTCTGAGAGAGAAGCCAGCCCTGTCTTTATCCTCAAATTACCCTCAAGAAAACTCAGGCTCAGTGAGTGAGGTGACTTGACCCAGCCACGTGTCCAGGAAGTAAGACATAGGACTTCCTCAGATCTGCTGCTCCTCCAGGCAGCTGTCACCCTGCACCCTGCTCATTCCCTTGGCCATTGTCAGAAGGAGTAATCTTGCTGCAGAGGCTTTCTTCCACTCATTAAATATTTGAGTACCTACTGTGTTCTGGGACTGTTCTGGGCTGGTCACGCCTCTGCCTTCTTGTTCTAAAACCAAATTGCAAAAAGCTAAATACGAGAGTCTTTGAAATGTGAAAGTCCTGTGCAGTCAAGCCCCTTCTCTGGTCAAACACATGCACCTGCAGACTGTATATTTTCCTAACCCCTTATATCAGGGGTCCCCAACCTCATGGATCTAATGTCTGAAGATCTGAGGTAAAGCTGATGTGATAATAATAGAAATAAAATGCATAATAAATGTCATGAACTTGAGTCATCCCCAAACCAACCCCTCTCCCAGTCTGTGAGAAAAATTGTATTTTATTAAATGGGTCCCTCATGCCAAGAAGGTTAGAGACTGCTGCCTTATATCATTGAAGGAGTCAGAATTCTTCTTTTTGTTTTTTTTCCTGACCCCAAAGAACTGTGATGAGTTAAACTTTTGGATACACTAAGGGAAATGTCAGGGATGTTTTCTCAGTGACTCTTACTGGCAGATCTTATTTTTGCTTGCAGCAAGAATAATAACTGTGGCCATGCTAACATATTATCCCAAGATGAGGAAACTGCAGACCGGGTGAGGGGAAAATGCATTTTGACACTCTTCCTTTGACCGATACTATTTATGTGGCCTGTTGCGAACCTGAATTTGATTTCAGTCAGATGGCTTAGGAAATTCCAACTCCAGGAAAGGGTACCTGGAGATGATGCCATCTTCAGGGCACTTCAGTGGTGTCTCTGATCGGGGCCTTCTTTGATCTTTGTCACCTGCTGCTAGGAAATGAGTGACTATCAATTACATAAACTATCAGAGGCTCAGAGGCTTGTCAAAGATGGATCCAGGTCAAGATACCCATCAGGAATCTGGAAAAGCAATTCAAGTGTTCAGGTTAGGGACAACTATTCAGCTCCTAATGGGGCTTCATTTTATTTAACTGCTTGACAACAACACCATGAAGCTGCCAAGGTGACATGAAGAGAAATCTGTGAAGTGTGTTGGTGGGGAGCCGAAGGTACTTTATATAGCCCGCAGGATTCTGTAGGCTCAGCCAGTATGTGTCATGTGGAACACCCATTCAGTGGACTAAAATGCATTTCACGCTTTTGGTTTTTCAAAGGACTCCTGTCAGCAGGTTTCCTAGGGCAAAAAATAACTGTGCCATAGTTGAACTTCACTCAGGGTCCTATCCAATCAGATAATGTCATCCCACTAGGAGGAGGAATTTACAGCTTTTCTGGGATAATAGGATTCTAATCACTGCCAACAGGATTTGTTAACACAGGCCAGGACGGTTGTCCATGAACACTGGCATCTGGATTTTTACCCTTCACACAAAGTTCATCTTCCTTTCTCAATGCCTGTTGTCTGTCCTGAAGTCAGACTGGGTGCAGAAGAGGTTGTGCTCTGGTGCTCTGGTCAATATGAAGGTTTCTAGGGCTTAATTTGAAGTAAAAGACACATTATATGTTGAGTATAGCTTCAATGTAGGCACTGTGCTAGAAGCTTCCCCACTATATGCCCTTGGTAGATATTGCTAATTGACAACAATACTCGCCCATTCAGCCTGGATTCAGGCTCATAATCCTTAGCAAATCTCGTGGCTGCCACAATCAATCAATGGGGGTTGGCAGGAAAAATAGCAGCTGGGTGCCATCCGGGTATTTAAAGTGATTTCCTCAAGGACAGAGACCATGGTTTCCTATCTCTTCACTTATGTTTGGCTACATTCACTGCCCAGTTAAAGGTCTGATGTTAAATTAGGAATCGCATTTTAATGGTACCCACGGGCAGATGTGACTGTTTTTTTAAGAAAGTGGAAGGGAAAAAACCCTCCATATGGAGCTACAGATAGCCACAACTCTGGGTCAAAGTCTGGCTGACACAGTCGAGTGTGCACACTCATAAAAACCACTCTGCAGCTAATTGGCCTTTGAAAATGGGATAAAATGAGCAAGAATCAGATCAGATCTACTCCTAAATTGGCTTTTCTCTGTTCTCTCTCCTTTCCTTCCTCCTCTTCCACCCACTCATTTACCTCTCCCTTTCCCTCTTATTTCATTTATATTTCTGGGAATCAGGTAACATCCATTAATTGAAATCTACAACTTTTCTGTGAGCACCTCAGTAGTTTTGACAAGATGCTTATGAACTTCGGGTTAAAAGTCGAACTGTTTCTATTTGCTTCCCTCACTCTCTCCCCTTACTAGCTGTAAGACCTCAGCCAAATTAACTTCTCAAAACCTCAATATCTCTGTGGTAGCACAGAGCTGACACCCGCATCACTTTATTGTGAGGCCAGTAGATGATTTTACTGTCACAAAGATGAAGATAAAGCATCAGTTCAGTTTAGTAGTTCAGTCATGTCTGACTCTTTGCAACCCCATGAATTGCAGCACACCAGGCCTCCCTGTCCATCACCAACTCCCGGAGTTCACTCAGACTCACATCCATCGAGTTGGTGATGCCATCCAGCCATCTCATCCTCTGTCGTCCCCTTCTCCTCCTGCCCCAAATCCCTCCCAGCATTAGAGTCTTTTCCAATGAGTCAACTCTTCGCATGAGGTGGCCAAAGTACTGGAGTTTCAGCTTTAGCATCATTGCTTCCAAAGAAATCCCAGGACTGATCTCCTTCAGAATGGACTGGTTGGATCTCCTTGCAGTCCAAGGGACTCTCAAGAGTCTTCTCCAACACCGCAGTTCAAAAGCATCAATTCTTCGGCATTCAGCTTTCTTCACAGTCCAACTCTCACATCCATACATGACCATTGGAAAAATGATAGCCTTGACTAGACTAACCTTTGTTGGCAAAGTAATGTCTCTGCTTTTGAATATGCTATCTAGGTTGGTCATAATTTTTCTCCCAAGGAGTAAGTGTCTTTTAATTTATGGCTGCAGTCACCATCTGCAGTGATTTTGGAGCTCCCCAAAATAAAGTCTGCCACTGTTTCCACTGTTTCCCCATCTATTTGCCATGAAGTGATGGGACCAGATGCCATGATCTTTGTTTTCTGAATGTTGAGTTTTAAGCCAACTTTTTCACTCTCCTCTTTCACCTTCATCAAGAGGCTTTTTAGTTCCTCTTCATTTTCTGCCATTAGGGTGGTGTCATAGCCCCTGCTTATGTGCTAATTGAGGAATTAGATTGGCAAAATATAAATAAAACAAAAATGCAGACATTCCTCTTACGGTTGGAGTTCCCATAAAGCGCTGATACATGAGTGTCCATAATCTGGGGCTCATCATGTCCATCAAGTGGCTTTTGTCAATGATGACCTAGTCTTGATCAGGAATTAGTACCATCCCTAGGGATAAAAAAAAATGCCACTCCAAGTGCAACCCAGTGGCACTCTTTGTGTGACTTTGTATATTATCACTCCAGTGTGTAGATAATGCTGTGCTGACTTTGATTCCATTATGATGGGTGGGAGATAAGGGAAACCCTTAACATTGAGCTGCATATTAACAAACACTGAGTTTTCTTAGTAACACTTTGTAATTTTTTTTTTTTTTTGGTTTACCCTTTCATGTACAAAATGCTTATTGAAATCTCTATAGGAAAGAGAGCTCAGTTATTTCTAGAACTCTGGTCCCTGATCCCATTTTACCCATTGAAAGAATGATATTCAATAACGTAATTTTTGATAGCCCAAGGTTTCTCATTAATTCATCCATCCTCTTCCATCCATGTATCCATTTATGTATTCATCCACCTATCTGACAGAAATTTAGTGCCTAATGTGTGCTAAAATGGTGCTAGGTGCTGGGTACAATGGTATACACACAGTCCCTGTCCTCGTGGAGCAATATAATATTTGCAGAGTTATAATGAAATTGCATTTGCTAACACAGAGATTATTATCCTGTGGTAGCAGACAGACTGCCTGTGCCAAACTTGACTCTAAAGTCTAAAAGGGGAAGAGCAGAGAAGGTACCAATTGGTGGCCAGGGGAGAGGGCTGCGTGCTCCCATAAAATCCACCATATCTTCCCCCTTCTGTGTGATAATATTTCCAATTATAGACAATTGGTTTATCAATCTTTAAAGTAGGAATAAGAGGATTTTTAGAAACCTTCGGTGTTGTTTTTTTTTTTTTAAGCATATAAACTAAGTAAAAAACAATGTACTTACTTTCAACCTGATTGCCTCCTCAAAGCCCCTTCCGTCCAGAAATTCTGGGTAGAATTTAGGGAAAGGAGAAATCAGTGAAGGTGAGAAGACAGGGAATGGTCTGTGAATTGAATCCTCAAAAGATGATTAAAATCTTGACCCTAGTCGCCCTAGGCTTCTATGCACAATCAGCACAGGATCACAAAGAAAGCCGCTGGGTGCCCAGGCATGTCCTGGCTTAGAGCAGTAGCATCTATGAGGACCTAGTGGTTGGATTCTGTGTTCCAGGCTATAGGGCTTCCTCTGCTTCTCGTGCTGTGCTGGGCCTTGCCAGGGGCTCCCTTGACTCTGCCACTGAGATGCTCTAATTTTACTTGGTTGATTTAATTCCTCATTCTAGAGGAAGAAAGTACTATTGATGTTTTCTAATTTGCCTCTAGACTCCTTTAGCAGTTACCTTCAGCACAGCAGATCTGAGGCACTTCACTTTAGATAAGCTTAGAGGCTCAGAGGAGAGTATTTACAGAGTCACTTGGGACACGAGGATTTCTCCAGCTGGGCCAGTTCTGGTGACTGCCTGGGCTGCTGCTACACCAGGGGTGTCATAGTGGAGAAGTCCAAAGACGTGGATTCCAACTGTGTGAACTGGGTCAAGTCACTGCACCTCTCTAGACAGTATTTTTCTCATCTGAAATATAAGGAGCCTAAATTAAAATTTCCTCAACTGTGCTGAGTCACATCATTTCAAGTTTGGCTAATGGATAAGCATTTTTTTTTACTAGCCATATATTTTCATGGTCCATTCCACTTATGTTTAGTGATACTGGATTTTCATAATAATGATAATCATTTCTTTAAAATAATTTTATTTTCATCATGTGATTTCACTCACAAGCGGACCATGACTCCTTATTTGCCCTGGGCCTCCGGCCCTGAATTGTAAAAACCCTCCAATGTCCTTTCCAAAGTCTTCTTCCTGCCCATTCATTTCGTGATGGTTTTGAGAGAAACTGTTTACTTTGTGTGTTGAGTGCTAGACGGGCCCTTATTAGAAAATCAGACAGCCACTTGGGTCTCACATAATGTGGGGTTGGCCATGCAGGGCTTCCCAGCCACTGTTCAGTTCCATCTGGCTTTCACAGCTGTTGCCATATCTGTGTGCCGTGTCTACTAGCAACGATTTGATATTTTCTTCAGATGGGCTGGATTTACTTCTTACTCAGAATTATTTGTGAAGTTCTTATAGATGTTTTTCACATATACCTGAAAGAAGAGTAAAACCAGCACACCAGCCCAAAGAATGATCATGACCCTTTACAGTCTTTAAACTGTAGTTCCCTAGAAATTTCCCTAGTTCCCTAGGATCTCTTTTGCCAGAGTTTCAATGAGATCAATAAATTCATTTGCTTTATGGATGGTTATCTATATAGATAGAGGCTTAAATTTTTTTTTTTAATTTTGTAACCTGGACCTATTCTCCTGTATCGAAAATTTTCAAATGAACTGAAACAAGTGAAGTTGTCAGTGAAGAAAAGATGCATAGAAGAAAATGGGCTCCTTGAAAATTGAAGAAAGGGAAAGTTTGAGGCTGGGGAGACAGTCACTGTATCATAGTTATAACAAAATAAGCTCTCATGTAATGATTTACACACTTTAGCAAGCTCAGAATTTTTCTATGACTTAGTAACATAAAAGAAATCCAGTTAAAAATGAGCAAAAGACTTGAATAGACATTTTTATAAATATATACAAAGAGACAACAAGTACATGAAATTGTATCGAACATCACCATCATAAGGAAAATGCAACTCAGAACCACAATATTGCCTCCCACCTGGCTATTATTAAAAAAAAAAAAAAGAAAGAAAATAGGAGATGCTGGAATGTGGAGAAAAGGGAATGCTTATATACTGTTGATAAGAATATAAATTGGTGGAGCCACTATGAAAACCAGTATAGGGTCCTCAAAAAATTAAAGATAGAGCTACCATATTATCTCCCAGTCCTATATCTAGCAATATATCTGGAGGAAATGAAATCACTTTCTCAGAGATATCCGCACCACCCCCGTGTTCATTCCAGCAGTATTCACAGTAGCCAAGACATACAAACAACATAAATGTCTATCAATAAAGGTTGTATATCTATATTTATGCTGGAATATTATTCAGCCATAAAAAAGATGGAACTCCTGCCATTTGCAACAACATGGCTGGACCTTGAAGGCATTATACTAAGTGAAATAAATCAAACAGTGAAAGACTATTACTTTATGATCTCACTTTTATTTGAGATCATTAAAAAATTGCTGAACTCACAGAAACAGAGTAGAATGTGATTTCCATGGGCTAAAGGGTAAGGGAAATGGGGAGATGTTCCTGAAAGGATACAAACTTCCAGTTACGTACGAGATGAACAAGTTCCAGGAAGCTCGTGTTCAGCATGGGGATAGTAGTTGACATGACTGAATTATGTCCTCGAAACTCGGCATGTGAATAGAGTCCTAATGTTCTCACCATAACAAAAATATTATAATTATGTGATCTGATGGAGTATAAACATTTTACAATAGATATACATATTAAGCCATCAGATTGTATGCCTTAAATTTACACATGTTATATAGATCAGTTATATACCAATAAAATTGGGAGGGAAAAAGAGCTTTTCTGGGAGCATTTTAAATAAAGATCCCTGTGCCCACTCAACAGGTAGGTGTGGCCCCAGGTGATCCTTACACAAGTCCAGGGACTGGACCACACTTTAAAGTTCTCTGCTGCTGCTGCTGCTAAGTCGCTTCAGTCGTGTCCAACTCTGTGCGACCCCATAGACGGCAGCCCACCAGGCTCCCCCGTCCCTGGGATTCTCCAGGCAAGAATACTGGTGGGTATAAAAGTTTACCATTTTAAAGATATTTGGTAGGGGAGATTTTTGTTTTTATCAATAAAACATGTATTTGGATATACATTAAATATGCACACACATATATACAGAAACTGTTATTTGTTCAGGATAAAACTGTTTGAAGATCACCAGTTTCATATTGCCTGATAAAATAAAGTTCAAAAGAATGTGTCATCACTGGGTCAGGGGAAAGGAGATACCACTGAACCTGAAGGTGGTGAAACCAAAGTGTTGCTTTCTAAGCCTCTGAACTGAGTTGCAGGAACTCCAGCTTTAGTCACCTCTGGGGCCTCTGCAGGCAGAAAATTGAGGGAAACCCAGCAGCTCCTTCCCCTTACCCAGGCCTGGTGGCAGCAGGTGCCCCTCTGGGTGGAATGTGTGTGTGTCATCAGGGCCCCAGGTTCTGCATCTGGGGAATCAAGGAAACCCTGAGGTTCTTCAGCAGGAAGGCCACTTTACAGGGCAAGAAGTCAGTACAAGCAATTGAGTCGATTCATTGAAAGGACAACAGCCATAAATGTAGGATGGAGAAGCAAAGCACATGTGCTCAGTCATGTCCAACTCTTTGTGACCCCACAGACTGTCCACGGAAGTCTCTAGGCAAGAATACTGGAATGGGTTGTCATTTCCTCCTCCAGGGTCAGGGATTGAACCCACATCTCTGGTATCTCCTGCATTGCAGGTGGATTCTTTTCCGCTGAGCCACTGGGGAGACTTTTAGGATGGACATTGGAATCTAAAGATACAAATCTCTCCATTGCAAGTCAACAATTCTTTACCTTAGATCTTCTCTTTTTTAAAGAATAGGATTTCTATATTAGGATGTTCCCTGCAAATTGTATATTTACAATACGCCCCCATCCTCCCACCTGCCTCCCTGACCAGAAGAGGATTATAATAGAGAATGGTTAAATAGATTGTAAAGCCTATAGCACAATTAAATATTATGTAACCACTAAAGTCATATTTTTAAAGATGTGTGACATGGCAAAAAGCCATTGAAGCATTCCCCATCTTGTGGATCTGCTGTGTGTCAAACCCTGTGCTAAAGGCTTGGGGTGGAATCCACAGCTCTGACCTGGAGGAGAGAGAGGAATAAACAAGCAAGCATAGTGTGCATGCTGTGCTCAACTGGAAGTGCTTGCTAGGGACTCTGGGACATCTCCCTAAAGAGGGGCAACTAACTCAGACAAGGAGTCCCAGCAGGATGACAAAAGGATGGATACTTGAACTTGGTGGGCATGAGTCAGCCCCAGTAGAGATAAAGTGGAGAAGCTTTCTGGAACAAGAGTAATATTCACAACGGCAGTAGAAGCTCAAAAGGGGGTGTTATTCAGGCAAGCTGGAATGATTCATTCTATCTGGAGCTTCAGGTGACTGAGGAAGTGCTGGGCATGGGGAGAGAGAACCACAGTAGCAGGAGCCTTCTCTGAGTGCCCTCCATGTTCCAGGAACTGTGTATCCATGTAGAGTAACATATTGTTTCATCCCCTGAACAGGCTATGAAGAAGTGCCAAGGCAAAGTTTTGACCAGAACATTGAACTGCAATGCCTGTGTTCTTAGCTTTGCCCTGAGGCTGAGCAGCTGACCAAGGTCAAATTATTGAGGCCTCATTTTCCATGTAAAGCAACTTGGATGTGGAGTCAGGGAGAAATTCAAAACATGATCTATAATAGCCTGCATTTCCCCACAAAGAAGAATTCAGCAAAAAAGTTATGTGCATTCAGTGGAAAAGTGTGCAAGCATTAAAATGATAGTTGTCAACACTAGAAATATGGACAATGCTTAATCTAATGTTTAGAACTTTTTCCAGTATAAAATTGATAAATATTCATTGTAGAAAGTGAAAAATTCAGAAAAACTGTAATAAAAAAGTAAGCCTACTTTCCAAAAATAACTACTTTTCTTCTACATGTTTGTATATATATGTGTGCATACACACAAAAAATTAGGTTTGTAAGTTGTATAGTTTTATATCTTGTCCCATTGTATTAAAAGCATTTTCCCATGCTTATCATTAAGTATTCTCAGAAAAACGTACATTTTAATAAATGCATAATCCGTTTTATAGACAAATAATTATTTAAATGTATAAAAGACAAGAATACAAAGTTGTAGGACTTTTGATTGCAGCTATGTAAAATTGGCATAAGTAACAAATGAATAATGCTGGGGTTATGAATTTCTTCTTCTATTTTCTCTAAAGTGGTTATTTTCATGACTTAATTTTTAAAAAAACTTTCAGCTCTGGGCATTAACTCATTCAGCAATGAAAAATGTTTCATCATTTTACAGTTGCCAAAATCACCAATTAATAATAAAATTGTACTTCAGTTTGACATCCCATTCTGGTTTTGGGTTTGAAGGAAATGCACATTGAGAGAGAAAGGAGGGAAGGAGATAGAGAAATTCTCCACAATGCCCTTTCAATGTTGCTGCTGTTGAAAACACAGTGTGACTATGACAATGTGGCTGCAAAACACTGGGGAATTATGCTTTCCAGTAGAAATCCCAGTGTGGAGATGAAAGACTGCCTTACAGCACCCACTCCCACCTGAGAGATGGAGAATTACTTTGTCAATATAAAAAGTAATAAAAACAAGAAGCGACTTGTTTTATTAGGCTGATATTGTTCATGCTGATTTATTGTCTGATTTTTTTTTTTTTTTTCCTTCTGAACATAGTCACAAACAAACCAAAGGGAAAATTGAGGATTCTAATCAGGGGCTTTGGTGATCCATGGCTCTGAGAGTGAAATGTAATTCAGTTTATAGCCTGCTCACTTTGGCATCTACAACATTTCGTAGGGAGAGAAATATAGAATCTGGGCTATAACAGTGAGGATATAATTTGTTAGATAGGCGAGAGGTGAGGGGGAAACGTGACAGAGAACTACTCTATCAAAATATCTCCAAAAGTTCCTTGAGCTACAGAACTCTTAGGAGGTAGGTCTTTTCTATTACAAAGAATTTATTTACCCCTCTTTTAGGAAGCCAGTTCAGTTCAGTCGCTCAGTCATGTCCAACTCTTTGTGACCTTATGAACTGCAGCACACCAGGCCTCCCTTGTCCATCACCAACTCCCGGACCCTATTCAAACTCATGTCCATTGAGTCGATGATGCCATCCAACCATCTCATGCTCCATTGTCCCCTTCTCCTCCCACCTTCAATCTTTCCCAGATCAGGGCCTTTTCAAATGAGTCAGTTCTTCGCATCAGGTGGCCAAAGAATTAGTTTCAGCTTCAGCATCAGTCCTTCCAATGAATATTCAGGACTGATTTCCTTTAGGATGGACTGGTTGGATCTCCTTGCAGTCCAAGGGACTCTGAAGAGTCTTCTCCAACACCACAGTTCAAAAGCATCAATTCTTTGGCAGTCAGCTTTCTTTATAGTCCAACTCTCACATCCATACATGACCACTGGAAAAACCATAGCTTTGACTAGACAGACCTTTGTTGACAAAGTCATGTCTCTGCTTTTTAATACACTGTCTAGATTGGTCATAGGTTTTCTTCCAAGGAGCAAGCGTCTTTTAATTTCATGGCTGCAGTCACCATCAGCAGTGATTTTGGAGCCCCCCAAAATAAAATCTGTCACTGTTTCCACTGTTTCCCCATCTACTTGCCATGAAGTGATGGGACCAGATGCCATGATCTTAGTTTTCTGAATGTTGAGCTTTAAGCCAACTTTTTCACTCTCCTCTTTCACTTTCATCAAGAGTCTCTTGAGTTCCTCTTTGCTTTCTGCCATAAGGGTGGTGTCATCTGCATATCTGAGGTTATTGATATTTCTCCCGGCAACCTTGATTCCAGCTTGTGCTTCATCCAGCCCAGCATTTCTCATGATGTACTCTGCATATAAGTTAAATAATCAGTATGACAATATACAGCCTTGATGTACTCCTTTCCCAATTTGGAACCAGTCTGTTATTCCATGTCCAGTTCTAACTGTTGCTTCCTGACCCTCAAACAGATTTCTCAAGGGACAGGAAAGGTGGTCTGGTATTCCATCTCTTAAAAACTTTTCCACGGTTTTTTGTGATCCACACAGTCAAAGGCTTTGACATAGTCTGTAAAGCAGAAGTAGATGTTTTTCTGGAACTCTCTTGCTCCATGATCCAGCGGATGTTGGCAATTTAATCTCTGGTTCCTCTGCCTTTTCTAAATCCAGCTTGAACATCTGGAAGTTCACAGTTCACATACTATTGAAGCCTGGCATGGAGAATTTTGAGCATTATTTTACTAGTATGTGAAATGAGTGCAATTGTGAGGCAGTTTAAGCATATCTACTTATATATCTCTAAATGTAAAAAACAAAAACTAATGGGCCACAATATCTTTGGGAGGTCACTTCGAATTTAAGATGAAAGATTATGATATTATAAACTGTATAAGTAATCTTATATGACAATGAGAAAACTTAACTTTATACCATCAAAAATGTATTTGTTTGCTGGGCCCCATCCATCTTTCCAAGGATATCCAACTAGTCAATTTTAAACGAAATCAGTCCTGAATATTCATTTGAAGGACTGATGCTGAGCTGAAACTCCAGTCCTTTGGCCACCTGATGAGAAGAACCGACTCATTGGAAAAGACCCTGATGATGGGAAAGATTGAATGCAGGAGGAGAAGGGGACGACAGAGGATAAGATGGTTGGATGGCATCACCGATGCAATGGACTTGAGTTTGAGTAGGCTCTGGGAGTTGGTGATGGACAGGGAAGCCTGGTGTGCTGCAGTCCGTGGTTTTGCAAAGAGTCAGACACAACTGAGTGACTGAACTGGACTGATCCATCTTTCCAGCAGCATCCCCCGGAGTATCTCCTCCCCTCACACTTGGACACTCTTTCAGCTCCAGAAACCCAGTATTGAGCTTCCTGAATCTGCTGTGCCATTTGACACCTCAGTGCCTCTTCACAGCCATCCTCCCTCAGTCCATTGAATACATCTGGAAAATATTCTTCATCCTTTGGAACCCAAGAAAGATATGCCCTGTTCCAGCATGCCTTCCTTGAACTACCCCACACTATGACTCCTCTGCATTTTCTCTAGAATCCTGTGAACATTGAACTCTAGGTGTTGTGACACAACCCCATCGTTGTTTTGTTGTGGGCCTCTCCACCGTGAGCCACTGGAGGTTAGGGGATGGGTCTCACCTCCATTTATGTCCTCACTACCTGTCACACAGTAGGCACTTAATACATTCTATGTTGAATCAAAAGCTTCCATTTCAGAAAGCAGGTGACTCATTAAATTGTGCTAAGGAGACTTTAGGTCCTAAAATCTGGGCAAGTTCCCAGATCTGAATGACACCCATACCAGCCCCCTCTTTGCTAGAAGGAGAGGTAGTGAGTTAAGTGCTTTCTCAGGCTTCTCAGAAGACCAATTAATATTTTCTGATTTTCTGTCTTAGAAAACACTCAAACTTCTCCTTTAGTTCTGACCTACCTGGCAGGGGAACAAGAATTTATAGCGTCACTCACTCACAGTGAAGATTGCATGCTTGGCAATTTGATTTAATTATTTCTGGAGCTTGATTCAAACTGTTCTTGTGTGCTTAGGAAGAAAAAGGACTCTAATAAGTTTCTTGTCCACTTTAGAATCAGTGCTATCCCAGAGGAAAGCAGGGATAATTGTTTTTCCTTTTTAAGCCTGGCATTCACCTCCACAGTAGAGTTTTATTTCACATGAAGAACGTTAAGTCTAGTGGACAAACTTTGTTTTTTCCTGATAATAGCAATCTGTACTGTTACCCAGTCTTCCCAGCTGGTGCTAGTGGTAAAGAACCTGCCTGCTAATACAGGAGACGTGGGTTTGATCCCTAGGTGAGAAAGACTCTCTGGAGGAGGGCATGGCAACCCACTCCAGTATTCTTGCCTGGAGAATCCCCATGGACAGAGGAGTTGGTGGGCTATAGTCCTAGGGTTGCAAAGAGTTGGACACAAGTGAAGCAACTTTGCATGTACTGTTATCCAGTCACCTTCAATAATAACAGAAATGTATGTGAATATATTTTTTCAGGATTTCTCAACCTTGGCATTGTTGGCATTTAGGACTGGCTAATTTTTTGTGGGGGAGATTCTTGTGCATTGTGGGGTATTTAGTAGCCCCACCCTGGATTCTGCCGACTAGATGCCAGTACCCATCCCCCAACACACACACTTGTGACGATCAAAAATGTTATATAGATACAGACAAACATCACAAGGAGATGGGGCAGGACAAAATTGTCTCCAGTTGAGACCCATGGATACACATACACATACACTAATATATAGAAATTTGTACATAAACACATCTGCTCACAATCTCATATAGCCTTGGCACTTGGCAAATCCCATTTGGCTTTCATTTCTTATATAAAAATCACTTCTTTTAGAAATACTTGTCCAGTTTAGGGATGTGACCTAGTGTAGGGTAATGTATGTGTCTGTGTGTGTATGAAGCCACACCCAAGTGAAAAACTTAGTCTCCATAGAAAGGTGACCAAATTAACTGTCCCTTTAGGGGAAAGCACCACAGGAGGTAAATGGACACACTGCAGGATGCCTGTTCCATGACTAAGTGACTCAACGAGGGGTTCCGTATTTGCTCTTTCCTGTTTCCCCTCTCTTGGCATTGAACATTCTTTTCCATAGCTGGATTTGGGGAATTTACTGGATTGTAGAGATTGAACCTTCCGGAAATATCCAAGTCTTACACACTGGCTCACATTTACATCTGACGCACTTAGCTGGAAGTTGCAGAGCTGTTTTTGCATTGTTTACTGCGTGCCAGACTCTATCCTAAGTGCTTTACCTATATTATTTCTTTTGGTTGTTGTTCAGTCGCTCAGTCATGTCCGACTCTTTGTGACCCCATGGATTGCAACACGCCCAGCTTCCCTGTCCTTCACCATCTCCCAGGGCTTGCTCAAACTCATGTCCATTGAGTCGATGCTGCCATCCAGCCATCTCATCCTCTGTCATCCCCTTCTCCTCCTGCCTTCAGTCTTTCCCAGCATCAGGTCAGTACTTGAACCAAGAACTCCCAGATGTACAGGCTGGATTTAGAAAAGGCAGAGGAACCAGAGATCAAATTGCCAGCATCTGTTAGTTCATAGAATAAGCCAGAAAATTATTTCTTTTAGTCTTCACAATAGTTTCATAATGTAGGCGCTGTGACTTTCCCAGTTAGACATGTGAATAGACAAGCATAAAACACTGAACACAGCTAACCCTTGACCACTGCATTGTGTTACCTTCCAAAAGATCAGTAGATTTGCTTCTCAAGAACCTCAAATGACTACATCAAAAACTACTCCAATAGATGGCTTTTACATTTTTACGTGATCTTTTCTGTTGTTGGTTGAAATAAGATAAGGCTGGAGGAGGTGAAGATTTACTTAAAATTCTGGTAGAGGAGAGCAGAAATGTGGTTGGGGAGGCAGATTCTCTTTCTGTTGGCTACATATGATATTATGCATACTTTCCAGCTGTACTTTTATATTAATTAAGCAAAAGTTGTAGATTGAAAGTGTTAGTCACTCAGTGGTGTCCTACTCTGCAACCCATGGCCTGTAGCCTGCCAGGCTCCTCTGTCCATGGAATTCTTCAGGCAAGAGTATTGGAGTGGGAAGCTAGCTATTCCCTTCTCCAATGGCTTTAATTAAGCAAAAGTTGTAGATTGAAAGTGTTAGTCACTCAGTGGTGTCCTACTCTGCAACCCATGGCCTGTAGCCTGCCAGGCTCCTCTGTCCATGGAATTCTTCAGGCAAGAGTATTGGAGTGGGAAGCTAGCTATTCCCTTCTCCAATGGCTCTTCCTGACCCAGGGATTGAACTTCAGTCTCCTGCATTGCAGGCAGATTCTTTACCATCTAAGTCACCAGGAAAAGATGTAAATGGTGGTTATGGTCAGTCGCTAATTCGTGTCTGACTCTTGTGATCCCATGGACTGTAGCCTGCCAGGCTTCTCTGTCCATGAAATTCTCCAGGCAAGAATACTGGAGTGGTTTGCCATTTCCTTCTCCAGGCGATCTTCCCAACCCAGGGATCAAACCCTGGTATCGTGCATTGCAGGGAGATTCTTTACTGACTGAGCTATCAGGGAAGCCCAAAGATGTAAATAGTTTTCTTCTAAATGAATAACATATTAAAGCCCTAAAATGCAGAGTAGAGGCAGAATATTTCTCCCCAAATTTAAATTTTCAAATGAGAGAGTGATTCACCTGAGAACTAAGAGAAAGCTCTGGTTCAACCATAAGGCTTAACCCCCACCCCCATATCCCGGTTTGTTGAAGTGTTATCACCAGCTGACCCTGGTTAGGAGCTTTTGAGAAATGAGAACTTTCGCTTAGGACATGTGAGACCTTCTCAGGAAATCCCAGTGACTTCTGTTGCTTTTCTGTAACTGGAAAACCTTAAGACAGTTTGGTTGTTCATCCAGGGCTGGTCACCCTTACCAGAATTCTCAGCACAAGTCCAAGGTCTCCATTATTTGTCCCACCTCCTTCTAGGGGGCATGCAGCACTCCCCCAACCCCGGGACACAGGTCAGAGAAGCTCAGCACGCAGGGCCCACCAATACAGAGGATGTCCAAGACCCTCCTTGTCTAAAGCAACTCTGCTTCCTCTAGCCCCCTCTCATTTTCAGTCAGCAACCTGGGATTCCAAGTTAATGAAAAGTGTTAAACACTCAAAGTTTAACAATTCGAGTTAAGTTGGGTAGGGGTGAGGGTGGCAGGAATTTTTTAGTGTTGAAAGAAGCTTTCATACCCCTGGACTTCCCTGTGCAAGTGCAGTTTTCTCTGTAGCTTTTCCTTCCCTGTCTGGAGGTATCTTCTGTGTGGAAATGGTTGAACCCTTCTCTGTGCTTTACTGCCATGTGCAGAATCCAGAAATGTTTATCAAGTAAATGGCTACTTCCACACTAGAATCTATATCTTTAAAAATTTTATGGAAATATAATTGATTTACAATGTTGTGTTAGTTTCTGCTGTACAATGAAGTGAATCAGCTATATGAATACATATATCTCCTCCTTCTAAGGACTTCCCTCCCCTACCCACCCCACCCATCAGGTCATCACAGAGCACCAAGCTGACTTCCCTGTACCTACAGCAGCTTCTCACTAGTTATCTGTTTTTCACACAGTGGTACTATTATAATAAACGGTCTTTGTAAAAAATACTCAAGAAGTACTGATGTATATACACCATTCAGTTTTGAGCATTCATCCATCCACTATTCATTCATCAAATAGTTCCTGCACACCTACTGGGTGACAGGCATTGTTCCAACATCTGGGAAAACAGGCGGGAGCAATATGATCAAAATCTCAGCCCCCTCAAACTTGACATTCAAGGACAATGAGGCAGATGGTAAACAAAGCAAATATATGTTAGATAATAATGCCCCATGAAGAAATACAAAGCAGGGCAGGAGAGCCCTGAGTGATGGGGAGTGAAGTGGACCTGGTGCTCTTCAAGTCAGACTGGGCAGGGAGACATCTGAGCAGAGGCCTGAATGCAGTCGTGGAGCCAGCCATAGGGATCTCTGTGAACACATGGTTCCACGTGGAGGGAGTAGCATGTGTGAAGGCCCTGATGAGGGCTTTAGAAGATGAGGTCAGATAAGTAGCCAAGGGCAAATCATGCAGAGCTTGATTGGCCATGAAACGGACATTGAATTTTATTCTAACTGAGATGCAAAGCCATTGAGCAGGAAAGTGTCAGGCATGGACTTGTGTTTGTAAGCATCACTTTCAGAGCATTTTCATGACCTTTCCTTCACCCAGCAATTACCAAGCACCACTAGTGCCAGGCCCTGCCCTAGATACTAGGCAGTGACAGATAGAAGACGCAGTGTGTGCTTTCAAGAAACGTGCAGTCTGGTGTGGAAATCACTAGGCAAATGGACAGCTCCACACTGGCTTCTTGTCGTGGTCATCATGGTGGAGGGCTGTGGAGCTAGGATGAAGAAACCCAGGGCAAGGGCCGGCCGAGGACGAGCTTTTCTAGATGAGGTCATTGTCAATGATGTCCCTAATCTGTGTCGGAAAAGCAGGAGCATCTGTTGCTGTGGGGATACGTTGCTATGGGGATACGTAAGAGGATGGCCTACCTCAGTCTGTGGAAGGAAAGGGAAGAATCTTTGAGGAAAGGATTTTTAGGATTGGTTCTGAAGGATTAGCAGTAGCTGGTCAAGCCAAGAGGGAGAGTTCAGATAACTGCCCAGCACAGGGCAGGGAGACCCAGATGGCAGCAGGAGCAGGAGAGATGAAGCCAGGCTGATTGGGGTGGTCTGAGTATGGAGGCCTTGAGACCATGGTCAGGGCTTGGGTCATTACTCAAAGAACAGTGTGTGTCGGGGGGGAGCATTTTAAAGAAAGAAGGGGCATGATTAGAGTTGCGTTTAAGAAAGATCAATCTGGCTGCATTGTAGAGAATGTTCTAGAAAAGAGCAGGGACAGGAAAGAAAACAGTGAGGGGCTAACCTGTGGCCTAGATGACAGTGGACATTGTGGGAACGGGGCAGAGTGCTGGATTTGAACAGCATGTAGGAGATGAAGCGAGAGGACTGGGCAAATTATTGGATGCGTAGGGCAAGGAAGAGAGATGAACCGTCAAAAGTGCCAGGTGCTGCTCTGGAAGTGGTGGGCGTCGGAACTGTTGATCAAGATAAATGATACGATACGGAGAAGAAATGTGATGGGAGAGAAAGACAATCAGTTACTCCTTGGTCTTTTTAAGACAGCTCCAGGGATGTTCTGGTAGGAAACTCCACAGAGCATCCTTGGGAGAATTAGCATGCAGGTAGTCAGGGTCATGGGAATGGATTGCTCAGGGAGAGTGTTACCGTGTGTGTATGTGTGTGTGTAATTCATGAACACCCATATTTGAGACCACCCAAGGACTCTCATCAGATGTCTGTTTAAAGTCTCAGACCCATCACAGCTCTCACAGTAGCACTGGCTCTGGGCACAGCGGAGGCTGTGCAGCAGTGTGCATTCTGCGACTGCAGAGCAGGGCAGGCACCTGGCAATAGGGTCCTGGTAAAGGTTGCCTCAGGATGATAAATGAGCTCAGGTCTCCACCTGACAAGTGCCTCCCATCACCTTTTCATTTCAGCTATTTGGAGGCTTTTGCAGGCGAATAATCAGTTTTATTTTCTGTTTCTTACTTCAGGATTAGAAAGAGTATTTTAGAATGTTTTCTTTTCTTGGCCACATCCCCATCCTGTATGAGGAACAACAAAGAAAGATGTGCATTTTTTTTCTTTCTTACAGACTTGAGCTGTGGCTTTTCACTAAATTCACATCAGCAAGATTTCGGGATGGCTGAAGGTAGTCCAAAAATACTGACTTCCAGTTATAAAATGAATAGATTCTGGGGATGTGAGGCACAGCATAGTGACTCTAGTTAACATTAGTGTATATCTGAAAACTGCTAAAAGAGTAGTTCTTAAAAGTTCCCACCACACACACACACACTCACACACAGAGATTGTAATTTTGTGAGGTGATGGGTATGCTGACCTTATTGTGGTCTAAAATCATTTTATAGTATATGCATTTATCAAATCAGTATGTTGGTACACCTTAAACGTATATAATATTATGTATCAATTATATCCCAATAAAGCTGGAGAAAAATATTTCATACAACTTCAAAAGGGTTACTAAGTGTAACAGAGAGTTGAGATTTCAGAGGTATAGCCATGAAAAAGCAAACATCTAGTGAACCATATTTGGCCAAAGCAGAATTGATCATTCTTGGTAAGTCTTGATTGTGGGGATATTTTTTATTCTGATTGCTCAGAATGAGAATTGGTTCATTCCTTATTTCCACCCATAATAAAATCAACATGGACTTTCATGCTGCTGCTGCTGCTGCTAAGTCGCTTAAGTCGTGTCCGACTCTGTGCGACCCCATAGACGGCAACCCACCAGGCTCCCCCATCCCTGGGATTCTCCAGGCAAGAACACTGGAGTGGGTTGCCATTTCCTTCTCCAATGCATGAAAGTGAAAAGTGAAAGTGAAGTCGCTCAGTAGTGTCCAACTCTTTGTAATCCCATGGACTGCAGCCTACCAGGCTCCTCTGTCCATGGGATTTTCCAGGCAAGAGTACTGGAGAGGGGTGCCATTGCCTTCTCCGGGACTTTCATGCTAGTCCATTCGAATACCAGGCACATTAATATATAGTAGGTCCTCACAAATCCTTATTCATGATCATTATTGTTGTTTTGTTATTATTACATTTTTTTGTACAGCATGCTTGTCTGTTGCCCCCACACAGGGAAAGATTCTAGATGATCTTGTTATGCCCTTAGGACTAGCAGAGTCCTTGGCACAGGGTAGAAATAAAGTATTTTATATTGTATGCTGATTGTTCTTGTTAGTAATTTTTTCCCAATTTGAGGATAAGCTCCTTGAAGACAGGAATGATGTCTCCTACTACTTACTTCCAGTAATTCTAGCCTTGTTTTGAATATATAGGAGTTACTTACTTGTATCTATCTAAAAACTGACAGATTGAAATAATGAGTTGACTTTTGCCAGTTAAAGAAGAGCATGAAGATTATAGAAACACTTCGTGACCTCTCACCCTAGCAGCAAAAGCAGTGTCAAGTCCACCTTATTGAAATGCACATCCATTACCTGTAAAAATAAGGGGTACAATTTTTACAATTTAAGAGATACCACAGTCAAAAGTGAGGACATACATTTTGTTTTTAAATACTCCTCTTGGATCAGGGTATTAATATTCATAAAACTCTCGAAAGAAGATTGTCATTAGGTGTTAGAGCCATTAAGGTCGTCACCAGGTTTCAGAGCATTGCCATGGAGATGAAATTGGCCCTGTGCCTTCACTGCTCTTCAGAGTAACTGCATTTGGTTTGAGTTCCCTTGTTCATTTGCAGGCCTGTGCTTCTGGAATTGGGAGGTATGGTTAGAAATGCAGAAGTCAGGAGAGAATGCTTGCAAAGAGCGTCTGGAATTCATAGTTTGTGGAATTGCATTTTTGTGTGTGCACTTTATGGGGATAATGTCACTGGGATTAGAACACTACCGCAAGAAGGCTCTCTTGCTGTCACATGAATGCAGCCATACACACTTGATTGGGAACCCCCTTTGAGGATAGGCTGCACTGTGTGTTTTCAAAGACTGTAGCTTGTATTTCTTGATATTTTATCCCGGTGACTTTTACATTAACAAAAGCCAGCGGGTGCTATGGAAATAATCAGTCTTTGGCGAAGCTAGAGACCTCCTGTTGTCACAGGCATCTTGGAGAAAGCTGTCCTTCTGAGGGACAGGAACCCCGGGATCCAAAGCAGGTCATCTAGAAGGATCTGGTTTCTTCAGCGTGATCTGAATCTTGACGGCTGGATGCACAGACAGGTCTCTCTAGCAACTTTTTACAAATTAAAACCAAGTAAGCAGTAAACTTGGAATACTGTGAGCCAACATATTCACTATTGCAAAGCCGAAAAGGTTAATTTAGGGAGTTGCTTGGTGGCTTATTTGGTAGCCACACAACCATGTACTAATTGGTATATTTACTTTTGCTACTTTTGTACTTAAGAATTTTTTTTTTTTAATTTCAGAAAATGCAATGTAGGTCTTTAAGTTGGATCTTGATGAAAATTGTGCTGATCTTGGGACAGCTTTTCCCCTGTAAGCATTTAAGAAGAGAGATTTTGTTGGTATCTCCTTTGCTAGTGAAAGTGGAAGAGAAATTTAACATTTAAGTCTTTTTAATTTCAAATATCCACTTTTGAGTGGATAGAGAAAACAGTTTAAACCAGAACTTGAAAAGTTAGATAGATATATACTTTTTCTTAAATTTATTAAAAGTGATGTATAACCAAAAATATAAGAGTACATAGTTCAGATTTTAAGAATTTTTCCAAATTTCAGTGACATTATGTTATAGATTAAGATAGACTTGAGACTTGTTGCGGGGTAGGATTCGGTTTACAGATGGACTGGCCCAGCCCAGAAAATGTCACCCAGAGCAAAGATTAGCTGAAGGCTTTTACATATCATACTGCTACTGCTAAGTCATTTCAGTTGTGTCCGACTCTGTGTGACCCCATGGACGGCAGCCCACCAGACTCCCCCGTCCCTGGGATTCTCCAGGCAAGAACACTGGAGTGGGTTGCCATTTCCTTCTCCAATGCATGTAAGTGAAAAGTGAAATCGAAGTCGCTCAGTCATGTCCGACCCTCAGTGACCCCATGGATTGCAGCCTACCAGGCTCCTCCATCCATGGGATTTTCCAGGCAGGAGTACTAGAGTGGGGTGCCATTGCCTTCTCCGATAAGATGACTTTAAATTCTGTCCACGATTTAGAAAACAGTCATCTACAAAGTAACCAGGTTAATTTTGTGAACCATACTTCTTGGAATTGATAGTGATAGTGAGTTTTTAAATAATTTCCTACGGCATTCAAGTCTAACAAATATTGTTTTATCAGATTGTCTCTAACTTCATTATTTTAATAAATATTTTTAAAGATCACATATTTTATTTTAAAGCCCAGAATTAAAATTTTCTTTTTGGGCAGATCTAGAATATTCTCTTTACAACAAGCCAGGCAGACACAACATGTTGTAGGTTTTGTTTTTTTCTTTTTTAGTCCATAAATTTGATCTTTAAATGTTTCGAGTAAGCAAAAATTCAAATAGAATCAACAAAATCTGCCATATTTTGAGAGTCAGTAATACTTCCATGATAGGCTTTAATATTCTTGTGTTCTGATTCAGTTCAGTTCAGTTCAGTCGCTCAGTTGTGTCTGACTCTTTGTGATCCCGTGAATCGCAGCACTCCAGGCCTCCCTGTCCATCACCAACTCCCAGTGTTCACTCAGACTCATGTCCATCGAGTCAGTGATGCCATCCAGCCATCTCATCCTCTGTTGTCCCCTTCTCCTCCTGCCCCCAACCCCTCCCAGCATCAGAGTCTTTTCCAATGAGTCAGCTCTTCGCATGAGGTGGCCAAAGTACTGGAGTTTCAGCTTTAGCATCATTCCTTCCAATGAACACCCAGGACTGATCTCCTTTAGTATGGACTGGTTGGATCTCCTTGCAGTCCAAGGGACTCTCAAGAGTCTTCTCCAACACCACAGTTCAAAAGCATCAATTCTTCGGCACTCAGCTTTATTCACAGTCCAACTCTCAGATCCATACATGACCACTGAAAAAACCATAACCTTGACAAGACAGACCTTTGTTTGCAAAATGATGTCTCTGCTTTTGAATATGCTATCTAGGTTGGTCATAACTTTCCTTCAAAGGAGTAAGCGTCTTTTAATTTCATGGCTGCAATCACCATCTGCAGGGATTTTGGAGCCCAGAAAAATAAAGTCTGACACTGTTTCCACTGTTTCCCCATCTATTTCCCATGAAGTGATGGGACCAGATGCCATGATTTTAGTTTTCTGAATGTTGAGCTTGAAGCCAACTTTTTCACTCTCCACTTTCACTTTCATCAAGAGGCTTTTTAGTTCCTCTTCACTTTCTGCCATAAGGGTGGTGTCATCTGCATATCTGAGGTTATTGATATTTCTCCTGGCAATCTTGATTCCAGCTTGTGCTTCTTCCAGCCCAGCGTTTCTCATGATGTACTCTACATATAAGTTAAATAAGCAGGGTGACAGTATACAGCCTTGACGTACTCCTTTTCCTATTTGGAACCAGTCTGTTGTTCCATGTCCAATTTTAACTGTTGCTTCCTGACCTGCATATAGGTTTCTCAAGAGGCAGGTCAGGTGGTCTGGTATTCCCATGTCTTCAGAATATTCCACAGTTCTGATTATAAGACTTAAAAATATTGCTTCTGAATTGGATTTCATGTGTGATTTGACCTTACAGAAGCAATCCAATACCTTCTGAATGTACATGGGAAATATTATTAGATCTGCTTTGGAAGTACAACAGGTCATTCCAACTGCTGCTTTTTTATTGTAAATTAAAGAAAAATGAGGACGCTGAGGTGAGGAGAAGAGAGGCCCGGCGGGGGCGGTGGAGCAGGTGTGGGCTGGGCGGCCTCGCCTTCCCCTAAATTTAAAAAAAAAAAAGAAAAATGAGAAAAATTATCACCTTCTACCAAAAAAAACTCAAAAACTTGTTAGACGGCAAATAGCAGAAATGAGTTCTGTGGTAATCATAGTCCCCTTAAAAGGACTGGCCCCTAGACCCACAAGTGATGAATTGTAGGATTGGCAAATCCATATAGGTCCCAAAATCAATTCCAGTCAAGAATCCAGTGGACCCCTGGACTCTATAGCAGATATTGATTTGTTTATTAAACACCAATAGTGAACTTCCTTTGAATATGTAGCATAATTAGTTTTGTTCTCCATCTGAGCTTATCGCTTAACTCAGATCCCAAGCATCCTTTCCTGAGAAAGGGCACCTTTATTCCTATATAACAATAACAACACTCTTTACAGTGGTGCTAATGTGGGCTTCCCAGGTGATACTAGTGGTAAAGGATCCACCTTCCAGTGAAGGAGCTGCAAGAAATGCAGGTTCAGTCCCTGGGTCTGGAAGATGCCCTGGAGTAGGAAATGGCAACCCACTCCAGTATTCTTGCCTGGGAAATCCCATGGGGAGAGGAGCCCAGTGGGCTACAGCCTGTGTTGTCTGAGCACACACATGTCCCTAAAGCCATGCTGTTCAGAGTGTGATCCTTATACCCAGTCAGTGAACTGCTTGTTACTGCTCTGCAGGGAGTTAAAGGAGCTCACACCCCCATGGAAACCCACTCCATCACTAAGCACACTGTTGAGTTCATCTTGCATTATGGCGACTTCCTCAATGAAGGAAACAAATGCAGTGACTTGCATCTTGGGGAGCAAGTGCTAGTGTTCTCTCATATAGTGTCCTCTCTCTGACTTTCAAGGGTTTTCTCCAAACTTGGAAAGTTCAACTCAGAATGTATAAATTATGAGAACATGAGATTTTTACAGGGCAGTATTTACAAAGAGCAACATTCTGTATCCCACATATACAGAGTCTATATTAGCATGTTTAGTTATTATTCAGTTTATTTCTGTTTCATAAAAGATACATTTCTGTTTCTGTATAGCATCAACTTGTACATAACTTGACTCCTAAGTATACAAATCAATTAATCAAATAATATTGTGCAATGTTTCATAATATTAATAGTTATTGACAAGTGCTTACTAAGGAACTCTGCCAAGTACTTTACATGCATTAGCATATTTTATCTCACAACAACTCTTTGCAGTAAGATTTTGATCATCTTCTTTTTTGAGATGAGAAAACTAAGGCTTAGAGAAATTAAAGAAAGTTACCCAGTATCAAATAGCTCATCAGTCGTTACAGCAGTGATTCAAAATCAGATCTACTTGGCTTCAGGGCCCTTGCTCTTAGTTACTCAGAAGTCCATATGGGCCAGCTGGCTAAATGATAAATGAGTGAATCAGATTCAGATTCTGGCAACGTGGTGGACAAACCTCATGCAAAACAAATGGAAAAATTGCTTAAGATGTACTTTCTAAAAATGTTGTAACATCTGAGATTGAAAGAAAGTCACCAGTTTGAAGAAAGGAAGTGAGGCTCAGGGGAGCCTGATGGGAAAGCTGCCATTAGGGCCCTAGGAGTTGAGGCCCCCTGGATCTGGAAATAGACCCTTGTGTTAACTTCCAGGCATGCAGTGACTGGCCCTCCACAAGCAGGGAGCTACAACTTAAACTCCATGTGAAGACGAACTCCTCAAGGGTCCACCTTTTTTCAAGAAGGGAACTTGAAAAATTCCATCCATCAAACTCATTCCACATACTGATGTGGAGTCCAAATCTACCCCAGTGAGGCATAAATTTGGAGAGATTGTTTATACCCGAAGAGTCATAGCTTTCAGATTGAGGAAGCACACTGATTTCTGTCCATTCGTCTAGCATTACCAAAAGCGGATCCTCATTCTGACATAATGTATGGAAATCTCAGAACAACAAGGATGAAAGGGGCATTTAAAATATAAGCATAACCAAAAGAAAGAAAAGCAAATAGGAAAAAAAGATAAAGTTACTATTAAAGGAAAAACAATTCAACTGCCAGTAATACTTCTTTTTGGCAACAATAAAGTCTAAAAGACATTGAAATAACATCTAATTTTAAAAATTGCTATCACCCTGGAATTCTCTTCCTGGCAACCCATTGTTTAAGAGTGATAATGACATGGAATACACAGTGATATGAAAAACTCCTGATAAAAACAATAATCTCACAACCATTATGTTGAATGTTTGTTAGAAGCAGACACAAAAGAGTACCTACTGGATGATTCCATCTGTATGAAATTCAAAAAATTAAATAATCAGTAGGGGAAAATGTCTGAATAGTGGGGGTGAGTATTGACAGAGAAGGGGCATGAGAGTACCCCCTGGTGTGATGAAACTATTATAAATCTTGATCTGGGTGGGACTTGGCTTGGGTGTGTACACATGTGAAAATTGAGATAAGCCCTTTACATGCATGTGTATTATGTACCTCACTGTATATATTTTGACCCTCTCCAAGAAGAATATATCTTTAAAAACAGGGAAGACATAATAAAGACTTTTAGTTTGCTTCTTATGGATGTCACTAAAGAATTGCTAAAGATGTATTTCTGTGAGAATGAGATAGAACCCAGAGGATCAGAGTGGGTTGTAATAATGAAGTAAGAAAAGAAAGTGGTAAATAAGAGGTTTCTTTTAAACAAACATTGACTCACAAAAATAATAATGACTTTGAAGAGTGGGAACTAAAAGCAAGATGGAATTAAACCCTATGTAACAACCAGTGAATGTGGTGTTTGGCAGTTGGAGTTAAAGCATTGTTAAGATTCTTGCTTTTTTCTGGAGGAGGGTAGAAATGTAATTAACTTTGAGTCAATGTTAGAAGTTTAAGGTAGTAACAAAAATAGTACAGACAGAATATTTAACTCTCATGTTAATTGATTGTAAAATAAGAATTAAGAAGTTATTCAATTGTTAATAACCACTCCTCAGATAAACCTCACTGGCTACAATATTGATATATATACACTGCTATGTATAAAACAGATAACTAATGGGAACCTACTGAATAGCATAGGGAACTGTACTCAGTCTCTGTGCTAACAAAGAGGGGATATGTGTATACGTATAGCTGATTCTGGCTTCCCAGGTGGCACTAGTGGTAAAGAAAAGTGAAAGGTAAAAGTTGCTCAATCATGTCTGACTCTTTACGACCCCGTGGGCTATCCATGAAATTCTCCAGGTCAGAATACTGGAGCCTTTCCCTGAAGGGGATCTTCCCAAGCCAGGGATCGAACCCTGGTGTCCTGCATTGCAGGCAGATTCTTTACCAGCTGAGCCACAAGGGAAGCCAAAGAATACTGGAGTGGGTACTCTATCCCTTCTGCAGCTGATCTTCCTGACCTCAGGAATTGAACCAGGGTCTCCTACATTGCAGGCAGATTCATTTACCAACTGAGCTATCCCACCTGCCAGTGCAGGAGATGTAAGAAACTGGGGTTCAGTCCCTGGGTCAGGAAGATCCCCGGGAGGAGGGCATGGCAACTCTAGTATTCTTGCCTGTAGGGCTCAAAGAGTTAGTCATGACCGAAGAGACTTAGCGTGCACACATAGCTGAAACTTGGCTGTACAGCAGAAACTAATACAACATTGTAAAGCTACTATGCTGCTGTTTAGTTACTAAGTCGTGTCCAATTCTTTGCAACCCCATGGAGTGTAGCCCACCAGGCTCCTTTATCCATGGAATTTTCCAGGCAAGAATACTGGAGTGGGTTGCCATTTTCTTCTTCAGGGGATCTTCCCTACTCAAGGGTTAAACCCACATCTCCTGTTTGGCAGGTGGATTCTTTACCACTCAGCCCCCTGGAAAGCCCCAATAAATAAAAAAAGAACTTATTCAATGTAATAGTAAGCAGGAAAAGAGAAAAATAGAGGCAAAGTAAAGGCCTAGTAATAGGAAAAAATTATAGAAGAAATATATTCAATTAAATTAGTAATTATAAATATAACTTATTAACAGATGTAATTTTTTAACATGTGAGAAGACAGAGAATCTACCATATTATTTATAAGCAAGATTCCCAAACCAGATTATGCAAAGCCACAGGGATAGAATGTGATAAATTAGGAAGATTTTTTTTAATGAAAGTTGATATAGCTACATTAATATCTTGCAAAATAAACTTTAAGGGAGAATATATTTTTAGGAATAACTCATCAGGAAGATATAAAAACCCTAATCTTGAACCCTGAAAGTAAATCAAGCATTATTTGATAGAATGACAAGAAGAAATAGACAAATTCTTAAACATAGTAAGAGATTTTAACACACATCCCACAGAAAATGGTACCTTAAGCAGAGAGAAATGAGCAAATATGTGGAAGAGTTGAACAATACTGTTAATACACTTAATCTTTTGAATATATCAAGATCCCTGCCCCAGTATTTGGGCAATATAGATTCCAAGGGACATACATCATTTATAAATCTGAGCATGTATTATTGATACAAAAGAAATATCAGTAAAGGTAAATCAGACAAAGTTTAAAACAACTGGGAGTGTTGAGGCTTGTTGCAAACGAGAGTGATTGCCTTCTTAACAATAAAAAAAAAAAAAAAGAATGTATTTTGGTTTCTCGGTTAGAAACTTCTAAGTGATTGCACTATTTTGGACTCATCCAAGCACAGGCCTTTGCTGCTGCCTTTCCATCTTGTTGCCTACTCTGATCTTTTGACAGTTCAGACAGCTGTATTCATAGAAGGGAAAGGCATTATCAGTGAATAAGACCCTGTCCCCCAAAATCAGTCATCAGAAGTCAACACTTCTGATGTGGGGTGACAGGGCATGGGGGCTGAAGAGGCTATTGTCTCAAATTAGGTTTAAAGATTCTCTGATGAATTTTGGATTATTCGTTGTCCCTGGTCCTCAAAAGGTCACCTCTATAAGAGACTGTGTGAAATATTTCTCTGAAGATGTTGAAGAATTATCAAATGATTTTCTTCTTGGATTCAGATAAGACTTTATTTATGTATTGTACACATTAAGTAAGAGCCTGCACTTTGTCATGGCTGAAAGAATTTTGTGACCCTGAGAAATCCTGGACATAGATTCTCTGCGAGCTGGGTGAGTGCAGAATTTGTCAGAAACGCTGTGGGACTTCACTTAGACATCTAATTGTCTCACCTCCTCTTCTGTGGTTTATGAATAATGTTCAATATTGTTCAGTATCATGGCTGTAATACTCTAGAATTGGTGTGTATCCTTTTAATTTGTTAATCTATAGCAGTCTTAATCTCTTACAAATGATTCATGATAGCTTCTCATTTTGTTAGATTTCTATGTGTCTTTTTGCTGACCTAGAAATTCTACAGGCAGCTCCATTTTTAGGCTGATGAAATGCAGTGATCCCTGAAGCGATCTGAGCAGTCTCCCACAGGTAACCTCCTTCAAGCTTGAAATGATTCCATTTATTACCATGAATCCCTGCCCTTGAGAACATATTAGCTGAATGTTTGCTAATTTCCTTCTCTGCTCTGCTTTTGCATACTAGATATCAATCTGTCTTCTAAAATCTTTCTTAATTTTTTAAGTTAAGGCTTTGATCACTAAATTATGTATCCCATGAGTGTTTTTGGTTGACAAAAGAGAAATAAAACAACCCATCATAGTTAATTTTACAGTGTAATTGAAGAGCTAAAGCAACCGTTAATGGTTAGCATCACGCCTAGCTCTAAGGAATAAAGAATGCTTGGGTTTGTATGCTTTTCTAAGAGTGCTAACCATTGATCCCTTTGCAAAGAGTAGTAAACTACAACTGTACTTGATCACAAGCTCACATTAGGCATCAGAATTCTTGCCACAGAGGGAGTCATCGTTGACTGCACCTATGTAAAATCTGACAGTCTGTCAGCCCAGTTGTGTTCACAAACCTGCAGTCTTGGTATCTGCATCCAGCATCTGTCCGGTTACCCATAACTACCCCTAAGATTCTAACGAGTGCACCGAACAGAGATGTAAATACTTTGGTTTGCCCTTGCTCAACACCAGACCAAAGGAGAGCTGGTGTTGTTGCAGACCTGGATATATTTGAACTGATTCAATATTTTCCACTTGATATAAAGTAGGGGACACAGTGTGATACAGACAGATTTCTCTGGATCATGTTTGTGTAATTGCTGTGCCTTAAGGGTTCCTATGAAAGACTTCATTCACCACATGTGAGTCCCTAGTTGATGAATTACTTAAATACTTTTCTGATTTAGGTTCAAATAGCAATTCATGTTGAGCTATAAATATGAAAGTGATTTGGTTTTGATGTTTTCTTTTTTCTCTCGCTCTCTTTTTTTACCACTTAACTGCTTTCCTCATTTCAGGTTCATCAGTTTAAAGCTTAGATTAAAATAGGCACCTGAGTCATAAAATTTGACAGTTAAATGGACAATATCCTTATTACATAAATAGCTTATATAATTGTTATGAATAACACTAAGGCCACAACAGTTAAGTGAGTAGAGGACATGAACAATTCCCTAAAGTGAAAAACCAGATGGCCAGTATGCATTTGAAAAACTGTTCAGCTCACTAATAAGCATAGAAATGTCAGTTAAAACAACCACAAAGTATCCTTTCTCATCTTTAAAATTCTACTTTGGTAGGTTAGTCAAGTTTTTCTAAGACTTTTAATTATAATGAGGCATTAAATATTTTTATGTACCTTGCTGAATTAATAGATTTTAATGTATGTTGCTAAAGGGTTTGCTAAAGTATTGTTACCAAGTATACTCCCAGGTATGCCAGTACAGGGAGGACATGCCTGTCTCTCTACACTCTCGTGTACATTGAGATGATCCATTTTTAAAGTGCTGTTGATGCATTGCTGTACAGCAGAAACTAACACATTGTAAAGCAATTATACTCCGATTGAAAAATAAGTTAAAAATGCTGCCAATGAGAAAAGAAATTATTGTATAACTATATAATACTTTCATAAATAAATGAATATTTATGAAGATTTTAAGTAACACAGAGGAGAGGCTTATGAAAAGGACAAATGACACTTTGCATAGCCCCAGCCGCACATCTTACATAGTCAAGTAGGGTCTGTCGCTACTGCTGCTGTTTAACTGCTCAGGCGTGTCTGACTCTTTTGTGACCCCATGGGCTGTAGCCCGCCAGGCTCCTCTGTCCATGGGATTTCCCAGGCAAGAATACTGGAGAGAGTTTCCATTTCCTTTTCCAGGGGGTCTTCCTTACCCAGGGATCAAATCCACATCTCCTGCTTGGCAGGTGGATTCTTTAACCCTGAGCCACCTGGCTGCAAATAGGGTCTAAGGGAGGATAAAAGTTGGGTGGTATCAAGCACCCACTAATCACCAGGGTGGTCAACCATCCCTTTTATTCCCACTTCATATAGCCTAAGGAATGTTTAACACCTGGATGAAGCAGCCTGGTGGTATAGCCCACTTCCCCCCATGCACTGGAAAATGGTTGTACGAATACTAAAACTCATTTCCTTGGTGAAATCATCAACTACTGTTTGGAAGAGACCTGGATTATTGTCAAGGAAAATGAGTTCCTGATGTTGAAACATTCTTTCCTGCAGTGCCTCGCTTAATTTTGAATACTTAAGTTATGGAGATATTTGCACATTTACAGGACGTCGGAGGGCTTCCCAGATGGTGGTGGTGGTGGTGCTGCTGCTGCTGCTAAGTCGCTTCAGTTGTGTCCGATTCTGTGCGACCCCATAGACAGCAGCCCACCAGGCTCTGCCGTCCCTGGGATTCTCCAGGCAAGAACACTGGAGTGGGTTGCCATTTCCTTCTCCAATGCGTGAAAGTGGAAAGTGAAAGTGAAGTCGCTCAGTCATATCCGACTCTTGGCAACCTCATGGACTGCAGCCTACCAGGCTCCTCTATCCATGGGATTTTCCAGGCAAGAGTACTGGAGTGGGGTGCCATTGCCTTCTCCACCAGGTGGTACTAGTGGTAAAGAACTCCCCTGCCAATGCAGGAGACATAAGAGACTCAGGTTCGATCCCTGGGTCTGGAAGATCTCTTGGAGGAGGGCATGGAAACCCACTCTAGCATTCTTGCCTGGAGAGTCCCATGGACAGAGGAGCTGGGCAGGTACATTCCATGGGGTCATAAAGAGTCGGATGCAACTGAAGTGACTTAGCACGCACGCACACAAGACATCAGAATCATCAGTCGTCCTTCAGCTCCCTTAGCTTATCTCTGTCCTGTCATCTGTTTGTGTCTGTGACAAATTCTTTAGAAACCGCCCTGTGAAGACAGCCCACCTTTCTGCAGGTGTCCTTACCACTGAAACAACGTGAATAGAGACAGCTCTCAAAGAAAGGCTTACCTTCGGAATCTGAGATACTGCCGTGTGTGTTTCTTTCAACCTAAAAATATCTGCTATTCTTTGCTATTTCTAAAGGGTGTGCCTCTTTCAAGAGGCAGCAGCAAAACCTCACAATCAACATAATTTTGTTTTTAAGGTAGAAAAAAATTAGAAATGATGAACCGTTTTGACTGGCACGTCACTGAAGCTCCAATGAAAGCTGTTCTCGTAAGCACATCAGATAAGTCTTTGTTGTATATTTAAGCTCCCTGTGAGTGAGTGGTGCTGATGCAAGCTTTGAGCTCTGTTTGTGTGCTGACACTTTGGGCATGGAAATGTTAGAGGTTTGGATTCCTCTCCATCGAAAACTGTGAGTGGATCTCACATGAGCCAGTTGCATCTGTGTCTCACTCCTCAAGGATGGGATTTATGGTGCCCACAGATTTTATAAAGATGTCTTGGCCTAAAGAGGTTGGGTGGACTTTGGACTGTGTCACCCGGGGGCCAAATTCTGGCTCTGCTAGAAAATAGCTACTTAACTTTAATTTACTTAACACAACCTTGCATAAGGTGAAGTTTGATTCTTCACCTGACATGTGGGGAATAACAACACTCACTTGGCAAAGTTGTGATGATAATGATTATATATCTGATATGTAAGAACCAACGTGTTAATTAATTAATAGTTCCTTAGCATTTTATTAATATTGTATGAGGAAGTATGTGAATAAGCTGCTTTTTTAATGAGTTTGTGATTCACCTAAATTAACCCAGTGCATTTTGGGTTCAATTTCTAGTCTAGATGTGGGATTTTTCCAGGTGGTTCACAAGACCGTTTCCACCAGCTTTGTGCCCTATGGCATGCATTGGTGAGATGGTCAGGGGAGGGGGAGGCTCCCTATTGTTTTCTGAGACCTAGGGGTGGAGCTCTTCTCACCACAAAAGCCAACAAGCCCATATAGGATACAGTCCACAATTCTGTATTCATTAGCACCATGCTGAACCAAATATATTTAATTGGATGCTTAATAATTCTGATTCAGACACTTTATAGGATGTGAGAAAGATATATTCTATTTCTGCCAGGAACTTGTAATATAAAGTATCCAGAACACTCAGTTAAAAAAAAAGAGTCTGTGCTTATAGCTTAGGTCATTTCTTATACCTGTCTAACCCATTCTTAAACTCATGAAGATCTGTCAGAAACAGTGTTCACACTAGAAACAACCCGAATACACATCACTAAGAGAATAGATGAACTAACTGTATATTCATATGATGGAATATTACTCAATGGTTAAAAGAATCTGTGCTATGAAGACATGCAACAACATAGGTGAATCTTAAATACATTATGTTGAGTCAAAGAAGCCAGACACAAAAGAGCATATACTGAAGCTTTCATTTTTGTGAAGTTTGTGAAGAGGCAAATCCAGTCTGTGAGGACAGAGGTCAGAACGGCAGTTCTCTGGGGATGAAGCAGTTATCTCTGGGATAGTGACTGCTGCTGCTGCTGCTAAGTCACTTCAGTCATGTCCGACTCTGTGCGACCCCATAGAAGGCAGCCCACCAGGCTCCCCTGGCCCTGGGATTCTCCAGGCAAGAACACTGGAGTGGGTTGCCATTTCCTTCTCCAATGCATGAAAGTGAAAAGTGAAAGTGAAGTCGCTCAGTCATGTCCGACTCTTAGTGACCCCATGGACTGCAGCCTGCCAGGCTCCTCCATCCATGGGATTTTCCAGGCAAGAGTACTGGAGTGGGGTGCCATTGCCTTCTCCGGGGATAGTGACTAGGAAGAGGCAAAAAGAGATTTTCTAGGGTGATGGAAATGTTCTGTAGCTTATAGATAACAAGGTGTGTATGCACACACACACACACACACACACACACACATATATATATACATGTTTGTCAAGCTGCGCACTTAAAATCTGTCCATATACAATATGTAAGTTATATCTCCATTAAAACAAATTGTCCGAATAGAGCACCATTTTGTTTGGAGAAAGTTAAGGTGAGGTAAGAAAGAAATCTACTCTTAAAATAACAAACTTTCTAGGGTTTACATTTTTATAAGCTCTGTTTCTGTAAAAATGAATCTATCATCGAATTCTGATTTTAAAACTAAAACTTATCAGGGTAGCTCCCAGTAGATGAATATATTGGATCCCTTTACTTTTCAGGTAAAGTTTCAGCTGAGACTGAATAAAACAGTAGCAACAGTACTCACTTTCCCAGTAAGTTCCAGCTCTGAAATGTCAGAAGTTTGACTTTAGAAGGAATATTGATTTTAAATGTCTCTGGATGAATTGACAGTTCAGTTCAAAGAGAAGAGCACATGATGCTGTAGATGCATCTTCCCATCTTGGGTTTGTTAAACTCCATGGGAGAAGCAGGAGGATAAATTACTCAGAGTTGAATGTGAGAGTTTTTGAACTCAAATTGATTTTCATACAGGACACCTTCATTTTATGCAGAAAGAGTGAGTCATTTAACTGATTCCTCCCCTTTTGCTCTGTAGTGTGCTTTTTTTCTGAGGCTGAAGAAAGAAACACATGAATGAATGAATCAATTAAGGGGTGGGGGGGGACATATCCAGGTGTCACCTACATAAATACCCAGCTTATGAAGATCATCTGAAGGCAAACGTCAGCTGTGTCACTTCACTTTTTTCCTCAAAAACATTGATTGAAAAATCTGTAAATGACTTCTTCTGTTGTACTGTTCAAAGCCTTTCATGATCTTTTCCCTCAGTCTTTCTAGACATGTCCCCCCACTTTTCTGAAGGGATCCCTACCCCTAGCTTTCTATCTGCAATGAACTATAGTGATATTTCTTTAAAACTCTCCCAACAATTATGTTCTGGCCTCTTCCACGTGCTTCCCACCTCTGAATTAATCACAAACACCATGCTTTACACAGAACAGGCATTGAGAGTTTACAGAATTAAGTGAAGAGAAAGCCTGCATCTGAACAGTGAAGATGAAAAGAAACGATGAAATGTTTCAGATTTACCATTTCATGGTACACAGGTTTTGCACTAAAAAGGATTTCACGGAACCTTTCAAAAGCCTTGTCTTTTCCTGACTTCAGAACTTCATAATACTGAGTAATTAAGATTTTTGTTCCAGGAACGTAAAAGATCACCCAGACTTCTTGTAACAAAATAGTTTAGCAGTTGCAGGAAAAAAAAAAAAAGAGAGATTGATTCTTAAACTCAGTATGCTAAAATGTAAAGAGTAAACAGATTAAATTTAAAATATTAATGTTAAGTTTTAAAGCCCCACACTCTGCTGTGAGCCACAGTGTGTGGCAGCGTTATGAGCTGCTGTGACCTTGTCCCCTGTAATCTGTCACCAAGGCCTAATAGCTGGTGAGAGAGCCAAAAGATGTCCATTGAATTATTTTCCAGACATTTTTCTTTTCACAAAAATGTGTGTTTAATTAACATTATTCGAAGGTTGAATATGGCAACACTACTTTGCCTCATAGCCAAAAATTTAACATAACTTCTGTTAAAGTTTTATTTTTCATATATGTATTAATATATATATGTATGCATGCATGCTAAGTCACTTCAGTCATGTCTGACTCTACGACCCTTTGAACTGACACCTGCCAGGCTCCTCTGTCCATGGGATTCTCCAGGCAAGAACACTGGAATGAGTTGCTACATCCTCTTCCAGGGGATCTTCCTGACCCAGGGATCAAACTTGAGTTTCTTATATCTCCTGCATTGGCAGGTGGGTTCTTTACCGCTAGCACCACCTGAGAAGCCCATTTTACTTATGTACATATATAATATCTATATTATGTATATTATACATATTTACATATACACCTAGTGTGTACCTACACGTCTGTGACATGACCAATAAATTACTTACACATGATCCGGGGGACAGTATAACGCTCATCTTTGCTCCTGCCTCGGGACCTCTGACCTTGCTGTTTGTTCACTCTGTCTGGAATGCTTTCCTCCCAGTAACTGTGTGCTCAGTCTCACATCTGTATCTTCATCCTTCTTTGCTCCCTTTACAGTCCTTCTCAGAACTCACAGTATATGTATCTGGTTACTTGTAAACTTCTCAATGTGGGATCCACAAGGGCTAGGGTCTTATCTGTTCTATTCATTTTGTATCCCTTGTACTTAGCACACACATACAGGTGCTCATTAAATATTTGCAAAATGAATGTTGAATGAATGACTTATAAATCATCAGCCAACCTTCTACCACACACGTGAATTCCCTCTGTATCATTCCCAGTAAGAACCTACAATCACATATTAATCAAAATTCACTTGGAAATAATATGGAAAGAGTCCAGAGAGGTAAAAATAAAATAAGTAACCATCCAAGTTGAGAAAGAGGAGGAGGAAAATTTCGAGAGCATTTGAAAGGGAGGAAGAAGAAATCAATCTGACCCATTATTTTATCTGTATTATATATAGAAAGATGGCTGGTGGGTATAAACTGCATCATTTGTCCCAGAGTTTATATTTTTTTTCCTTAATCCATGAGAAAATAATATCTGTGTATTACAAATACAGTTTATGACATTATTTATAACTGAGTGACTAAATAAAAGCAGGTCATGTGAGAAGTAATGATGAGAGTATATTACATGCTGAAGAGTATAAGGTCCAATATAGCAAACACTGCATGATCTCATAACAACCAAATCAATGATACAGGTATAATTACTATTCCCATTTTTCAGATGTGAAGACTCAGTCTCAGAGACTTTAAATGACATGTATCTTACATCTAATGCATACCAGATTTCAAATTTGATGCCAGACATTTAGAATCTAAGGGCTTCCCAGGTGACTTGGTGGTTAAGAATCTGCCTGCCAATACAGGAGACTTAGGTTCAATCCCTGAGTCGGGAAGATCCCCTGGAGAAGGAAATGGCTACCCACTCCAACAATCTTGCCTGGAGAAGTCCATGAACAGAGGAGCCTGGCAGGCTACAGTCAATGGAATCACAAAGAGTTGGACACTGAACGACCCACTCCAGCATTCTTGCCTGGAGAGGTCCATGAACAGAGGAGCCTGGCAGGCTCCAGTCAATGGAATCATAAAGAGTTGGACACTGAACAACTTGAACTTCACTTCACTTCCCAGAGGGGCTTCCCTGGTAGCTCAGAGGGTAAAGCGTCTGCCTGCAATGCAGGAGACCTGGGTTCGATCCCTGGGTCAGGACGATCCCCTGGAGAAGGAAAGGGCAACCCACTCCAGTACTCTTGCCTGGAAAATCCAATGGACAGAGAAGCCTGGTAGACTACAGTCCACGGGATCACGAACAGTTGGACACGACTGAGCCACTTCACTTCACTTCACTTCACTTCCCAGATGGTACTTAACTCTGCAAGTACTCCCTTTCACCACAAGAGGGCACTTACAGGCCAGTGAGGCCAAGACCACTTGAGGGGTTTATGAGAAGTGGTAAAAGAATTGGAAAACTTAGAGACCATGTCATGACTCCTGGTGTGAAGCTGATGACTCATTGGATCAAGGTGGGAAGAACGGAAATATCTGTGGGTTTTGGACACCCTTGGATGAGAGAGTAGCAGAATACAAGAGGACAAATAGTGCAGAGGACTCAGCTGGCAACAGTTAACCTTGACATAATTGATGTCTTAAGCAAACACTACTCTGATCACTGGTCAATCTAGTCAAGGCTATGGTTTTTCCAGTGATCATGTATGGATGTGAGAGTTGGACTGTGAAGAAAGCTGAGCGCCGAAGAATTGATGCTTTTGAACTGTGGTGTTGGAGAAGACTTTTGAGAGTCCCTTGGACTGCAAGGAGATCCAACCAGTCCATTCTGAAGGAGATCAGCCCTGGATGTTCTTTGGAAGGACTGATGCTAAAGCTGAAACTCCAGTACTTTGGCCACCTCATGCGAAGAGTTGACTCATTGGAAAAGACTCTGATGCTGGGAGGGATTGGGGGCAGGAGGAGAAGGGGACGGCAGAGGATGAGATGGCTGGATGGCATCATCGACTCGATGCACATGAGTTTGAGTGATCTCCGGAAGTTGGTGATGGACAGGGAGGCCTGGCATGCTGCAATTCATGGGGTTGCAAAGAGTCGGACACGACTGAGCGACTGAACTGAACTGAATTGAACTCTGATCACCTACAGTGTTTCAGGCTCTGTGCTGGATGTTTGAACAATGGCAGCAAGGACACAGCCCCTTCTTCCCCCAAACTCACTGTCTAGCAGGGTGACTGACAGCCTGTGCCCACTAATCTCTGGGTTTTGCTTTGGAGATGAGATTGCAAGCAAAAAACTTGCAATGGCCTGCAGCTGGCTGTGTTTGGTGTTGGCCCACATGCTGCCCCATACCTGTTACAGTTTGCTTTATTGTAAACCTAGCTGGTTCCACTCTCTTTACATTAACTCCTGGTTCCTGTAGACATTTGAGTTTTGTCCCTGTGATTTCCCTGTCTGTCCTCTTTCACCTTGCCCACTGTGAAAACAAGCCCTGTCTACCCCTAGGCTTTGTGTGTGTGTGTGTGTGTGTGAGAGAGAGAGAGAGAGACAGAGGTACAGAGGTTTGGTTACCACTGCCCTGGGCATTTCAGGCCTTCAGCTGCTTTGCTGCCTCAGCAGCTGCTATAACAAAGGAGGTGTCAGCTACTTCTTCTCCAGATGAGATCTGAGGTTAAATGACCTTGTTTGCCTCAAAGAGAAGAACCAAGGGCTTTGTGGGAAGGAGGGGGGCCAACCGATGAGCAGGATGATCTAACTGGAGCATCTTGAACGTGGCTAGCCCTGAGGGCACCCGTGGCCAAACGTTGGTGGCACCAGACAGCCACCAGTGGCATATGGGACCCTGTCCTTTTTCTTCCCAGGTGGTTTTTCTTTTTATCTTTTCCTTTTTCTTATTTCTTACCTTATTTCATTGTCTTTCCCATTTTACCTCTTTCATCCCATGTTATCTTCTCATTGCTTTCTGCTCCCTCCAGTGGCTCTAATAGAAACTGATGGAAATACAGGGGTGGTGGCTCAGATGCTAAAGAATCTGCCTGCAGTGCAGGAGGCCTGGGTTTGATCCCTGGGTCAGGAAGATCCCCTGGAGAAGGGAATGGCAATGCACTCCAGTATTCTTGCCTAGAGAATTCCATGGGCAGAGGAGCCTGGCAGGTTACAGTCCATGGAGTTGCTAGAGTCAGACACAAATGAGCGACTAACACTAACACAGGGGCTGAATTTGATGCTTAAGCAGATGTTCTTTGGCTGGTGGTATGTTTTAACTCAGTTGCATTCGAAGCTCTTTGGACATTGTGTGCTGTTCAGTTCATGCCACAGTCCCTACCACTCAAACAGTCACATACCTACAGCTGCATTCATTTAATTTACCTGCCTAGCCCCAGCTCTGATCCCAACTTGTGCTCCAGAGGTTACTTAAATGAAACAATGCATGTGATGCCTGTATTACTACTAAGATGGGGCTCTTCTAATGCTTGGGAATTCAGGTATCACCACCTCTTTTTACCCTTTAATGCTTTCCATCTGTTAATTTGTCAGAAGCTGTTCCTGTGCAAGTAAGGAAACATATTGCTCACAAATATGAAGATATTATAGACAAGCTTGCAGCCTCTGTCTGAGAGCTCTCAACCCACTTGTGTTATGTTCCTGTTGTGCTGTAACATTATCGCAAACTTATCAACTTAAAACAACAAAAATTATCTTGCAGTTCTGTAAATCAGACACGAGCCCCACGGGGCTGAAATCAGGGTGTCTTTAGGGCTCTGTTCCTTGCTGGAGGTGCTTGGGGAGGATCTGTTTCTTTGTTCATTCAGATTGTCAGCAGATTCAGTTCTTTGAGATTGTCAGACTGATGTCTGCATTTCCATGCTGGCCAGCAGCTAACAGCCCTTCCAGCTTCTAGAAACCACTTTCATTCCTTGGCTCAAGCCTGCCCCGCTTCATCATCCTCAAAGTTAGCAATGGGGCTCCAGTCCCTCCAGTTTCCAATCTCTCCTCCTTATATCTCATCTCTGTGACACAGTTGGAAAAGATTCCATGCTTTTAAGAACTCAAGTGATTAGGTTGGGCCCACCCAGATAATCTAGGATAATCTCCCCCATCTCAAGGTTCCTCCCTTTAATCACAACTACAAGTCCCTTTATCATATAAGGTAACATCTGCACACATTCCAGGGATCAAGGCATGGATGTCTTTCAGAGCCGTTATTCTACTGACCACACTGCTGATCCTGGCTCTTACATTGGTAGGAACCTCACATGGTAATTGTATTTGAAACCAGATGTGGGGTGTCCTGCTTAGTAAAGCGATTGGCCAGGGATGGGGAAAGCTTAGATTTCATCCCAGTCCTGTGGTCATGACCCCAGCCAAGGTTCTGAAGCTTTGTTTCTTTCAGGATGCTGCCAAGATGGCCAGCTTTAAGTTGACTTAGAAATCGAAGATGAATAAAATTGACGTTCTAGTAGCCAGAATTTTCTATTATTGGTAGGACAGAGACCTACTGACTCTTCCTTTCTTAATTGCTGAGAGAAACCAGGTTTTATTTGAGGTAGCAAGGCGTACAGCCAAAAACCAAACAACAAAATCTGTGGCTTAGCGCTTTCCTCGCAGCTAGAGGTGGTCAGTGCGACACGTTTTTGGTTGAGAAATAAATGGAAATTACTGAATAGGAATTCCAGGAAAGCTCTGTAGCAGGAACTGACTTAGCTGGTACACACCCTTTCTTGCCCTGTGCCCTGCCTCATCTACCTGCCCGGATGCAGACATGACGACAAGCATTCAGGCTGCCATCTTGGAAGTTGTGGATGAGAGACAAGCCCTAAGCATGGCAGACTGGAAAGAGCCAAGTGCCCAACGAGGTTGCTGAACTCCCATACCAGCCCTGGACTGCCCACTTCTAGATTTCTTTTCTATGAGAGAAAAAGATGCCAATGACAGAGTTAGAGGAGAGAGGAAGTAAGAGGTCGTTTGTTTCTAAGCCGCTGGATCCAGTTCCTCACTGGTCTCTGTATTCTCACAATTGGTTATTACTCTAAGAATTATCACCAGATTCGGAAGTATCCCCTGCCAATAGGAAATGAGCTATGAAAAATAACCATTTCTTAATATATTTAACTCTTATCAAATGATTTCAAAACAAAAGTAGGTATACATGTATGTGTAACATACATTTAAAAAACTGCAATATCATTTTCAGACACATTATCTCATTTTATTATCAGAATAACTCCATGAGGCAAGTAGGTCAGACACTGGCATTTTCATTTGCAGTTCAAGAAACTGAAGGCTTTAGTGGCCTTCTTATGGACCCCAAGTCCTTATTTCTACTTTTAAGCCATTTGCTCTATCCTGCTTCTTGCTTCATAATATTTATTTCTTAATGTTAATATTTTTAAAGAATCACTAACATAGGATGTGATAAAAGGACAAAAATTGTTTTCTTTGCCTGTGATGTATATTTAACATGGAAAAACTGTAAGATTATCCTTCTTAAGGCTTCTCTCCCCCCAACATTGGGCAACTTATGCACGCTGGTTCTAATGAAGGAGGAGTTGGTCAGAGCCAGAGGGACCTTTTGGAAATGAGGGTGGCCAGGCCCTACATGTTGATCTGTGACCCCAGAAGCCACTAGCAAGTATCACCCCATGGTTCTCTGACTTCCTCCAACTCTCTCCACCTCCTCCTCTAATTAAACCATGGAATCTACGCCAAAGAGTACAGTGACAGCCCCCATCTGAAGGACTGAAGAATTCTCAGTACAGATTATGAACTTTTAAAAGGTAAATGTTATCTTGTATAATTTAAAAGATCATAATGCTTTAGAAAATGTATTAACTGAAGAGGAGAAAAAGAGTGTTTCCACCAGGCAGAGCAGAGGTCACTCTTCAAAAGCCTTTCTTTTCTTTGAAAAGGTGACAACTGTGACCTCGATTTTCTATGACGTTTAAAAGCCCCTATGTTGAAGGTCATTTGTTGGTAAATTACTTGGCTTAAATATCTTGTTTTCAAATTCTAGGGCTTTTTTTTTTTTTAAGTATTGAAAATAATTTCACATCTGAGTCAAAATGAGAAGATTCAGGACACTGAAAAATCGTCATGATGCATGCAAATTTATGGAGAGCTTCCTGCACATGTACATTATAAAAGGCACCCTGAGAGTTCCTAATTGTAGCGGAGGCTTGGTCTCTACCATGAAAGTATTTACAGTCTAAAGCGAGAGATAGACTAAACACTTGATTAAAAAAAAAAAAAAAGTGATGCAGTGCTTTATGACAGTTTACAAGCATTTTATCTGAATTAGCAGATGTCTCCTGCCTAACATGATCTTGTTTATATCGGTTAGGACTATCGGTTGTAATTAACAGAAACCAAGGCAAGCTAGATTAAGGAGGGAAGAAAGTAAGATTAAGGAGAAAGCTCAATTAAGGCGAGAAAGTATACTATGTAGTGTCTTTTTATTATTATTAAAGTATAGTTGATTTACAATGTTATGTTAGTTTCTGGTGTACAGCAAAGTGATTCAGTTAATATATATTTTTCTCATATTCTTTTCCATTATGGTTTATTACAGGATACTGAATATAGTTCCCTGTGCTGTATAGTAGAACCTTGGTGCTTCTCTATTTTATATATAGCAGTTTGTATCTGTTATTCCCAAACTCCTAATTTATCGTTTCCCCATTCTCTTCCCCCTTCAGTAATCATAAATTTGTTTTCTATGCCTATGATTCTGTTTCTGTTTTGTAAATTAATTCATTTGTATCAATTTTTTAGATTCCACATGTAAGTGATATATGGTATTTGTCTTTCTCTGACTTCATTCAGTATGAGTCTCAAAGTCCATTCAAGTTGCTACAGATGGTATTATTTCCTTCTTTCTATGTCTGAGTATTCCACTGCGTGTATGTATATGTATGTGTGTGTGTGTGTGTGTGTGTGTGTATACATACATATATGTATATATATGCCACATCTTTATACACCTGTCGATGGACATTTAGATTGCTTTCGTGTCTTGACTATTGTAAACAGTGCTTCTATGAACATTGTGGTGCATGTATTTTTTTGTATTATTTTCTCTGGATATATGGCCCAGGAGTAGGTTCTGCAAGATCATATGACAACTCCATTTTTAGGTTTTAAAGGGACCTCTGTACTGTTTTCCATAGTGGCTGCACCAATTTACATTCCCACCAACAATGTGGGAAGGTTCCATTTTCTCCACACCCTATCTGCTGCTGCTGCTGCTGCTGCTGCTGCTAAGTTGCTTCAGTCGTGTCCGACCCTGTGTGACCCCATAGACGGCAGCCCACCAGGCTCCCCCGGCCCTGGGATTCTCCAGGCAAGAACACTGGAGTGGGTTGCCATTTCCTTCTCCAATGCATGAAAGTGAAAAGTGAAAGTGAAGTCATTCAGTCATGTCCAATTCTTCGAGACCCCATGGACTGTAACCTACCAGGCTCCTCCGTCCATGGAATTTTCCAGGCAAGAGTACTGGAGTGGGTTGCCATTGCCTTCTCCGCCACACCCTATCTAGCATTTGTTATTTGTAGATTTGTTAATTATGGCCATTCTGACCCATATGATTCTGACCCATATGAGGTGATACCTCACTGTAGTTTTGATTTGCATTTCTGTGATAATTAGTGATGTTGAACATCTTTTCATATGCCTCTTGGCCATCTGCATGTCAAGAATATGTAGCATCTTATGGATCCTAATAACATGTAGCCTGACCACAGAAGGGGAAAACTAGCAAGAATCCAGGCAGGTGTTTGTTTTGTCTTTTTTTTTCCCTCACTCATCTACCATTTCTCAGTTTCAGTCTATGACAGTTAACACATCTTTTACCAAGTTCCTTTTGTCCACAATGACTAAGTTGGGTTTTTTGGTTTTTTTTTTTTTCCATTCATGCAACCAGCCCAGAGGAGAACTGAAAACTCTTGGTCCCACTTCTGAGTTTCTGCTGAAAGAACTCTAACCTGTCGTGGGTAAGGGACTCACCCCTGGTCACTTGGCTAAGTTCCAGTGGAATTAACGAGACTAACAATGGGCTAACCCCTAGGAACATGTGGATGATGTAAAAGCAGTTCTAGAGAAGGTAGGGTTGTGATAAGCTGTCTTCTAGTTTGACTGAAGAACAGAACGTTGGTTTCTAACCAGTGGGCCAAGACCGTGGGTGGGGAATGCAGGTGGGAGTATAGAGTCTCATATTTATTAATGGCTTGTTCCTTGAAACCTGAGCATATGGGTGTAGGTGGTTTTTAATTGTGTGTAGATGCTCTTATAATTAATACAATTTTAATTCTTTACATGTGTTAGTGAAGTCATCCTGTCTTTGGCCATCCTGTATCTTTTTCAATCAATGGACACTGGTAGTAAGGCTCTTCTTGTGTGAGAGTCCCTTTTAGGGAAAATAGTTGAGGACCCCTGTGTATAAGTTTAGGTACGGACTGAGAGACTATGTACATAATTGTAGGTGTTGGCTGTGATGATCACAGCTTATTTACAGGAAGCTTGACACATGAATTTTATTTTATTCATCCTTCCTTTATTTTCTTGTATTGTCATGAATTTGTCTATAACCACCTTCCTGGACAGAAGTGCTTCATATCCATGATATAGTAAGTTGGTAGAAAGCCCATTCTGATTAATAAAGAATATTTAAATTGATTTTGTGTTACTTTCAACTCTGTTTAGTGACAGGAACTTAGCCAATAAAAGGGTTAATAAGAGAGGAACTTTGTAATGTGCCATGAGCAATATTTAAGCCCGGCATGTAATTGCACGGTGATTGTTGACACAGGAGCAGATGCTTTTAAAGTGTTTTAAAATGTCCCTTAAAGGTACCTTAAATACTGAAAGTACTATTTGAAGCATTTTATTAGAAACTCTCTTACTAGATATTGCAAAGGGAAAGTTTCCCTTTCAGCCTAAAAATAACAGTAATAATAAAATAATAGTAGAAGCTAGTATTATTGCGGCAGTGTCTTGATACAAGAATTCCACACTTTATAAGCATGTTTTCATCTTATTTTTGCAACAAATGTCAATACCATATCTACCCCTATTTTATAAGGAAGGAAGTTGAATTTGAGAAGCCTGCCATTTATGTCAAATTACTTGGATCCAGATGTGTTTTTACTGTTTGTAAAATACTCCTTTGAATGGAAGAAATGTTGACAGAGATCCAGTTAACCCATTAGGTTAACTGGGGAAAATTCAGACATTGCTGGAATGTTGAAGAGACACATAGCTTCATCATTAAGATTGGATCCTGGAACAAACCAGACCGTGCACATTCAAATCCCAGCCCCACTGCTTACTTGCTTTGTGACCCTGGAAAAGTTACTTGACCTGTCTGTTCCTTGGTTTCCTCTCTCTTAAATGAAGAAGAATAGTAACTCTTTCATTGAGTTACTGTGATGGTTAAATCATTTAAGTGCATAGAAGAGTTCCTGGAACACAGGAACTACCATCTGGGTGCTTCTGATTGGCCTGGAGGTGCTGTGCACTTGGGGTGTTAGCATAGCCAAGGGATCTTCCTGGGGCTACTTCTGTCAGCTCAGTAGCCAGATTAATGGGGCCGTCTGGAAAGGTAGTGTGGTACAACAGCAGGTACTCCTTCAGCCTCGTGATTCTCCATGTACTAATGGTTTCCAGACGTCTTTGCACCAACACATTAGTGAGGAGCCCAGGCACTGGACTGTGGAGGACTGGCCAGGCAGAGCAGTCCCAGCGTGGCCCACAGTCTAGGCTCCGAGACCTGTCTGGGCCTCCCTCCAATTAGCAGCTGCTGCCCCTTTCAGGGCGGCCACACTTCCATTTTAAATCCATCGAGTGCCATCCTTAGAAACTAAGGAACCCTAACTAATTGGACAATAAAAGAAGATTTTGGTCTAGAGACGACGGCGCGCTTAATGGGGTTTGGAGAGATCCTGATTGCACTCCTGCTCTGCAGCCAGCCATCTGGGGCTGCAAAAGCCTCTTAACCTTGTTGTGCTGATTTTCCCTGTAAGGGAAATGAGAGCCCACTCACTTGCCCTCTCTCCTCTCCCCAGTCGTCCACAGATTAATAGCTACTTGGAATTCATTTTGACTTGGCTCAAAAAAATACAGCTATATAGAGATACTAGAGTTGGGTGAAACACTGTTTTTCTGTAATTCATGAGAGATTATCTGTCTTAAATAGAAATGACCATTCAATTTAAATTGGATAAAATTTGGACACGGGAATGAAAGGAGGCGCTAAGCATAATTAAAATTATATAGATTTTCTTGGAAGACAATTTAGCAGGTTCTTGATGAAACTAAACACACTCTTAACATATATATGATCCAACAATCATGCTCCTTGGTATTTACTCAAAGGAGTTTAAAACTTATGGATGTTCATGGCAGCTTTATTCATAATTGCCCAAACTTAGAAGCAACCAAGGTGTCCTTCAGTCAGTGAATAGATAAAGAAACTGTGATATATCCAGACAATGGAATATTAAGCATTAAAAAAAATGAGCTATCAAGCCATGAAAAGATATGGAAGAACCTTAAATGCATATTACTTAAGTGAAAGAAGCCAATCTGTGAAGGTTACTTACTGAATGTTTCCAATTGTATAATATTATGGAAAAAGCAAAACTATGGAGACGATGAAAAGATCAGTGGTTGCCAGGGGTTAAAGGGAAGGCAAAGATGAGAGGTGGGATACAGGGGATTTTTAGGGCAGTGAAACTATTCTATTTGATACTATAATGGTGGATGTGTTATATATTTATCGAAACATGTAGTGTGAACAACAGAAAAAATAAACCCTAATGTTAACTATGCACATTGGATAATAATAACATCTCAGTGTAGATTCATTGGTTGTAACAAATATTCCACACTAGTGGGAGATATTAGGCTGGGGCAGATGAGTAGGAGGGAGATATGTAGGAACTCTATACACTTTCTGCTCAATTTTGTTGGGAACCTAAAACTCTAAAAAAGTAAGGTCTATTATTTGTTAATTATGTAATTTTTGGATATATGTATTAATCAGTTTTATTATAGATAGCTATATTTTTAAACTATTTTCAAAAATAAAATTATTTTTACAAAAGTAAAATTCTTCTGTTAAAAAAAAAAAGGTATCAACTGGGATTATCCCAAAGAGCAGAGATGTGTGGTCATCTTTCTTAAGCAACATTCTCTGATTTGGAACTAAAAAGAAAATAAAAGATAGCATGTTTACTGATAAATTGTTTTTCTATAGTGTATTTACCTTTCTTTTGGAAACATGCTGTTAAACTTTTCTCCTTTTTTTTTCCAGATTTTCATTACTAATTTATTGAGCAACTCACATTGTGCCCATACTCTATTAAATGCTTTACATACATTACTTTAGTCATTACTAAACAGAAGCTTCCAGAGAAGGCAGTGGCACCCCACTCCAGTACTCTTGCCTGGAAAATCCCATGGACGGAGGAGCCTGGTAGGCTGCAGTCCATGGGGTCGCTAGAATCAGACACGACTGAGAGACTTCACTTTCACTTTTCACTTTCATGCATTGGAGAAGGAAATGGCAACCCACTCCAGTGTTCTTGCCTGGAGAATCCCAGGGACAGGGGAGCCTGGTGGGCTGCCACCTATGGGGTCACACAGAGTTGGACACAACTGAAGTGACTTAGCAGCAGCAAACAGAAGCTTGTTCATTCATTCTCTCAAAAATGTACTGGGCACTTGTTAATTATCACACTCTGTTCCAGAAAATGGGAGCATAGCAGTGGAGGGAAGAAGGACAATAAACAAACAAATTTGTCCTATGTCAGGTGAAGGCAATGGCAACCCACTCCAGTACTCCTGCCTGGAAAATCCCGTGGATGGAGGAGCCTGGTAGGCTGCAGTCCATGAGGTCGTGAAAAGTCGGACACGACTGAGTGACTTCACTTTCACTTTTCACTTTCATGCATTGGAGAAGGAAATGGCAACCCACTCCAGTGTTCTTGCCTGGAGAATCCCAGGGACGGGGGAGCCTGGTGGGCTGCTGTCTACGGGGTCGCACAGAGACGGACACGACTGAAGTGACTTAGCAGCAGCAGGTGAAAAGTGCTGTGAAGAAATGAGAATACAGTAATAAAAGTAAGAAACACAGTATAATATTAAATAATAATAAAGATAAGAGAAAGAAACAAGAAAGTAAGGTAAGCAGATTGTGATAGGGGAACTGCAATTTTAGATAGATAGTTGGGGAGAACTGCTCTTAACAGGTGACATTTGAGCAGGAACATGAGGAAATGACAGAAATGAGCTATGTAACTATTTGGGAGAAGATCCTGCTAGACAGAGGGAACAGAGAGTGCAAAGGAACATGTTGGCATTTCATGGAATATCATAGAAGCTACGATGGCTGAGCAAACATCTAGCTGAGGAGAGCTTGGAAATGGAGACCAGAGTGGCAGTGGGGACCAGATTGGATAAGGGAAGTCATTGTAAAGATTTGGGGATTTTCTTGATAGAATGCAGGAAATCACTGGAGGAGATACAAGATCTAGCTCATGTTTCAGCAGGATTCTGGAAGCCTGGACACCCATTATGAAGCTGTTGAAATGTCTGGGTAAGATTGGTGGCGGTGGCATTGGAGGGATGAAAGTGCTTGGCTGGTTCTTGATCTGTTTTGAAGGGAGGGAGGACATGAGTTGCTGACAGATTTGATACAGAATATGAGAAAAAGGATTTAAGGATGATGCCAAGGTTTTACCCGAGCAACTGCAAGAAGGGCCATCGAGGAAGATAGTAGAAGGAACAGGTTTAGAAGGAAAAATCGGAAGTTTGTTTATAGACATCATTTTGAGGTGGCTGTCAGATATCTATGGTGAGTTGTTGAGGAGGTAGACGGTGTCAAGCGGAGTCCAGGGGTGTCAGCCTGAGCTGGAAATATAAATTTGAGAATTGTCATTGTATAGATGGTTTATAGGCTATGAGCCTGCATGAGATCCCCTCAGGGGATGGTGTATGTAGATGGTGAAGAAAAGGATCCAAGGACTGACCTCTCTAGTGTAGAGAGCCCTGGGAGATGACCCAATCAATGTGATGGTGAAGAACAGTCAGGGAGGGGAACCAGGAGAAAATAGTGCCTGGAAGCCAGGAGAGGAGAGTGCTTAGAGAGGGAGAGGCTGTGATCTGCTTTATCAAGTGCTGCCCAACAGTCACGCTCAATGATGGCCAGCTTGTGCAACGTAAAACTTGTAGATGACCTGGACAAAAGCTGATTCAGTCGGGGAGTAGGGGGAGAAGCTGACTGGAGCTGGCTGACAACAGAATTGAAAAAGAGAAAGAAGAAACCAAGAGATGATCTCAAACAGATTACTAAGTAGCAGAGCCAGGATTCTAACTCACATGTTTCTTACTCCAAAGTCTGGAGACTTTACAACAGGGGAAGAGATCCTGAACCAGAAACCAGTGGGGCTTTCACACTTGCTGTGTAATCTTGAGAAACTCGTTCAACAAACTTCTCTGAAGTCCTACTATGTGTTAGGCACAGTGTAAGGTATGAGGGCTACAGAGATGAACATCAGACTCCTGACCCAGACTAGGGATTAGAAAGGGAGATAGGGATGGCTCTAGAGACAGGAGGAACAGCCACTTTAGCTCTTCTTCTCGTTTCTTAAACAAAGAGGAGGTTGGCTGAGGAAAGCTCTAAGAGCCTTTATTATCCTTAAATTCCATGGATTTGGGATATAAGCAAATCCTGTCACCTACAGACTGAGGAAGGGAAAATCAGCACAAATTTCCCACCCCTTCCAGGGTGTATCACCAAGAAATTTTAAAGATGTCAACCCTTAATTAGAATTTTAAATTGGGAGAAATGTGTGCGGGCATTTTAGGTGCAATTAGTGCAGTAGATTAAAATCATTTTGAAGTGACCTCATTCACTCCCCAAACTGTTTAAATTGATTTTACAATTTTCTGCCCATGTAAGTGGCCAGATGATATACAGATAGCTGGGGAACTACTAAAATATTTTAATGAGATTACCCTTGTCAATCGAGAAAAAAAAGGTAAAAACTATTATAGCTTGTCTTTTTACTGCATCAATAAAAAAGGAGAAGGGGGGCTTCATACTTTTTCAATGGGCTTTTACAGTATTTTCAATAAACCTGGAATGCCGAAATTCTGTTGTATTTCATCACAACAAAGCAGCCCTTATCTCTGCTGAGTGGCACCACTAAATAAAAATTTTGTTTCTCTATAAAAAGAGAAACTATACATCTAGTCAAAAGGCTAATAATACATTAGGAGAAGATATTTGCAACAGTATGACAGTCAAAAGGTTAATATTCTTCACTCTTTTTTAAAAATCCTCTTCCAAGTGGGTAAGAAAAGGACTTGATAGAAAAGCAGGCAGTTCACAGAAAAAGAAATGCGATGGCCAATAAGCCTGTGGAAAAGAGGCCACTCTGTTAGTTGTGAGGGAAACTCAAGGTAAAACAGGACATATCAGATTGGCAAAAGTGAAATATATTGATAACAACTATTGTTTTGTTATTCAGTCACTAAGTCGTGTCCAACTCTTTACAACCCCATGAGCTTCAGCATGCCAGTCTCCTCTGTCCTTCACCATCTCTTGGACTTTGCTCAAACTCATGTCCATTGAGTCAGTGATGCCATCCAACCATCTCATCCTCTGTTGCCCCCTTCTCCACTAGCCCTCAATCTCTCGCAGCTTCAGGATCTTTTCCAGTGAATCAGCTCTTCGCATCAGGTGGCCAAACTATTGGAGCTTCAGCTTCAGCATCAGTCCTTCCAATGAATATTCAGGACTGATTTCCTTTAGGGTTGACTGGTTTGATCTCCTGGCTATCCAAGGGACTCTCAAGAGTCTTCTCCAGCACCACAACTGGAAAACATCATTTCTTCAGTGCTCAGCCTTCTTTATGGTCAACTCTCCCATCCATACATGACTATTGAAAAAACCATAGCTTTGACTATATGGACCTTTGTTGGCTGTATAAAGTGATATCTCTGCTTTTAATGTGCTGTCTAGGTTTGTCATAGCTTTTCTTCCAAGGAGCAAGTGCCTTTTAATTTCATGGCTGCAGTCACCATCTGCAGTGATTTTGGAGCCCAAGAAGAGAACATTTGTCACTGCTTCCACTTTTTCCCCATCTATTTGCTATGAAATGTTGGGACCAGATGCCATGATCTTAGTTTTTTGAATATTGAATTTTAAGCCAGCTTGTCATTCTTCTCTTTCACTTTCATCAAGAGGCTCTTTAGTTCCTCTTCGCTTTCTGCCATAAGGGTGGTGTCATCTGCGTATCTGAGGTTGTTGATATTTTCTGAAATCAAGAAATCTTGATTTCAGCTTATGTTTCATCCAGCCTGCCATTTCCCATGATGTACTCTGCATTAAGTTAAATAAGCAAGGTGACAATAGACAGCCTTGATGTACTCCTTTCCCAATTTTGAACCAGTCTGTTGTTCCATGTCTGGTTCTAACTGTTACTACTTGTCCTGCATATAGGTTTCTCAGGAGACAGGTAAGGTGATCTGATATTCCCATCTCTTTAAGAATTTTCTACAGTTTGTTGTAATCCACACAATGGCTTTAGCATAGTCAATGAAGCAGAAGTAAATGGTTTTGGGGGAATCCCTTGCTTTTTCTATCATCTGGTGGATGTTGGCAATTTGATCTCTAGTCCTCTGTCTTTTCTAAATCCAGATTGTACATCTAGAATTTCTTGGTTCAAGTACTGCTGAAGCCTAGCTTAAAAGATTTTGAACATAATCTTGCTAGCATATGAAATTAGTGCAATTATATAGTAATTTGAACATTCTTTGGCATTGCCTTTCTTTGGGATTAGAATGAAAACTGACTTTTACCAGTCCTGTGGCCACTGCTGAGTTTTCCAAATTTCCTGGCATATTGAGTGCAGGACTTTAACAGCATCATCTTTTAGGATTTGCAATAGCTCAGTTGAAATTCCATCACCTCCACTAGCTTTGCTCATAGTAATGCTTCCTAAGGCCCACTTGACTTCACACTCCAGGATGTTTGGCTTTCAACATCTGTTCAGGGAACAATATTTCTCTGTCTCAAGATCCACTGTGGAATAACACTGGTGGCCCCTCTCCTTGGCCCCCATTCCCTTCTGCCTAGAAGAGGAGGACTGTGTCGTGAATTTGAGAAAGGAAACTGTGTTGGATTGGTGCAATCTCTGTCTCTTTTCCAGCTCTGCCTGCCTGCAGTGTGTGTATTCTGATGTGCTCCAACCACTTGGCAAGCTTCCCCAGACAGGCACAGCACCTGTGAGGGACACCTGTGTTTGACTGATATCCCAGTGACTTGGTGGGGTACATTTATTTAATGCAGGGGTGAAGTGTAAGACAATTTGGCTAAAACTATACAGACAAATTATCCAATCCAGCTTTTCAGATGATGTTTTAAAATCTCTATTTGTGTGGCTCCTCTATCTCTTTGCTGGCTCAGAACTTGAAAAGAAAATAGAAGAATGTTTATTGATTCCTGTATGCTCCTCTTCCCAGAGAAAAAAAAAGAATACATATATCCATGACCACACATGGGAAGATTGAGATTCCTTGGAGTTGGAAGGGAATAACTAAAATTTAGGGGGGGAACACCTAGCACTGTTATCAAACCTAACTTGTATCTATTTGCCCAGTAAAGCCAATCTACTGATACTGGATTGTGGTGAAGGAAAGTTCAGCATACATTGCAGGTGCCAAGCAAGAAGCATGAGCAAGCAGCTCATGCTCAAAAGTCCTGAGCTTCTCAAAGACTTTCAGGGTAAGGTCTTTAAAGACAAGGTGAGGGAAAGAGTTGCAGGGTATGTGATCATCTCGAGGATGTTCTTCTGACTGGTCAGTGGTGAGGTGACCAGAAGTCAGTATCATCAGCCTTCTGGTTCCAGTCAGTCTGGGGTCTACATGCTCGTGGTCAGGACACAGTTAGCTTCTTCCACCAGGTAGGAGTTTCAGTATCTGCAACACAGCTCAAAGGACATGACTCAGATTACTGTCTACAATCTTTGAGGAGGAACTAAAGTTACTTGACTTTGTTTAATGGCCAAACTATCATTATTTTGTCTTGCTTGACTGTTTTCCTTTGTTTCTGCATTTTCTCACCCCTCTGATCAAGTTTATTCTTTGAACTTTAGAGAAAGCCTAGGAGGCTAAGGTTTTTCTACAAACAAGAAGCAGGGCGAGGGTGAGGGGCAGGGTGTCTATCACTGGAAGGCCCCATAGGGTCCTGCTTGGTTACAGCTGTTTCTATTAATTGAACATGTATACATTTGAATGGGCTTCCCTGGTGGCTGAGAGGGTAAAGCGTCTGCCTGCAATTCAGGACACTCCGGTTCCATCCCTGGTTCAGGAAGATCCCCTGGAGAAGGAAATGGCAACCCACTCCAGTATTCTTGCCTGGAGAATCCCATGGATGGAGGAGTCTGGTGGGCTACAGTCCACAGGGTCGCAAAGAGTCAGACACGACTGAGTGACTTCGCTTTCACTTTCACATTTGAATGATGTGATTTGGTCTCTTTTATTTTCTTCAACATAATCCAAGAGGAGGGCACAAGTGGGTAGAGGTATGGAAGCATCAAAAGTGTCCTTTTTCATGTCTGCAAGGTTTTATATCTTCTCAATCAAATTAAGAGAGTAGTTACACTGTTCTCTCTAGCTTTCTATGTGTTTTACATTTTCCATAGTAAAAAATTGTTTTAGAATGTGTATTACTTTCAACTAGCATTCTCACTTTAAGGAATATTTTTCTTAGAAATAACTGCAGCAGTCCATATGGATATATATCTATGAGGATGTTTATTAAGACACTGTATAAGAAAAATATGGAAATAAGCTAATAATCATTAATAAGAAAATGATTATGTAAATGACATATATGTTGACCTAATTATTAAACAGAGTAAATTGGGGGAAACAGTCTCGTATAGCATCAAGCAAAATTCACACCATCTACTTAATCCTTTTTTCTTAAGTATGAACAGACAGGAACCATCAAATACATAGGGGAAAAAAAAATAGCATCATGAAAGAGAAAGGGCTAAGATAAACAGAAAAATGGACCCCTAGAGGAAGCAAAGACAATCCAGGAAACTTCAAACAGCCCCACTAGTATGTTCAGAGTGATCCAAGAATTCATAATATCCATTTTAAAATGACATGAAATCAGACAATAGAAAAAGAAAGAGCTTTTAGAGATTAAAGATAGGCTGTCCAAAAATCTGGTAGAAGACCTTGGGGAAAATAAGTGAAGCAAAAAAGAGAAAGAGATAAAGTTAGTGGAAAAAACAGAAATCTCCTGGAGACATCTCTGTACTCCCATGTTCATTGCAGCATTATTCACCATTGCCAAGATATGGAAAAAGCTACATGTCCATTGGATGATGAATGGATAAAGAAATGTGATATAGATATATAAAGAACTATCTATATATGTGCATTTTATATATAATATACATCCATATTTATATATACCCATATATACATATATGTATATATAAGTGTGTTATTGTTGTTTCTCCTAAGAAACCTGGTTTGATCTCTTTGCAGTCCAAGGAACTCTCAAGAGTCTTCTCTGACACCAGTTTCAATTCTTCAACACAGCCTTTATGATCTCTCACATCCATACATGACTCACATCCATACATGATACTGGAAGTGTTAGCTGATACTATAGTGGTAATCATCTTACAATATATATAAGTGTAACAAATCAACATGCTGCACACCCTAAACTTACACAGTGTCATATGTCAATTACACCTCAGTATTAAATGCTGGAAACTCACTCTTTGAACAAGGGCCTCAGACCAGCAGCGAGATCAGCACCTGGGGGCTTACTAGAAATGCAGGTCTCAGGCCCATCCCAGACCCATCAGTCAGGATCTGCATTTTAAGAAGATGCCCAGGTGATTCATATGCTCATGGACAGGCTAGAACATACAGGATCATGACTTCATGGTAAGAAAAAAAAATTATTTTGAACTTATAATTCTATCCCCAATGATCAGTCGAGTGTAAGGGCAGAATCAAAGCACTTTAAGGCAAAATGTGTGCATGCATACATTCTCAGTCATGTCTGACTCTTTTGCAACCCCATAGACTGTAGCTTGCCAGGCTTCTCTGTCCATGGAATTTTCCAGGCAAGAATACTGGAGTGGGTTTTCATTTCCTTCCCCAGGGAATCTTCTTGATTCAGGAATCGAACCCATGTATCCTGCATTGGAAGGTGGATTCTTTACCACTGAGCCACCTGGGAGGCAAAATTAAAAACAAAAAAACAAGAAATTTGCCCTTCTGGTTAGTGATATAGATAATGTGGGAGGCTGTGCATGTGTGGGGGCAGGGGGTAAATGGTAAATCTCTGTAGCTCCCTTTCAGTTTTCTTACAAAGCTAACTGCTACTGCTGCTGCTAAGTCACTTCAGTCGTGTCTGACTCTGTGCGACCCCATAGACGGCAACCCACCAGGCTCCCCGCCCCTGGGATTCTCCAGGCAAGAACACTGGAGTGGGTTGCCATTTCCTTCTCCAATGCATGAAAGTGAAAAGTGAAAGTGAAGTCACTCAGTCGTGCCCAACTCTTAGCGACCCCATGGACTGCAGCCCACCAGGCTCCTCCGTCCATGGGATTTTCCAGGCAAGAGTACTGGAGTGTACTCTAAAAATACTCTTCCTTTTTCTTTTAAAAAAGATAGTATTTAAAATTATAAATGCAACCAATAAAATATAATTATTAAACATTGGGAAACTAAAGGAAAAGGAGATTAAGTGAACTGAATTCTCATTTTTCATCATCTTTCATGACAAGAAGTCAATAGTTGGTGCCTAAATTAAGTCAGTGAATTGTGATACATATTAATATTATGTAGAGCCAAGGAAGTAACCTGTGGAAGAACTAAAAATAGTAACAGGATATTTTTCCTCCTGTTACTCAATGATTATTTTTTAAAGCTGAGAGGTAATAACTTTGTTTGAGGCCTCTCTGAAATGGACCTGTGCATGGCTTGATTAGAATAATAGAAACAAACTCCAAAATTTTACGGTTGTAACATGTTAAAAGTTAATTTACTAACAGTTGCAGTCCAGTGCAGGTTATTTTTAGTCTGTAGGCAGTTTTCCTCCATGTGGTCAATTCAGGGATCCAGGCTGCTTCCTTCTTGTGATTCTGATATCCTCCAGGCCTCAGACTCTTCTGCATGTATCCATGGATGGGGAAGGACAGCATGGAAAGGGCAAACTCACTTCCTAAATGACCTGGGCCGAAATGACACCCTCACTTCCACTTTCATTCCCTTACGGAGAACCAGTCGTGGCCCCATCTAGATGTCAGGAGGGCTTGTAAATGTAGATCTTGGTGACCGTTCTACATCATGGAGGATGAACTCCAAATTTTGGTGGGAAGCAGAAACAAACCATTTCAGCCACACTCTATATCCTCATAGCTAAGTATAAATGGCGTGTACCCCTTGCACCTCCTCCGAAGGGCATGTGGATTCTGGACACTGCAGAATCAAGGGCCCTGCAGGTAGAAAGGCTGGTGTGTTGATCAGATTTGCTCTGAGTTGTTAGAAAATTTTTAATTCCTTTCCTTTGCTCTGATATCATATAACCAAGCACGTTTCTATAATCATTTCCCTTAACTTAGTAGATCTGTATCTTTTAACTGGAGAGTATGTCCTCTTTGTAAATTAATAAATCAGTGTTATTAACATAATGGTACAGTGTTGCAGTTCATGGGGTCATAATAACTCAGACTTGGCTGGGCGACTGAGCAGTGAAAGGAGAAACTGGGCAATATGCTGCCCCCTAGTGGCAGCTTCATTAACACGGGTGTGACTGAACTGGTCAAATAATCTCTCCACTCCTTGGTGTCCTTATCTGTAAAATAAGGGACTTGAGTTTTGCCAGTCCTGTCTGTTCTTACTGTTTATTCCTTTATAATTCTATCCATCAGTGAACTGATAATACTGAGTTTCTGGAGTGCAGACAGAGTGACCACAGTCTGGACTAGAAGTATGCTGCTAAGTCACTTCAGTCGTGTCCGACTCTATGCGATCCCATAGACGGCAGCCCACCAGGCTCCCCTGTCCCTGGGATTCTCCAGGCAAGAACACTGGTGTGGGTTGCCATTTCCTTCTCCAGTGCATGAAAGTGAAAAGTGAAAGTGAAGTCGCTCAGTCATGTCTGACTCTTTGCGACCCCATGGACTGCAGCCTACCAGGCTCCTCCATCGGCAATGGCACCCCACTCCAGTACTCTTGGACTAGAAGTATAGCAACTCTTAAAGTCTTCACCATACCCATCCCTGCAACCCATCACAGAGACTTCACTCTTGAATAGTGAGGCTCAAAGAAAAACAAGGTTGAGACACAGCGTGGTAGCAAGGAAGCAGACTCATGGTGAGAAATCTCCATCAGTGCGTGCATGCGTGCTAAGTCGCTTCAGTCACGTCCGACTCTTTGCAACCGCATGGACTGTAGCCACCAGGCTCCTCTGTCCATGGAATTCTGCAGGCAAGAATTCTGGAGTGGGTTGATTCCAGAAAAGAAAGGTTTTATGGGGATTCAGCTCATTATCCCCACCACAAACCCTCTTCAACAAGACAGGGTGATCAATTTTTCCAGGCACTTTACAGTTCATAAAGCCATCACCATCCCTATAGGGTAAGCAGGGCAGGTGCTATTTTCATTACAGATTTAATAGTTTCATGGTTCAAACATTAAAAAGTATAGAAAGGCATGTCATGAAATGTCCCCCATTTGTCCAGTTCTCATTCTTCATCCTCCCACCTCCCAAAAGAAATAAGTACTTGTACTAGTTTTTTGTCATTTTAGAGACTGTCATGCATATATATTCTTTTCCCTCCTCTGCGTATAGCACAATACTCATTAGACCCTGTTCTGACCTTGCTTTAATTTAATATATCAGGGAGTTCTTTCTATTATCTGTACATAAAAACCACTCTGTGTTTTATAGCATTCTATCTAAAATTTATTTGTTTTGTTTCTAGCCTTTTGTGAACACAGATTATGCTTTAGTAATTTAAATAGAGTTGTACATAAGTCATTTCATACACTTGCATATGGATATATACATAAATGGCTCAGAGTGATAATATTGATAGATACTTTCAAATTACCCTTCATTGACCCATTTTATAGATGAGGAATAGTGCTAAGAATTTATAGGTGCAAATCATAGGCTGTATCCAGCTCGCCTGCTCACAAGTGTAATTTTCCTGAGTCAGAACTAGATGGCTGTGATGGGTCTGCTGTTGTGAGCTGAGGGGGGCTGCTGTGAGGTGGGCAAGCAGAATAGCTCACCAGAGTGCAAGCTGGAAGAATGAGGCTTGGTGACAGGGGAGCACTGGGAAGTCACAAAGCAAACGTGAGCCGAGCACAGCCAATGTCAGAGCAGGCACTTTGTGAGCCAGAGCTCAGGGTTTGGACACTGGCTTGTAGAGGCTCCAGAAATAGCAGTTCCACTCATCACAGGGTGGTCTTTGAGCCAGGTGGCCAGGGGGTGATTCTCTGTGCCAGTCAGCTTCTGCCACCCACAGCAAGCTTCACTGAGCCTTAGACTGGGGACGTGGATAGCTCAGTGGCAGAGTTGTGACCAACCATATCACTTAAGCTTAGTGAGGGATAGTGGGGTAGTTTTGTTAAAATAGAGCAGCCTTGCTTGCATATTTTAAATAATAAAATATGTATATATATGTGTGTGTGTGTATTTATTTATATATTCCTATATAATATGATGGCAGCCACTCATTATAGCTCAGATGGTAAAAAATCTGCCTGCAATACAGGAGACCCCAGTTTGATCCCTGGGTCGGGATAATATGATGTTCATGTTGCTGCTGCTGCTGCTAAGTCGCGTCAGTCGTGTCTTTGTGCGACCCCATAGACGGCAGCCCACCAGGCTCCCCCGGCCCTGGGATTCTCCAGGCAAGAACACTGGAGTGGGTTGCCATTTCCTTCTCCAATGCATGAAAGTGAAAAGTGAAAGTGAAGTCGCTCAGTCATGTCCGACTCTTAGCGGCCCCATGGACTGTAGCCTAGCAGGCTCCTCCGTCCATGATGTTTATGTTAGGTATATTTAAATATTTTACATATTTATGTTACTTATATATGTCACATATATAATTATACATCTATATTTTTACTTATATAATATATATAATGTATAATATGAAGTATATTTTAATATATATGCATATATAATTACATATACAAATAAACATATAGAATTTTTTTTTATCTGTCCAGTCACTCAGTCGTGTCTGACTCTGTGACCCCATGGACTACAGCATGCCAGTGTCCTCTGTCCTTCACTATTTCCTGGAGTTTGCTCAAATTCATGTCTGTTGAATCAGTGATGCTATCTAACCATCTCATCCTCTGCCGCCCCCTTCTCCTCCTGCCCTCAATCTTTCCCAGCATCAGGGTCTTTTCCAGTGAGTCAACTCTTCACATCAGGTGGCCAAAGTATTGGAGTTTCAGCTTTAGCATCAGTCCTTCCAATGAACACCCAGGACTGATCTCCTTTACAATAGACTGGTTGGACCTCCTTGCAGTCCAAGGGACTCTCAAGAGTCTTCTCCAACACCACAGTTCGAAAGTATCGACTATTCAGTGCTCAGCCTTCTTTATAGTCCAACTCTCATATCTGTACATAACTACTGGAAAAACCATACCTTTAGCTATATGGACCTTTGTTGGCAAAGGTCTCTGCTTTTTAATATGCTGTCTAGGTTTATCATAGCTTTCCTTCCAAGGAGCAAGCATCTTTTAATTTCATAGCTGCAGTCACCATCCACAGTGATTTTGGAGCTCAAGAAAATAAAACCTGTCACTGCTTCCACTTTTCCCCTTCTATTTCCTGTGAAATGATGGGACCGGATGCCCTCCCAGGAGGTGCCGTGGTAAAGAATCCACCTGTCAGTGCAGGAGACACAAGACTCAGGTTTGATCCCTGAGTCAGGTAGATCCCCTGGAGCAGGTAACGGCAACCCACTCCAGTATTCTTGCCTAGAAAATTCCATGGACAGAGGAGCCTGGCGGGCTGCAGTCCATGGGGTCACAAAGAGTTGGACATGACTGAGCATGCACAATAGAAATTATACATACATGTAAATTATACATATTTTATATAAATTACATTTTAAATACATATTTAATAAATATTTAAGTAATGGAATTTTTCATATACTTTATTTTTTAGAGCAGTTTTAAGTTCTCAGAAAAATTAAATGGGAAGTACAGAGAGTTCCCATAAACCTTCTCTCACACATATGCATAGTCTCCCCCACTAACAACCTCCCACAGCAGAGCAGTACATTTATTACAGTTGATGAACCTACATTGACACGACATTATCACCCAAAGTCCACAGTTCACCTTAAGACTCACTTTTGGTGTTGTACATTCTGAGGGTCAACAAGTATATTTTTTATTCTTGTTCTTAGTGCTACATTAACACACTACCAGCAATCCTGCGAGGTAGGTGCTATTATTACACCCATTTAGAGAAGAGGAAGCTAAGGCGCATAAAGTTAAGTGATTGGGCCAGGGTCACATAGCTAGTGAGTGTTGGAACTGAACTTGAACCTAGCAATGTGACTTCGGATACGTTCCTAACTGCTGTGCTGTACTACCTCTGATTTGGTTCCCTGATCCCTGGGGTTCTCTATACTCTTCCCACTCCCCCTCCAGGTGAGCAAAAAGGGCTCTCTCAGTTCTTACTTACCTGGCTCTCCCAGAGCCTCGCTGTCTATTTGAGGAATCTTTGAGCAGCTTCTGTTATTCTCTGCAGCAGGAAGCCTGGGTGCTGAAGAGCAGGGAGATGTGGGTTAGCTGTGGCTGGAGCCTAACGGTTATCAGTGAGGAGGACAGAAGGGGAAAGGGAGGGTGAGGCGGGACGTGATGGAGAGAGGAGAGGAGCAGTACAGCAACACTGGCCTCGGGGACATGGAGGTCTGAGATTAAAGGACAGCAGTGAAAATTAGGGGAGGAAAGAACATGGGACCAGTTCCTTCGAGAGACCACAAACCAGACAGTATGGGACACTTGGTTCCAGGTTATGACAACAAGCAGGCTTTTCACTCATTCATTTATTTGTTCATAATCTCCTGTTATTTGGAGGGAAAATTCTGATAACTGGAAGGCCTTTCATTTGTTGAACAGTGTGGTGGTATATACTTTTGGAAGAGCTTGCACACAGTTAGATTTTCCAACAAAAGAAAAGGAGAGAGTTTAGGAAGCCTGGACGGAAGATCTAGAATTGTACTGTACAGTGTAGAGGACACAGGGCTATTGAGATGGGTGTAAGTATAAAATTCACTTATATATGAATTTTGGTGACTTAGGGAATAAAGAATGCAGACTGTCTTAGTAATAATTGTTGATATTGGACATATGTTGAGATGATAATATTTTTGATATATTTTAAAGATTAAATATATTATTAAAATTAGTGGTACATTCTTTACCTTTTTTAAAAAAAATGTGATTACTGGAATTTTTAAAATTACCTATGTGATTTGCAATATGTTTCTACTGAACTGTGATGATCCAGAGAAAAGGGATAAGAACCACAAAGACTCAGGACCATTAGGGGAAAATTCACGAGAGAGGGAAGCCCTATAGCTAACAACAGAAAATTAATTGATGAGGTTTTGGAAGGGTAATCGGTGTGCTGTGCAGTGTAGAATCTCACCTCAGTCTTCCCTATGAAATCTTCAGTAAAATCTACATTATTTTAAAAATTTGTTTATCTATTTATTTTTGGTTGTGCTGGATCCTTGTTACTGCTCAGGCTTTCTGGTGCACAGGCTTCTCACTGCAGTGGCTTCTCTTGTGAGCACAGGCTCTAGGCGTGCAGTTCACCAGCTCAGTACTTGCAGCTCCCAGGGTCTAGAGCAAAGTGGTTGTGGTGCACGGGCTTAGCTGCCCGGTGGCATGTGGGATCTTCCTGGACCAGCGATTGAACCCATGTCCACTACATTAGCAGGCAGATCTTATCTACTAGACGACCAGGGAAGTCCCAATTTTAAAATAAAATAAATTAAAAATAATTCCTTTTGGAGAAATTCATGAATTCTCTTGAGGTGACTAAAAGCCTCCAGATCCTAAAAAACTGTTTGAATTTCACTGGTCTACATTTGGGACCTAAATGAAACCAGTAAATTAGAAATTCTGAGAGTTAGATACTCTACCTCTTTACATTCTAGCCAGCATGTCCAAGGAACTCTTAAGAGTTTCCAGATTATCTGTGAATCATTTTTAAGAGAAAGTGGTTTTCTTCTTTCCCCACTTGATGGTTTTTTCCCTGTTAACTTGTGCTAATGTGACTCAATTGAGAGAGTTGATTGTCCAGGGAGGCTTTGAATCAGTATGAGATTTCTGGCTCATCAAATTCAAACTCAAATCATCACCAATGTTGCCACCTAATAGTTGCTTAATGGACTTTTGTTCTTTGGGTGTTGTGAAGCTGAATTGTCAGGGAGCGATCCTTCCTGGATACAGCTGTTTTTAATCATCTATTGTAACCCTTGCATATCAGATATGAGGCATAACGGAAAAAATGTCTGAGGACAGTGGCCAGAATGCCTGATGCTGTCTTCTTGTGAATAAAAAGAACGTCAGAGACAAGAATTTGATTTGAAGCTTCATAATTAGGACTATGGCTGACATTCTGCCATTAATTTTTGGGAAGGAAAATGTTAGAGGAAGTCACAGAAAACTTGAGGGAATAGAGAGAAGCAAGTTAACGGACTTCCTAATGAGCCAAATAATTTATAAAAGTGATAGTAGCAGTAAGTTTGAGATGATATCGTCTCAAAGGAAGGACTATATTTTAATGAATTACTGTTCAGTTCATCCTGAGCCGGTATTTCCCGTTTCCAGGATGAAGTAATGAGCCTCTGAAAACTAACATGGCTGAACTGATTTCAGAGATTTACTGTCTTTAACATGAAAGTGTGGTGTGTCCATGGCTTTCTGTATAATAACAGAAAAGAAATACCAGGAAAATGGTTCAAGTTGATTGTCACTGGCGATTAGTACCCCAGAAGTGAATGTCGTGTACCACAGAGATAGTAAATGCAGTGGAGGGCAAGGAAAGGAAGTTATGTATGGGGCATGAAAAAGAGGGATTATAATGAGGGTAAAATGCCAATTTTGTGTAACCCGCAGTAAATATGGATTATGTGGCTATGGCTGATTTTATACCAGGGTCATTTCCCAAAAATTCAGATAGACTTTAAATCAGCTTTGATTTCCAGACAATGTCCCTTGAGTTTTCTATAAAATTTACAAGATTTTCCCTCTGAGTTTGCATGATTGTCTTAGGCTTATTTCATGCATTTTATTGAAATCAAAATGATAAATGAATGATTTGATTGTTAGAGTGTTAGACAAAGAGCCAGACAATCAGGTAATCTGCATCCATTCAGAATTTTCTCTTTCATCAAAGGCTGGATTGTGATCAGAGCTTTGAGGGTGGAGTGACTAAATTCATCCAAGTGAGTGAATTAATTTTCCTGCCTGTTTGGTGTTAGCCACAATTATACAGATTTCAAGGTGGATGAAAATAATGAACCTGTTTGTAGCCATCACACAAGAATGTATTGCTTCAAATGGCCTCAGTTCCTCTGTTTACTCTGCAAGGATAAAAGCAGATGTGAAAAATGTGGCCATTGGCCAAAACAATATTTAAAGCCCTCTATTGGAGTAGATTTCAGAGCCCAAACAGAGTCTTTTTAATAATCTTGGCTGTCGCATATCTTCATTCTTTAGGGATGGATTTGTATTTGGAGATCATCAAACAGCATTCACAGCCAAATTTTGTAAATAAAGTGGAAGATAAATTTGGATGACACCCTCTGAGGTCAAACATCAGATGTGACTAGATATGACTATAGAATATTGAAAACAGTTTGCTGGTAGCTTCAAATACCTCAAATTAACTTTGAAATCAGTTCCAATAAAGGAGTGGCTAAAGTATTTTGAGCAAAGACAGTGCCCTTGGAACATGTAAGTATAGCGTCTGCCAAGGTGACTATTTCAAAAGGGATTACACCAATTTAGATGTTTGTTTAAAAAAAATCAATTGCATCACTTTATGAGTGCAGTGCAATGTAATAGGAAGAACAGCAAAAAGCCAGAGGGATCTACCTTCACTTCTTCTGGCTCTGAGTGGCCTTGGACAAGTTATTTAAGCTATCTTAGCTTCTGCTTCAAAATTAGCAATTGGAGATAATAATTCCCACTGAGGCTGTTGTGAGGGTTAGAAATATTGTATGTAAAACACCAGAGAAGGCAATGGCATCCCACTCCAGTCCTCTTGCCTGGGAAATACCATGGACGGAGGAGCCTGGTAGGCTACAGGCCATGGGGTTGCGAAGAGTTGGACACGACTGAGCGACTTCACTTTCACTTTTCATTTTCATGCACTGGAGAAGGAAATGGCAACCCACTCCAATGTTCTTGCCTGGAGAATCCCAGGGACGGGAGCCTGGTGGGCTGCTGTCTATGGGGTCACACAGATTCAGACACGACTAAAGTGACTTAGCAGCAGCAGCAGCAGCATGTAAAACACCACATATATTGGCCTACATGTAGTACAGCATTTGTGATTATTTGATGGATTGATTTATACCCAGCCTGCTTCAAAATTGATTAAAGGGAGCTTAACTGTATGTTTTCCACCCCTACATAGTTTTATTTAGGAAAGGGTAATATTAATAAATATAAGTAAGCCATGTGCCCTAGTCATTTATATATATATTTTTAATTTATTTATTTTAATTAGAGGCTAATTATTTTACAATATTGTATTGGTTTTGCCATACATCAACATGAATCTGCCATGGGTGTACACATGTTCCCCATCCTGAACCCCCCTCCCTCTAGTCATTTATATTAACTTATTTTGCTTTTTAAAAATGCTGTATTGTTTGCTCAATACTAACTATAATGTGTAAGAAAATGCAGTAATGGATGTTAAATAACCCTTACAACATATCAGACATTGTTCTAAGTATTATATATATATATATATTAATTTGTATTACCCAGTAACCATCAGTGGCTCAGATGATAAAGAATATGCCTACAATGCAGGAGACCCAGGTTTGATCCTTGGGTTGAAAAGATCCCCTGGAGAAGGGAGTGGCAACCCACTCCAATATTCTTGCCTGGAGAATTCCATGGACAGAGGAGTCTGATGGGCTATATATAGTATGTAGGGTCACAAAGAGTCAGACACAACTGAGCGACTAACACTCATTCATATACTGGACTACCTGGGTGACTCAGACGGTAAAGAATCTACCTGCATTGCAGGAGACCTGGGTTTGATCCCTGGGTTGGGAAGATCCCCTGGAAGAAGGCATGGCAACTCACTCCAGTATTCTTGCCTGGAGAATCCCCATGGACAGAGGAGCCTGGCGGGCTACAATATATAGGGTCACAAAGAGTCAGACATGACTGAGTGACTAAGCACACATACTGGTTTTAGAAATGGTAAAATGGGAGCATTTTCTGTGATTAAGTCATTCAAAGTCAAAGAACTACTAAGTTGAAAGATGAAACTAGAATGCAAATTCAGGCAGTCTTTCACCCACACCTGTCTCCTTAACCACTACCTGCCAGCCTGCCTGCTAAGTCACTTTAGTTCTGTCTGACTCTTTGTGAACCTATAGACTGTAGCCCACCAAGCTTCTCTGTCCATGGGATTCTCCAGGCAAGAGTACTGGAGTGGGTTGCCATACCCTCCTCCAGGGGATCTTCCCGACCCAGGGATCGAACTCACATCTCTTGTGTCTCCTGCATTGGCAGGCGGGTTCTTTACCGCTAGTGCCACCTAGGAAGCCCCTTAACCACTAAAATACCTCATTAAATATAGTGAGTGACAAGAAGATCTATTAGGGATAAACCTGGTATTTAAAAACTAATAAGCACCATTTATAGCCAACTCTTGTAAATAAGGTGGGGGATAATCCTTTAAAGTCAAAAGTCAATATGACTACATATTAGAATAGAATATTGAGAACAATTTTCTGGTAACCTCAAACCCCATAAATTAACTTCAAAAGTTGTTCCTGTAAAGGAGTGGCCAAAGTGTTTTGAGCAATGGCAGTGGCCTTGAAACATGCAAGTATCGAGTGTACCATGGCTTGTTGAGAAGGCCCAGGACCCACTAACCTGTGCTGGGCAGGTGCTAGAAGGCAAATTCAGCTACAGTATGGTCAGACATGTAGTCCAGCAGGTAGTCCACTATCTCTAAGGGATCAACGAGTGGCCATCCAGATAAGTCATTGGCATTCTTAATCCAAAAAAAGAGTGTCTAAGGTGGTGAGGCAGCCAACATTGGAGCAGTCTGTCCACAGAGAAAGAACACAAGTCCCTGAATGGAAGATCAGGAAATAGGAAGATCCACCAGAGCTTTCCATTGGCCAAACCCAAAGAGAAGCCAGAGGAATAGGGAACCGTTGATGCAGCCCAAGGAGGCCAGCCTTGCAGGGAACAGAGTAGGGAAGAGAAGGTGCAGAGTGAATCTGGAGAGAGAAATGGAAGATGTCCAACCCCCGTGTCTTCATCAAAGATGCACAGGGTCAAGGATACAGCCCTGAATTCCAACCACAGAGACCTCACCCTGGTTGACATCTGGTACTCAGCTCACTTTGAAACCATTACCAATACAATCTGCCAAGCCATAGTTCACAATTTCAGGCACAAGGATATCAGAGAAAACAAAATAATAATTTGTTGAGGCAAGATAACTCTATGTGAGGAGGCTTTTTCTGACCATGTGAGCTTGTTTAAACTGACAATGATTTTAGGAAGGTGAATGTGTATTCCATATCCATCTTGGCTCCCAGTATCATTAAATTTAATTTCTGGATGATTCAAAGGAGATTAAACTTTAATGAATTCTAGTATTTTATAGGGAGAAGGCAATGGCAACCCACTCCAGTACTCTTGCCTGGAAAATCCCATGGATGGAGGAGCCTGGTGGGCTGCAGTCCATGGGGTCACGATTGAGCGACTTCCCTTTCACTTTTCATTTTCACGCATTGGAGAAGGAAATGGCAACCCACTCCAGTGTTCTTGCCTGGAGAATCCCAGGGATGGCGGAGCCTGGTGGGCTGCCGTCTATGGGGTTGCACAGAGTCGGACACGACTGAAGCAACTTAGCAGTCTTTTATATTTCTGGCTTTTATCTGACTCTTATAAATAGATGTGTTTTGTTTAGAAAAGCTGATGATTTGAGTGGGGTTCTTGATGTCCTTTGGATTCCATAGTAGATGCTTCATGACTGATTTCACTCATGGAAGGGAAACCCATTTATACAGTTGGGAAGGTAGATAAGAATACCTGGGTATTCCTATTCTCTCATCTTTTTTTTTTTTTCCTTGAATGAAAACCATTAATCTCCCAACCTATGCCAATTGTGTGTGTATGTGTGTCTACATTACATATAGGACATAATCTTGATCAGCAAGCCATTTCTATGGAAATTATCAGTGATCGTCTCAGTGTCATTGACGGCCCTCCAATGGCTTGATGTCAGACGTCATGTTGACTGGAACAGTATGTGTGCAGGTGGATTAGGACAGGCTGCCTGGAGAACCCCATGGACAGAGGAGCCTGACAGTCTACAGTCCATAGGGTCACAAAGAATCAGATATGACTGAGCGACTGAGCACTCATGCATGCATGCAGTCCCAAGATATAGGACTTCCCTTCCAACTCCAGCAGGGGAAGACAAGCAACATTCATAAAGTCCATGAGAAGCATTGTACTCTTATACTTTAAATACATGCAAAAGTATAAAAACGTATATAAATGGAATTGTTTTGTTCATTCTAGCTTTTTCAGAGGAAAGAATGGCCAGTACAGACTTTCTTCTTCTTCTCCCACTCTTCTCCCCTCCACCTTCGTGTGTCTTCCCTACAACTGCATCACTGCTCCCCCCTCCCCCTGTACACACAGAACTCTCCAGATTAACAAGCTTGTATCATCCCTTTTGCTACTGTTTACATTTCATCTTCAGTCTGACTACCGAACTACTAAAACTACTTCTGAATGTGTTAAAAGGGACAGTCTACTGGAAAGTCTTCTTAACAACTACATAAGGACAGATCAACCAAAGTAATTTATAGCCTCCCCTTCTTTTCATCCCAAACCAGCATGAGCCTTAGCTAATGTTATGAGCTACCTGGGTTCAACTGCTGAATCATGAAATGCTTTATTTCTAAATGGTGTGCTGCAATGGATTCCCTCCCTTTATTCACTTTTTCCAACTCAGCTGTAGAACATTCTAGAACCAGGAGCCAGAAAGCCACCAGTGCTTCACTACAACTTGAATTCCCTGACTCCTGCAGCCAAGATGCCACAGCACCTCCTTTTCATGTTACCTGGTCGTGCCTGCAGATGGGTCTGCCTTGCCTGTGTCTTCCAGGTCATCCAGCCTTTTTGTAGAAGGGGAGGGATTCTCTTCAACCAGCTGTAACTCCTCCCTTCTAGTCTCCCAGCCTCCGGAGGCACATGGGTCATAATCAAGGACTCTGGCTAGGTAATGGCAGTCATCACTTAAGCCTTAGTTCCTAGGACTTTACCAGCTGTGAAATCCAGAACCTGTAAGAACAGCAGCACTTACATGATTCACAAAGGTGATGCAGTGGTTGTTGTTTTAACTCTAGCTTCCTTCTGTAGCTTGGACCTGTTTCTGCTTTGCAGTCATCACCAGGTATTACAATTACTGAAGCTTGTCTGCCCTTGAAGGCTGGGACCATGGTTTAGAAACTTGCATCCCCCTCACCTTGTACAGTGCCTGCTACTGGATCAATGCCCTCAAATGCAGGCAAATGTTGAATCACTGGAGTTCTTTGGGCACGTAAAGCATCAAAAGAAGATAGAGAAGGTTGCAGGGGTGGATGAGGGCAGCAGAGATTCAAGATGGAAAGAAGAAATGAATTCTCAAAAGGCTAGGCATGCCAATGTCCAAAAGGCCCCTGATATTGAAAAGTGGGAAGATAATTATTTTCTTTTTAATCACTAACAATTTATTGACTACCTACTATGTTTCCTCTGTACTAGGCACTGGGGAATCAAAGATAAATGACCTGTGCACTTTTCTCAAGGATTTCATATTTATAAAGAATTGCTACTCAGAACAACAGGTGTTATGATATTTAGATAGAGTTCAGTGAGGATGATGGGAAGGGTTAATCAGATTGTATTATTCCGCTGCTTAAACCTTCCCCAGTACCATGCCCATGGACTGTAGCCCACCAGGCTCCTCTGTCCATGGAATTCTCCAGGCAAGAATGCTAGAGTGGGTAGCAGTTCCCTTCTCTAGGGGATCTTCCTGACACAAGGATTGAACCTAGGTCAAACCCTGCATTGCAGGCAGATCCTTTACCGTCTGAGCCACCAGAGAAGCCCAGTAGCATGCCAGCGCACTTGAAATAGCTTTGCCGTGACATACCAGGCCCTGCCCTGCTGGCCCTTCCCATCTCTCCATCCTCACCTCCTACCACATCATCTGTTACTCAGTTCACAAACATTATTTCTGTCTTTGAACACTGCAAGTCCTTTCTCACCTCAAGGCCCTGCCCTTGAATCTTTACTTGGCTCTTTATCATTCAGGCCTCAGCTCCAAAATCACTTCCTCTGGCCACTGTATAACCCTCTCTTCTCAGTCAGTTTCTCTGCCATTACCCTGTTTCATTTTCTTCATAAGACTTTTTGTTCTCTGATGTTATCTGATTTGTTTATTAACATAATCATTGTCTCTTCCCCTTCTCCTTCCCCTTCACCCCCATGCATTAGAATGGAGGCTTCCCAAGAACAGAGCAGCCTTTCTGGCTTGGCCACTGCTCTGCCTTTATGCCCAGAATATTGCCTGGAGGCTGGCACATAATAGACACTCATTAGGTAGAAGTGACTTCCCCTTGCTTTGGGGAAGATAAAACAGATGCACCAGCAAAAAATTATAAATGAAAAAATATGCTAGGGTAGGGAAGGCAGCCAGGGCCAGTGTCAGGACTCTGGGTATTAGACTGCAGGATACAGATGAAGCATGAAGATGAGGCTGGAGGAGAGATGTGGCTTCATTTGTTTGATGAAGCATCAGGAGTAGGACTCCAGCACCCAGAGCCTAGAGCCAGAGAGTATGGGTCAGACACCAGTTCTGCCAGGTACATGACTGGGCAATCACCTAATACCACTTGCCTCCATTTCCTCATTTTTAAAAGAGCTGACAATAATCTCTATAAAGACAATAGGAGAGTACGTTCTTCATAGGCTAGTGGGAGGATGAAATAAGTCATTATGTGGAAAATGCCTAGTAGTGTCTGGTAGATAGCTAAGCACTTTCACCATGTACTACACAGAGGAGGGTCACTGAAGAGTTTAAGAAATAGGGTTATGGGATTCAGGTTTGTATTTAGAAAGATGAGCAGGTTAGCAGTGGTAAGGATGGATCAGAGGAGACTGAGAAATTAGTTAAGGAAATAATTTTGTAGACTAGAGGGACCAAGACAATGTAGCGGCACTGAGGATGATGCGAGAGTTATTAAGACAATGGACTTGGTCATCAGTTTGGGGAAGGAGGTGAGGGAAAGAGACAAGTCAATAATAATTCCTGGATTGGGAACTTGGTGGTGCCTTTCACCTGAACAGGAAACACGGGGGTGGGGTGAGGTGCCAGGTTTGGGAGCTGGAATGGGGAAGGAGGTTGTGGAGGCATGTTTTGTTCAGCTGTGGCAGGTAGAGGTTGGGTGCCATGGGAACGCCAGGTGGAGCTACCCAGCCAGAAGGTCCCCCCACACCTTCCTGGATTGCAATACGCTGAAGTGCTTATTAACTCTGTACTTATTGATACTTAATGCTAGTGCTTAATATTTAATGTTTATCTTTGCCTTTTAAGCAAATAGCATGAGAAATATCTTTGTCCATATCTGCATTTTTCCTTTGAGATTTCTGTAAGTAGAATTACTGGGGCAAATGTATATTACCTTTTGAAGATTTTAATTCATCTTGCCAAATTTCTTTTCAAAAGGTGGTACCAATATATAATCCTACAATAACCTGGGATTCTTAACAAAAAGAAAAAGAAAACAGCTTGAGTGAGGTTTTTTAAATAAGCAAATTTGCCAGTGTATAGGGAATAGTCCTCTCGTGTGCTACCAATGGACCTGACCACCAGTGTCAGCTCCATCTTTAAAAGTTGGTAGTTGCCTTTGTCCTAGGGAATCCCTCAAATTGATGCCTGTTATTAACATGCTGCTGCTAAGTCACTTCAGTCGTGTCCGACTCTGTGCGACCCCATAGACGGCAGCCCACCAGGCTCCCCCGTCCCTGGGATTCTCCAGGCACGAACACTGGAGTGGATTGCCATTTCCTTCTCCAATGCATGACAGTGAAAAGTGAAAGTGAAGTCGCTCAGTCATGTCCGACCCTCAGCAACCTCATGGACTGCAGCCTTCCAGGCTCCTCCATCCATGGGATTCTCCAGGCAAGAGTACTGGAGTGGGGCACCATTAACATGCTGCCAACACTATAACCCAAACTATATTCTTGAAACCAGGATGGTTCACTCTGTGTGTGAACATTCCCCTGAAGCTGGGGAAGGGGTATAAGGACCATACACCCAGTGAAAGGAAAGCTTCAATGTATAAAAATTACCTTAGTTTAACATATTTTCCCCCAAAGAACTGTTTTTTGGTCACTTTCTTTACATGACTCAGTGTATGGACATGCACAGAAATCACATTGCCTGTGGATCAATCAGTGCTCTATAAGACAGCACTATTTCCTGGTCAGACACGATTTTAATCCAGAATAAACTGAAATCTCTTTTTGATACATATATCAATAGATTTTCATCAGGCTAGAAAAGAAAGTGCCATTTTCACTGAAAATGGAGTTTTGGTCAGTTCTGCACGTGGTTATTATGAATTGCTGGCCTGCTCATGTGTTTTGGACAGTGGTCGTTGCATCTCTAACTGACTACACACAGCTGACACACTGCAGGGCAGTTGCCCTACCCAGGGAAGTATCTGGCGTGTTTCGTATCCCTCCATTATGAATGCTTGCTTTGTGCTCAGCAGACTTAGATTTGAATGTGAGTGTGGTTCTTACCTGTTGTCTTTTCCAGAGAGTCCTTATGAAGGAAACTTGGGTAGACTGTTCTTGTCCATGCCTTGTATGGAACTGAATATTTGTTTTGTATATTTCATGCACCACTGGAGGCCATCTCACCTGGGTGCTGTCAGCACCAATATTTGCCTCCTCTGTTACGTGCATTAACCATCTGGTCTGAACAGAAACGCGTACTTAGAAAACTTTCTTATACCTTGTCCACAGTCACCGTTCTCAGGGGTTAAATAAGAGGAAGCCACAATTTTTCAAAGACGACTGGGTCTAATTTGTATGAAGTGGGATTCTTGTCAAGGAGGAAAGCATTACGGATTGATCATCTCTGCTAAACCATAATTGTTTTCTAGTGAGTGTTAGGGGTGGATCCATCAAAGAAGGGGGTAAAGATGGTAACTACTGCTTTAAGATGAACTTGGCAGCTCCAAAATGGCCTCCTTTACAACTGGGGCTATCACCGTGCTTGAAGGAAATTGCCATCTTTACGGTGGGAGCTGAGTAGAATATAATGCATCCTAATATTAGAGTCCATTAGATGTCCCTGGTCCTACTGGGGCTTTCTACTTTTACATTAAAGAGTTCATTTCCCAGTTTTGTCCATGTGTAAAATGAGCCCCCCAAAAGGACACTAAAGAAAGTTTACACACATTGAACCCATTTACAACTGCCTTAAAATCATGGGGATCCTGCCTGTTTTTGTTGTTCTTTACATCCCCTGCAATTATTTCCATACACTGTATGCAGATTATGCTATAAAGCTATTTTAGATAAGAAGAAACCAAAATAATGAATTTACCAAATACCAAAATACTAAATTTGATAGTGGTTGAAACCAAAGCCATCTTTGTAGTCACAAGTCCCTCTGGAAATAGGGAAAGAGACATACCCGTATTTTAAAGAAGTTAGCATGTTGTAAAGTATCAGCTATAATGCTAACTTACAGAATCAAAGAATTTTAGATCCAGGGTGTATGAGGGGAGCGAATATTAGAAATTAGCTAGTCAGTGTTTTAAGTGCAGTTGTCGGAAGGCTGGCCTCTAGGGAAAAGGTGTTTCCCAGTCAGACAAGTTGGGTAACCCCTGCATCCTGTATCTTCCTCCGCTTGCATATTCACAAGGAAAGTCAACTTAAGTCAGCATCTCCCAAACTTACTTGAGCAGGGAGCCTTTTTACTCTGCATAATAGCTGTTAACATCCTGCTGCAGGAAATGAGTCCAGTCTCATGGTGGAGGTTCAGAAAATTAAACCACTTAAGGGTAGGTGACACAGCCAGTAATGCCAGGATGAGAACCCATTGATGGCTGAAGCCTCCCTCAGAATGGCTGCATAATTGTACTGACAGCAGTGGATTCAAAACATCCCAAGGCTTTTTTCCCTCCTCCTCCCTGGCCCCGCAGCATGCAGGATCCTAGATCCCCCACCAAGGATTGAACCCTTTCCCCCTGCAGTGAAAGCTCGGAGTCCTAACCACAGGATCACCAGGAAAGTCCTTTTTTCCCTTGAAATTTATTTTTAAAATCGTTTCTAAAGTGTCTAGGATCCTAGTTTAATTTAGAGAGATTTATCTCTTAGCAGATGGAAAATGTGTCAATTGGCTCATTCAATGTGGTAGTACTCTCTATTCATATGCATCAGAAACAGAACCTGAATAGTAAGCACGGTGGGGAACTTAAAGGCTCAGAAGGCTGTCGGTCTTAGGGGTGGGGAAGAGAGAAAGCCAGTAAGCAATGAAACAAGGAGACATGTAATTACAAATTACGACACGTGCTACGAAGATGATGAACTATGTGCTGTCAGTTTGAGCTTAAATTTGCAATCACTTTTTAATTGACCGCGATTCAGACGAGATCAATAACAGCTGTTTTTATGATTATCTTGGTACTCGGCTTTTCCCTACAGTCTGAACCACGTAATAGCCCCTCCCCCTTCTTGTTTTTCCAGCCGGGTGGAGCAAAATGAGAGCGCAGTGAGCCGGCCCAGCCTCTCTCCCAGCCGTCCCCGACGCCCACCATGAACCACTTGGAGGGGGCAGCGGAGGTGGAGGTGACGGACGAGGCGGCAGGCGGGGAGGTGAACGAGTCGGTGGAGGCCGACCTGGAGCACCCCGAAGTAGAGGAGGAGCAGCAGCAGCAGCAGCACTATGCGGGTCGCCCCCGGCGCCGCCGCGCCGTCGAGGACCCTCGCGCCCAGCCTGGGCAGCAGCAGCAGCAGCAGGAAGAAGATGAGCATGGGGAGTGCCTGGCGCGCTCGGCTAGCACAGAGAGCGGCTTCCACAACCACACGGACACGGCCGAGGGCGACGTGATAGCCGCGGCCCGCGACGGCTACGACGCCGAGCGCACTCAGGACCCCGACGACGAGAGCGCGTACGCTGTGCAGTACCGGCCCGAGGCCGAGGAGTACACGGAGCAGGCAGAGGCTGAGCACGCCGAGGCCACGCACCGCCGCGCGCTGCCCAACCACTTGCACTTCCACTCGCTGGAGCACGAGGAGGCCATGAACGCGGCCTACTCGGGCTATGTCTACACGCACCGGCTTTTCCACCGCGGCGAGGACGAGCCCTACGCCGAGCCCTACGCCGACTACGGGGGCCTCCAGGAGCACGTGTACGAGGAGATTGGGGACGCGCCCGAGCTGGACGCGCGCGACGGTCTGCGGCTGTACGAGCAGGAGCGCGACGAGGCGGCCGCCTACCGCCAGGAGGCTCTGGGCGCGCGGCTGCACCACTATGACGAGCGCTCCGACGGGGAGTCCGACAGCCCGGAGAAGGAGGCCGAGTTCGCGCCCTACCCCCGCATGGACAGCTACGAGCAGGAGGAGGACATCGACCAGATCGTGGCCGAGGTCAAGCAGAGCATGAGTTCGCAAAGCCTCGACAAGGCGGCCGAGGACATGCCCGAGGCCGAGCAGGACCTGGAGCGCGCCCCCACCCCGGGCGGGGGCCGCCCCGACAGCCCCGGGCTGCAAGCGCCGGCGGGGCCGCAGCGGGCCGCCGGCGGCGAGGCGGTGCAGCGGTACAGCAAGGAGAAGAGGGATGCTATCTCCCTGGCCATCAAGGACATCAAGGAGGCCATCGAGGAGGTGAAAACCAGGACCATCCGTTCGCCTTACACCCCCGACGAGCCCAAAGAGCCCATCTGGGTCATGCGCCAGGACATTAGTCCCACCAGGGATTGTGACGACCAGAGGCCGGTGGATGGCGATGTAAGTGTGTGCGGGTTCGGGCTCGCTCAGCTCCACGAGCGGCCAGGAGGGGAGACGGGCCCTGGGTGGCGTCATTTGTCATTAGAAATGACTTGATGACAGAAATGATCTCTGGGCATGCTCAGAAACAGCTTGCGCTTAACAGCCGGTGAGCGAAAACTAGGTGGGAAGGAGTTAAGTGTTGAGAGATTGCGATAAATCAGTGGTTCTCAAACTGTCACTGGAGCACGTGTTCAGAACCTGGTTTCTAGACGCACCTCTTTCCATCCCCTAGTTTCACACTTAGACTTGGGGCAGGGCCTGCGAATTTGTATTTTTTAACGTTAAATAAAAAACAAGTCTGGATTGAGGAAGGAGAGACTTCACTGGAAAGTTACTGTTGTAACAGGAACTCTTGGAGTAGAACTGTGGGATCTGCAAGGGTCTCTAGGGTTAGGCAAAAGGGGATTCTTTCGTAGGTAGGAGTAAGCAAGGCCTGAAGGGACAAGATGTGAAGAAGTGGGATGAAGCATGGCTTGAACGTACTGCCCTTGATAGTGTTTTAATCTGAGAACAGCCTTTTCCTAGGAGGGGCTGCTGAGGAGGGGCGGTAAACTGGCGAAAGTCCAGGTACCTGGAAGAAGGTGAGAAGCTTAATCAAAGGTTGGTTAATAAGCATTCCGTTTTGACTAATCAGCTCAGCTAATCATTTCTCAGGCAAAGAATGGGAATTTGAGGGGTCTGTGTCTGGCCTTGTCATAGGTAAACAAAGGGGCACCTGTGAGTTACTCAAGTCCTATGGGAAAGAGGTTCTTTGCATAAGTCATATTCACAAACGAAATGGGAGGATTGGGGGGTCTTTAACCTTTGCTGTTTTCTGGGATCTCAGGGCTCATGTTAAGTTCAGCGTCGTCACTTATAAGTTCCTAGGTGATACTGATGGCTGCTGGTCCCAGGACCACAATTTGAAAACCACTGTCTTAAATCAACCCCTTATAGGTTTAAGATGAATAGTGGCCTTTTTAGAGGAAATCAAGGAAATTCTTCCAGGCCCTTTCTAGCCAAGGGGTGTTTACAGTTTGTTTGCCTTTTTTTTTTTTCCCCTTCTCTGTGACTTACAAGAAGGGCTTAATTTTCATTTCTGGTGGTACCAGAGAGGGAGCTTCTCACCTCACAAAGACATGCTTTTGAACGGAAGTATACTTTCTTGTGAAGAGCTACAGAAAGCTGTTGCTGCCTCGTCGGCCTTTCACTTTCCATTTTTGAAATATCCAAGAAATTTGATAACTCGGCAAGCTTGGGTGTCACAGTCTACTCAGAAATAAATCAAGAAGGCTAACCTTTGTCCCCACTACCTGACTCTAAAGATTCTCTTTCTCCTCCAACTCTCACTTTTCCATTCTCTTGAATAATTTTTAAGCACTTTCATTTAAAATGGGAGCTTGGAGTAAAAGAAGGGTCAAGAGGTTAAATTTGGTTTCATTTAATTCTGCATTTTATGATTGCACCTATCTATTTCTGAGTATACCTTTTGGAGTGAGAAACCATTATTGGAAGCTGTTTGTTCATTTCACTTATAGGTAAAAGGCTGTGCAGGTCAGAGATGTCATTTGCCTCCTCTTTTAGTAACAGTCAGCATGGGCTGTTAACTGATTAAATCACAGGCACCTTTAAATCATGGGCTTCCCTGGTGGCTCAGATGGTAAAGAATGTGCTTGCCATGCATGAGACCCAGGTTTGATTCCCAGATCAGGAATATCCCCATTCTGGTGTTCTTGCCTGGAGAATTCCATGGACATAGGACTCCATAGGGTTGCAAAGAGGCGGACTCGACTGAGCAACTAACACTAAAGTGAAATTTCAACAACGGCTGTTAGCTGATTCAATCACTTTTAAGGCAGGGTTGGAACAGGCTGGAAAAGGATCTGCATCCTCCCCAGCCAGGGGGCGGCGTTGGGTGAGTTCAGCCTCCTCGATATCTCCCCTCTGTAGTCCAGGCTTCACATTCAAACAGTTTAAAATAGGTGTGCTCCTATGCAGAATTCTGAGTGACCTCCAGTCTCTAACAGGTTTCTCCTGGCTTGGAGGGATGGAGTGCAGCTAGCATTTTTGCAAATGTAGTAGAAATGGAGCAGGCTTTTAAAAGTAGGGAGCTGGCAGGAAACCAGGTTCTAAATCCTTTTAGAAACTTGGAAAGCTGTTGGAAAAAAGCCACAGGAGCATTTGGTACAGATGCTGGCCTCTTCCTTCAGCTTTCTCACCTGTACCAGCTCCGTGAAACGACCTGCTTCACCACCTGGTCCCTGCAACCTGATGATGAACCCACCACACAGCCTCCACTAGGGCTGGGGGCTTGCTTTTATCCATTTGAACTAATAAAACAACCCTCTTACAAGTTGTTTCATTCAGAAGGTAGAATTGATTTTAGAATAGTTGGTGATGCTTTAGAATCCCATCTCGTCAGAAATTCAACTTAACACTAATAAATTGGTGAATAGGGCTTTCTGAGTTATTAATAGTTAATACAAAGCAAACCCAAAACCCTGTGCCTTAAAGTAATCCACCAGTTGTCTTTAAACCGTCTGAATTTGTGCGTTGCATTTCATCTGTCATGCCATAGGAAAGCCCTTCATTTGCTACCTCTTTGATGATATTATGGGGGAAAATACAAGTGTATACATTCTGTTAGTTTCCACCTCAGCATCAAAAAATATTTACTGAGTGCTCATTTCATGTATACTGTTGTAGAAAATGGAAAAACACTATTAAAAGCACTGTGGTCTGAAGTCTTTCTGGAAGGTACTTGTTAAAAATGGCATTACTACCTTTTCTTTCCAAACCAGAATACCTTAGGTGGGGTCCAGTGACCTGTTCTTTGGGTTTGTTTTCCTTGCTTTGTTTTGTTCTGTAAATTTTCCCTATGATTCTTGAGTGTGTTTAAAAAAAAAAAAACAACCACTGATGTAAAAGACAAGTATCATGTGTGTAGTTTTTCCATGTAAGCCCCTATGGATTAGAGACCTAGCTAAATCTCATATTAACATGGGTGTGGTTTCCTGGAATGGTCTCTCCCACTCTGGTTATGGTCAACAGGCCTGGGGAAGGGGCGCTGGAATTCTTGTTACAGAAGCAGTGCATTTTCAAAATAGCATCATCAGAAACCATAGTGATGCAAATAGACAGAAATAAAAACCACCTGTACTACTACCTGCCAGAGATACCTGCTGATAGCTAAATTTGTTCTTCACACTACTTTTATTCTCTCGGAACTTTAGCATTTTTCTCTTACTTGGAGGAAACTGACATCTGCTTGCTACTGAATCCTACAAAATGCAAAAATAGAACTGCTCATTAGCAAGGACTTACTGAATACAGACTAGATGCTCAGCAGTGAGTGGAAATTCTGAAAAAAAGTACTTTATAAATGCTTTGCTTCTAGTAAAGTCTCTTTTCCAGGTATATGTTTGAGAACTACCTTCCAGTCCCCTTCTTGAAAATATTGTTAATGAATGACTAGTTCTGAAAGTCCCACAGTCTACCCATCTGTCTCTTTTAAAAAAATATATATTTTTAATTACAGTATAATTGCTTTACAATGTTATGTTAGTTTCTGCTTTACAACGAAGTGAATCAGTTATGCTACTGCTGCTAAGTCACTTCAGTCATGTCCGACTCTCTGCCACCCCAGAGATGGCAGCAGCCCACCAGGCTCCCCCATCCCTGGGATTCTCCAGGCAAGAGCACTGGAGTGGGTTGCCATTTCCTTCTCCAATGCATGAAAGTGAAAAGTGAAAGTGAAGTTGCTCAGTCGTGTCCGACTCTTCGCGACCCCATGGACTGCAGCCCACCAGGCTCCTCCATCCATGGGATTTTCCAGGCAAGAGTACTGGAGTGGGGTGCCATTGCCTTCTCCGGAATCAGCTATACGTATAGCTATATCCCTTCCTCTTAAGCCTCCCTCCCACCCCCACCCTCTCCCAACTCTTCTAGGTCATCACAGAGCACCGAGCTGAGCCCTTCTCTCTTTAGGCAGGAGATTCACTCTGAGTAAAGAACAGAGTCGTGGTAGAATCAGAGACATGGATAGGAGCAAGCACACATCATAAATGGGAGCGTTTTGGCTACTTGGAATAGTGTGTTGTGTGGCTTGAATTGGTGTTTATCTCTACTTGCTCTTTAAGCTACGCTAAAGTGACAGTAAAAATAGTAAAAATATGTAAACCCATAAGTGCCAGGAGACAGGAAATGGCAGCAGCTGAGAACAAAATTTTGGAACACCAAAGTGGTGGTTGGCTGTGGTAGACATTTGTGCCCCCAACCCTGTATTGCCGGTTGTTCTCTGCGTTCTAGCCCAGGGAGGACTGTCCTGCCCCTCCTGATCCCCTCAGAGTGAGACGCGGCGGTGGCATGGGCGCACTGCAGCGTGATGCTGCTTCTACGTGGGAGCAGCTCAGAGCACCGTCTTCTGCCGAAGCCTCAGGCAGAAGTGCTGGTGTCACAGGATGATAGAGCCTCTGTCCACCTGGGTGACTGATGAGCAGGGCTCCCTGCTGCCCCCGCAAACATGTAGTGTGAGAGAGGACTCAGTGTTCGTTGCTTTAAACCTTGGGGGTTTGGGGTGGTTCATTGCCACAGCATAGCCTCATAGCCTGGTGGGTTCTCACAATACACTGATAAGGTTCCTGTGTTCCCTACTCTGCCTAGTGTCTGTGAGGATTTGTATTGTAGGCCCCTTAAAAGGCTAAGGAATGAAACACTGGATATCTCAGATGGCAGGAGTATGGCTGAAAAAGAAGAGAGGATTGTTCGGAGTTGTGTCATGGGAGAAATTAGACTCCAAATCTGTTCTCCAGCCCATGCCACCAGATTACCATTCCTCCCTCGCCTCCACAGAAGGTGGGAGGCTTACTGGAAAGAAATCGTGGACCAGAGAAAAGCTGGAACTGGGGACACTAGCCACGGCAGAAAGTGGGTGTTAGGGGTGCGTTATGGAACACAGGGCCACTAATCATTGGGCCTGAGAAGGTCTTGCAGTTCTTAGCGATCAGGCTTAGAATTTACCCTCTCCCACCCACTAGCCAGAGATTAGAATATTCCTCTCTGAGGAAACAAAAAGGCCCAAGAATAGACACCTTCAGTTACTAATGTTTGTGTGCTTTCCTGCAAAACTCTGGGTCCCCACCTGATCACCCCACAGTGCAGTTTACTGCCACTTATGGATCTTCCAGTAGGCTTTTTGGGGACCCTCTTAAATATGAGTGGATATTCAAGGATCGCTGGACATTTAAAGAACATCTCTAACATGAAAGACACACAAAAAGCAAATGGAAAGGAACTTGGAGAAATAAAGGCAGTGCTTAGAGCAGGGAAAAACTATAAAACATTCACTAACACTCTCAGAGAAGATCAGTTCAGTTCAGTCACTCAGTCGTGTCCACCTCTCTGCAACCCCATGGACTGCAGCATGCCAGGCCTCCCTGTCCATCACTAACTCCCGGAGTTGACTCAAACTCATGTCCATTGAGTCGGTGATGCCATCCAACCATCTCATCCTCTGTCATCCCCTTCTCCTCCCGCCTTCAATCTTTCCCAGCATCAGGGTCTTTTCCAATGAGTCAGTTCTTCGCATCAGGTGGCCAGAGTTTTAGATTTTCAGCTTCAACATCAGTCCTTCCAATTAACATTCAGGACTGATTTCCTTTAGGATGGACTGGTTGGATCTCCTTGCAGTCCAAGGGACTCTCAAGAGTCTTCTCCAATACCACAGTTCAAAAACATCAATTCTTAAGCGCTCAGCTTTCTTTATAATCCAACTGTCACATCCGTACATGACTATTGGAAAAACCATAGCCTTGACTGGATGGACCTTTGTCAGCAAAGTAATGTCTCTGTTTTTTAATATGCTGTCTAGGTTGGTCATAACTTTTCTTCCAAGGAGTAAGCATCTTTTTATTTCATGGCTGCAGTCACCATCTGCAGTGATTTTGGAGCCCCCAAAATAGTCTGTCACTGTTTCCACTGTTTCCCCATCTATTTGCCATGAAGTGATGGGACCGGATAAGAAGATGGGGAGCCATAAATTAAAATAGGATGCCATTTTAAAAGAGAACATTCCAAACAAAATTTAATTTAAAAAAATGGCAGAAATTTTTAAAATCCTTCAGTGGAATGATTAGAAGACAAAGTAGAAAAAAATCTTCAAAAAAGTAGAATAGTTAAGTCACTAGATGGAAAGAATTAGGAACATAGATAAAATGGAGAAATTATGAAAAGCTGTGTCCTCAAGGCAAAGGACGTGACAGTTTCCTGATTGGAAAATTCTACTAGGTACCTAGAACAATAAAAGACCTACAGAAATTTCAAAACAGAGGAGAAGGAGGATATCTGCCAGGCTTTCGGAGAGGGAGAAACAGGTTACAAATGATTAGGAATCACAACAATGGTATACGCTTCAAAAGCAACACTGGAAACTGGGAGGCCGACACCCAGTCTCAATGCGAGATTGGCCAGTTAACTGGCCAACACCCAATTAAGTGTGAAGGTGGAGTAAGACTTTTTCAGTTACGCAGAACCCCAGAACATTTACCTCCCTGGCACCTTTTCTCAGGAAGCTGTTCAAGAATTGCTCCCTCCAAAATGGGAGTGTAAATCAAACTCAAGAAAGAAGATGGGACTGGGAAACAGAATCTCACACAGGAAAGAGACCAGGCATTGCCTGTGATGATAGGGGAGGAGATGGTAGGTGTGTAGAAAGACAAGGTCTTTCTGCAGCAGCCAGGCCAGCTCAGGGTGGACTGGAGTTTGAAGGGCTCCACGTGGGAGGTTTCCAGAAAACACGGAAATGAGAGATTTCCTAATATTTTAAAAATATTTTAAATCTGTATTTCACTAGGACTTTTTATCTTTGAAGGATATGCTACTTTAAAATTTTTTTTATTTTATATTGGAGTACAGTTGATTAACAGCGTTGCTTATTTTCAGGTGTATGGCAAAGTGGTTCAGTTATACAAATACATGTATCTATTCTTTCTGAAATTCTTTTCCCGTTTAGGTTATTGCAGAATATTGAACAGAGATCCCTGTGCTATACAGTAGATCCTTGTCAGTCCCAAACTCCCAATTTACTCTTTCCCTGAACCTTCCCCACACCCTACCTACCCTGGTAACCGTAAGTTAGTTCTCTAAGTCTATGATTCTGGTTCTGTTTTGTAAATAAGCTCAAATAACCATTTGTATCATTTTTTTAAGATTCTGCTTATAAGTGATATCAAATGATACTTGTCTTTCTCTGTCTGATTTCACCTAGTGTGACAATCTCCAGGCCCATCCATGTTGCTTCATGGCATTATTTCATTCTTTTTAATGGTTGAGTAATATTCCATTATATGTATGGAATGGTTGAGTAATATTCCATTATATATGTATACACACACACACACCACATCCACTTTATCCATCCGTCTGTCCATGGACATTTAGGTTGCTTCCATGTCCTGGCTATTGTAAACAGTGCTGCAATGAAAAATGGGGTGCATATCCATTCAAACCATGGTTCTCTCCAGAGATATGCCTAGGAATGGAATTGCTGAGTCATATGATAGTTCTGTTTTTCGTTTTTTAAAGAATCTCCATACTGTTCTCCATTAGAGGCTGTGCCAGTTCATACTCCCATCTGTAGGAGGGTTCCTTTTTCTCCACACCCTCTCTAGCATTTATTATTTATAGACTTTTTGATGATGGACATTCTGACCAATCTAAGGTGATATCTCACTGCAGTTTTGATTTGCATTTCTCTAATAATTAGCAATGTTGAGCATCTTTTTATATGCCTCATGGCCATCTGTATGTCTTTGGAGAAATGTGTATTTAGATCTTCTGCTCATTTTTTGATTGGTTGTTTGGCTTTTTGATATTAAGCTTCATGAGCCCTTTGTAAATTTTGGAGATGAATCCCTGGTCAGTTAACATCCTTTGCAAATATTTTCTCCCATTCTGTGGGTTGTCTTTTCATTTTGTTTATGATTTCTTTTGCTGTGCAAAATCTTTTGAGGTTAATTAGGTCTCATTTGTTTATTTTTGTTACTATTTCTATTACTCTAGTAAATGGATCAAATAAGATATTGTTGCAATTTATCTCAGTGTTATGCCTATGTTTTCCTCTAAGAGTTTATACTGTCCCATCTTACATTTAGATCTTTAATCCATTTTAAGTTTATTTTTGTGTATGGTGTTAAAGAATGTCTAATTTTTCATGTAGCTGTCTGATTTTTCCATCACCATTTATTGAAGAGACTGTCGTTTCTCCATTGTGTATTCTTGCCTCCTTTGTCATAGATTGGCCATAGGTGAGTGGGTTATTTCTGCACTTGCTGTCCTGTTCCGTTCATCTATATTTCTGTCACTATGATACTGTTTTTTGATGACTGTAGCTTTGTAGTATAGTCTGATGTCAAGGTACCTGACTCCTCCAGCTTCCATTTTTCTTTCTCAAGATTGCTTTGATTATTCTAGATCTTTTGTGTCTCCATACAAATTTAAAGTTTTTTTGTTCTAGTTCTGGAAGAATGCTGTTGGTAATTTGAAAGGACTTGCATTGAATCTGTAGATTGCCTTGGGTGGTATAGTCATTTTGATAATATTGATTATTCTAATCTAGGAACAGGGTATATCTGTCCATCTATTTGTGTCATCTTCAATTTCTTTCATCAGCGCCTTACAGTTCTCAGAGTACATGTCTTTTGTCTCCTTAGGTAGGTTTTTATTCATAGAAATTTTATTATTGTTGCAATGGTAAATAGGATTGTTTGCATAATTTCTCTTTCTGATCTTTCATTGTCATATAGAAATGCAAGAGATTTCCATGAATTAATTTTTTATCTTGCAACTTTACCAAATTCATTGATGAGTTCTAGTAGTTTTCTGGTAGCATCTTTGGATTTTATATGTATAGTATCACATCATCTGCAAATAGTGACAGTTTTACTCCTTTTCCAAATTACATTCCTTTTATTTCTTTTTCTTCTCCGCTCTGGTTAAGACTTCCAAAACTATGTTGAATAAAGTGTAAGAGTGGGCATCCATGCCTTGTTCTTGATCTTAGAGGAAATGCTTTTAGCTTTTCACCATTGAGTGTGATATCAGCTGTAGGTTTGTCATATATGGCTTATGTTGAGGTGTTAGTGACTGAACGACATGTTAAGGTGCTTTCTAGAGAGTTTTTATTGTAAGTGGGTGATGAATTTTGTCAAAAGCTTTTTTCTGTGTCTATTGAAATGATCATATGGTTTTTATTTTTCAGTTTGTTGGTGTAGTGTATCACACTGATTGATTTGCAGATATTGAAATATCCTTGCATCCATGGGATAAATCCCACTTGATCATGGTGTATGATCCCTTTAATCATACACCGTGTCTGTTTATGTGTCTCTGTTCATCAGTGATATTGACCTGTCATTTTCTTTTTTTGTGGTATCTTTGTCTGGTTTTGTGGTATCTTTGTCCTGGTTTTATCAGGGTGATAGTGACCTTATAGAATGGGTTTGGAAATGTTCCTTCCTCTGCAGTTTTTTGGAATAGTTTCAGAAGATAGGTGTTACATCTTCTCTAAATGTTTAATAGAATTTGCCTGTGAAGCCATCCGGTCCTGGACTTTTGTTTAAGTTTGTTTGTTTTTTTTAATCACAGTTTCAGTTTAGTACTTGTGATTGATGTTCGTATTTTCTATTTCTTCCTGGTTCAGTCTTAGAAGATCGTACCTTTCTAAGAATTTGTCCATTTCTTCTAAGTTGTCTATATTATTGGCACATAGTTGCTTTCAGTAGTTTCTTATGGTCGTTTGCATTTCAGTGTTGTCCATTGTAACTTCTCCCTTTTTCATTTCTAATTTTATTGATATGCACCCTCTCCCTTTTTTTCTTGGTGAGTCTGGCTAAAAGGTTTATCTATTTCATTTATCTTTTCAAAGAATCAATTTTAGTTTCATTGCTTTTTTTTTCTATTGTTTTCTTTGTCTCTATTTTTGCTGTGATCTTTATGATTTCTTTGCTTCTAACTTTGGATTTTGTTTGTTCTTTCTCTAGTTGCTTTAGGTAATAAGGTTAGGTTGTTTATTTGAGAGTTTTCTTGTTTCATGAGGTAATCTTGTATTGCTATAAACTTCCCTCTTAGAACTGCTTTTGCTGTGTGTCCCATAGGTTTTGGATCATCATGCTTTGTTTTCATTTGTCTCTAGGGATTTTTTTGTTATTTCTTCTTCAATTTCTTCAGTGATCCATTGGTTGTTTAGTAGCATATTATTTAGCCTCCTTGTGTTTGTGCTTGTGTTTTTTACAGTCTTTTTCTTGTAGTTGATTTATTTTGTAGCATTATAGTGGGAAAACATGATTCATACGATCTCAGTTTCCTTAAATTTACCAGCACTTATTTTATGGTCCAGCTTGTGGTCAGTTGTGGAACATGTTCCATGTGCGCTTGAAATGTGTATCCTGCTGCTTTGGGATGGAATGCTGTATAAATATCAATTAAGTTCATCTGGTCTAATGTATCTTTTAAGGCCTGTGTTTCCTTATTGATTTTCTGTCTGGATGATCTGTCCATTGATGAAAGTGAGGTGTTAAAGTCACCTACTACTATTGTATTACTGTTGGTGTCTCTTTATGGCTGTTAGTGTTTGCCTTACATATTGAGGTGCTGTTGCACTGGGTACATGTATATTTACAATTGTTGTATCTTCTTCTTGGCTTGATCCTTGATCATTATTTGTGTCCTTTGTCTCTCTAAACTTTCTTTAAAGTCTATTTTGTCTGAGTATTGCTCCTCCAGTTTTCTTTTGATTTCCATTTGCATTGACTACCTTTTTCCATATCCTTAGTTTCAGCCTGTATGTTTCCCTAGATTGTAAGTGAGTTTTTTATAGACAACATATGTATGAGTCTTGTTTTTGTATCCACTCAGTCAGTCTGTGTCTTTTGGTTGGAACATTTAAAGTAATTTTCAATATATATGTTCTTTTTTTTCTTTTATGATTATTATTTTATATTCTCAAGGTATAATTGACATAAAACATAATGATGTGTATATATTTGTACATATTGTGAAATGATCACCACAATAAGTCCAGATAACATCTGTCATCATACAGAGTTACAGAAATTTTTCTTGGGACGAGAACTTTTACAACCTGTTCCCTCAGCAACTTCCAAATATGCAACACAGTATTATTAATAATTATTAATTAATAATTAGGGCTCAGTGGCAAAGAATCCACCTGTTAATGCAGGAGACACAGGAGACGTGGGTTCAATCTCTGGGTTGGGAAGATTCCCTGGAGAAGGAAATGGCAATCCACTCCAGTATTCTTGCCTGGAAAATTCTGTGGACGGAGGAGCCTGGCGGGCTGCAGTCCATGGGGTCACAAAAGAGTTGGATACCATTGAGCAACTAACACTTCACTTCACTTCATACCATCAGTATAGAGACACTATGATGTGAAAAAAATGTGCACTTTAAAATCAAAATAGAAAATACACGCCCAGATCACTCATCTTGCCAAAAATACTCATCCTATTCATAGACCTTCAGGGCCTCTTTTAATGTTGTTTTATTCTGTTGTTGCTTCTTTCTCTTATTTCCCTCCCTGGTAGTTTTTTGGCCTGAGGTGACCCAGCCCACAGGTCTAAGGGCTTTATGGTGGGGTTAATGGCGACCTCCAAGAGAGTTTATGCCAAGGGGGGCCTTTCCAGAGTGCTGCAGCCAGTGCCCCCGTCCCTTGGTAAGCCGCTGCCAACCCACACCTCCAGAGGAGACTCTTGAACACCAGCAGGTGGTTTTGGCTCAGTCTCCTGTGGGGTCACTGCTCCTTTCCTCAGGTGCACCCAAGGTTCTGTTTGTGCCCTCCAGGACTGGAGGCTGTGTTTCCCCCCGTCCTGTGGAAGTCTTGTAATCAAATCCCACTGGCCTTCAAGGTCAAATTCCCTGGGGATTCCCAGTCTGTCTGTCAGATCCCCAGGCTGGGAGGCCTGACATGGGTTTAGAACCTTCGCAACAGCAGGAAAGCTTCTTTGGTATTATTGTTACCCAGTTTATGGGTCACCCACTGGGTGAGTATGGAATTTTATTTTATCATGATTGTGCCCCTCCTATTGTCTTGCTATGGCTTCTTCTTTGTCTTTGGAAATGGGGTATCTTCTTTGGGTAGGTTCCAGCATCCTCCTGTTGATGATTGTTCAATAGCTTATTGTGATTTTGGTGCTCTCACAGCAGGAGATGACCACACAGATTCTACTCTGCCATCTTGAACTGGAAGCTTGGTATCTATGTTCTTACTGCCATTTTGTTGATTGTTTTCGATTTACTTGTGTAGGTCTTTTTTTTCTGTTGTGATTTGATTACTAACTTTAGTGTTGTATTAGGGTTCCTTTAACTTTTGTGTGTGTGTGTATCCGTTGTAGATATTTGGCTTGCAATTACCATGAGGTTCAGTCATGTCCCACTCTTTGGGACCCCATGGACTGTAGCCTACCAGTCTCCTCTGTCCTGGGAATTCTCCTGGCAAGAATATACTGGAGTGGGTTGCCATCCCCTTCTCCAGGGGATTTTCCCAATCCAGGGATCAAACCTGACTCTCCTGCATTGCAGGCAGATTCTTTACCATCGGAGCCACCCTTTTAATATAGAAGTCTATACATAAATAAGATTGTTTTAAGTTGTAGGAGTTTTAATTTCAAATGCATTTCCGATATCCTGCATTTGTACCCTCCCTCCTCTTCTCACAATTGCTAGTTTTGATATTGTGATAGTCAGTCGCTCAGTCATGTCCAACTCTTTGTGACCCCATGGACTGCAGCAACCAGGCTTCTCTGTCCTTCATTATCTCCCAGAGACTGCTCAAACTCATGTCCATTGAGTTGATGATACCATTCAGCCATCTCATCCTCTGTCTCACCCTTATCCCCATGCCCTCAATCTTTCCCAGAATCACGGTCTTTTCCACTGAGTTGGCTCTTCGCCTGAGGTAGCCAAAGTATTGGAGCTTCAGCATCAGTCCTTGCAATGAATATTCAGGACTGATTTCCTTTAAGATTGACTGGTTTGATGTCCTTGCAGCCCGAGGTACTCTCAAGAGTCTTCTCCAGCACCACAATTTGAGAGCATCAGTTCTTCAGTGCTCAGCCTTCTTTAAATTCCAACTCTCCCATCCGTACATGACTACTGGAAAAACCATAGCTTTGCCTATATGGACCTTTGTCTGGAAAGTGATGTCTGTATGTTTTAATATGCTCTCTAGGTCTTTCATAGCTTTTCTTCCAAGGAGCAAGCGCCTTTTAATTTCATGGCTGCAGTCACCATCTGCAGTGATTTTGGAGCCCAAGAAAATAAAGTCTGTCATTGTTTCCATTTTTTTTCCACATCATTTGCCATAAAGTGATGAAACCAGATGCATGGTCTTAGTTTTTGAATGTTGAGTTTTAAGCCAACTTCTTCAGTGTCCTCTTTCACCTTCATCAAGAGGGTCCTCTTTCACCTTTTCACCTTTATCTTTAGTTCCTCTTTTCTTTCTGCCATTAGGATGGTTTCATCTGTGTATTGGAGGTTATCACTATTTCTCCCAGCAATCTTGATTCCAGCTTGTGATTCATCCAGCCTGGCATTTCACTGCATAGAAGTTAAATAAGCAGGATGGCAATATACAGCCTTGACATTCTCCTTTCCCAATTTTGAACCAGTCCATTGTTCCATGTCCAGTTCTAACTGTTGCTTCTTGACCTGCATACAGGTTTCTCAGGAGGCAGATGAGGTGGTCTAGTATTCCCATCTCTTTTAAGAATTTTCCACAGTTGGTTGTGATCCACAGAGTCAAAGGCTTTAGGAATGAAGCAGTAGAAGATATTTTCCTGGAATTCTCTTGCTTTTTCTGTGATCCAGTGAATGTTGGCAGTTTGATCTCTGGTTCCTCTGCCTTTTCTAAATCCAGCTTGAACATTTCAGAAATTCTCAGTTCACATACTGTTGAAGCCTGACTTGAAGGATTTTGAGCATTACCTTGCTAGCATGTGAAATGAGCACAGTTGTGCAGTAGTTTGAACATTCTTTGGCATTGCCTTTCTTTGGGATTAGAATGAAAACACTTTTTCCAGTCCTGTGGCCACTGCTGAGTTTCCCAAATTTGCTGGCGTATTGAGTGCAGGACTGTAACAGCATCATCTTTTAGGATGTGAGATAGCTCAGCTGGAACTCCGTCACCTCCAGTAGCTTTGCTGTAGTAATGCTTCCTGAGGCCCACTTGACTTTACACCTGGGATGTCTGGCTCTAGGTGGGTGACAGCACCATGGTGGTTGTCAGGGTATTTATATGTAGGTTATTTCCTACCTTTACTGTATGTTTGCCTTTACCAGTGAGCTTTTCCATTCATAATATTCTTGTTTCTAGTTGTGATCTTTTCTGCTTAGAGAAGTTTCTTTAGCATTTGTTGCAAAGCTGATCTGTTAGTGCTGCAATGTCTTAGTTTTGCTTATCTGTAAAACCTTGATTTCTCTGTCAAGACTGAGTCAGAGCTTCTGCTGATACATCAGCTGATGACATTATGGGGGTTCCCTTGTATGTTATTTGTTCCTTTTGTCTTGTTACTCTTACATTTTTCCTTTGATTTTTGTCATTTTGATTACTGTGTGTCTTGGTGTGTTCCTCCTTGGATTTATCCTGCCTGGGACTCTGTGCTTCCTCTACTCAGGTGACTGTTTCCTTTCCCATGGGAAAATTCTCAGCTATTATCTCTTGAAATATTTTCTTAAGCCTTTCCTCTCTCTGTTCTCCTCTGGGACCCCTGCAATGTGAACGTTCTTGCATTTAATGTTCTCCCAGAGCTCTCTAAGACTGTCCTCATTTCTTTATCCTGTTACATGATTTTCACCATTCTGCCTTCAAGCTTACTTATCCATTCTTTTGCCTCCGTTATTCTGCTATTGATTCCCTCTGTTTTTACTTTCAGTTGCTGTATTGTTCACCACTGTTCTTTAGTTCTTCCAGGTCTTTGTTAAACATCGCATGTAACTTCTCAGTGTGCGCCTCCATTCTTTTTCTGAGATTTTGAATTGTCTTTACTGTCATGTCTCTGATTTATTTTTCAGGTAGATTGCCTGTTTCCATTTCATTTAGTTGTTCTTCTAGGACTTTATTTTGTTCTTTCATCCTGAAGATATTCCTCTGCTCTCTCACTTCATTTGACTTTCTGTGATTACGGTTTTCATTCTGCAGGCTCTAGGGTTGTAGTTCTTACTTCCGCTGTCTGCCCCCTGGTGGATGAGGCTGTCTAAGACACTTGTGCAGGCTTGCTGGTGGGAGGGACTGGTTCCTGCCCTCTGGCGGTTGGAACTGGGTTTGTCCCTCTGGTGGGCAAGGCTCTGTCAAAGAGTGTGTTTAGTGGGCAGCTATGCTGTCGTCTATGGGATCACACAGAGTCGGACACGACTGAAGCGACTTAGCAGCAGCAGCAGCAGCAGCATGTGCTCAGGATGGCTTTTAGCAGCCTGTCTGCTGTGGGAAGAGCTGTATTGCCAGCCTGTTGGTTGTTTAGCCTGAGGTATCCCAGCACTGGAGCTACAGGCAGTTGGGTGGACCCAGGTGTTGGTGAGAAAATAGCGACTTTCAGGAGAGCTCCTGCTAGTGAATATTCCACAGAACTGCTGCCACCAGTGTCTTTGTCTGCAGTGAGCTGCAGCCACCCCCTGCCTGTGCAGGAGACCCTCCAGTACTAGCAGGTAGGTCTGGCCCAGTGTCTTATGAGGTCACTGCTTTTTTTCCCTAGTTCCTGGTGTGCACAAGACCTTGTGTGCCTTCCAAGAGTGGAGTTTGTTTCCCTGAGTCCCTTGAAATTCCTGCGATCAAGCTAGATTCTCTGGGGGCTCCTTCTCCCATTGCCGGACTCCCAGGCTGGGAAGCCTGTTGTGGAGTTCAGAACTTTCATTCCTGTGGGAGAGCTTTTGTGGTACAATTATTTTCCAGTTTGTGGGTCGTCCACTCATCGGATATGGGATTTGATTTTATCATAACTGTGCCCCTCCTACTGTCTCACTGTGGCATCCGCCTTTAGAAGTGTGGGGTATCTTTTATGGGTACCTTTGAGCATTTTCTGTTGATGGTTTTTCAGCAGTTAGTTGTGATTTTGATGTTTTCCTAAGAAGAGATGAGCTCATGTCCTTTTACTCCCCCATCTTCTCTCTGTCCTGGGTTTCCTAATACATTTGTACTGAGAGGAATCTTAGATTGCCTTTGAGTTTGGCATAAGTTATTGTTCAGAACATAGACAACTAAGCAAATGGAAAAACAATTCAGCTACTTACCTCACTAAAAGCATTCGTTATGCAAGAAATGCAATAATACATTGTGTGTGTCTCAGAGAAGAGCATGTGCATAGTCTTCAGAATGCAAACACCCAATATTGATTAACCAAAAACAGTATCATTGAGTAGATGAGGGAAGGTATAGTATAAAGGAGATAACTCCTAGTCTTTTATAGTAGAAGCCAAGAAATAATATCTGCAATTGAAAAATGAAGGTGAAAGTGTTATTCATTCAGTTGTGTCTGACTCTTTGTGACCCCTTGGACTGTAGCCCACCAGGCTCCTCTGTCCATGGAATTCTCCAGGCAAGAATACAGGAGTGGGTTGCCATTCTCTTCTGCGGGGGATCTTCCTGACCCAGGGATCAAACCCAGGCCTCCTGCATTGCAGACAGATTCTTTACCAGGAGAGCCCTGGGAAATAATGTAAGCAGTTGAAAATCAAGGTGAGGCAGTGTAAACACAATCTTTACGCCTGTGGAAGCAAATACAGGGAGAAATGCTGAAAGGAAACCATGGAGCGCGGAGGAATACGGAAAAGGACTTCGGTTTTTGCCGTAAACCTTATAGTACCATTTGACTTTCAAAACTGTGTTTCTGTATTTCTTTGCTTTATGTTTTAAAAATAAGAGCTGGAATCATTATGCAGACATCAGTCACTGTATAAAGGGGTTATTTCCACGTTACTGTCCACTTTCTTGAAAAAAAAAAAAATAAAGGCAAACATTTCTGTATATTATGTGCACAATTTGTAGAAAATGACTGCTGTATTACCTCTGTTGTATGATGAGCTAAGTGTTCTGAGTTTTTCATTTTAATTTCCTGCTGTGTTTGTGTATGCACTGAGCACACACGCTTACATTTTGCTTATATTACACACGTAAGAGTAAAGAGGTAAAAAGTAGGTCAAGGAGTGGGCTGTACTACTTCAGGTGAAGAACCCTAATTGGGAAGTGGATTTGCATCTTGACAGTAAAAACCCTGATGAGTTCAGGATCTGTGGGTTTGATAATGGGCTTAGAGTGTGGAAACTGCTGAACACATGTGGGAAGGATGGCAGCCAGAATATGAATAGCTGCAGTGAGAATGATGTTTGCTGAGGTCAAAGTGGATGCATTGATTTCTGCTCAGGTTTATATACTTACTTAGGTTAATGGTCCATACTTTTAAAATGAAATGTTTTCAATGTGCCTACCTTTACCAGAGTACATATAACGGCCCATTCTGCAACTTAGGGTCAGCAATAAATTGCCATATCCCTGCCAATGGCAAGTAATGCCCTTAAATAACAGAACTTCGTTGTCAGTAACAACAACAACAAAAATACACTTTTCTATGAACTGTGAGGACCTGATGCGACCAGCGTAATGTTTTTAAACATGTCATGATCTTGCTGTTACAACTTGGAAATGAAAAGATTTGATCTGGAAGTCCCTATCAGAGAGCAAATATATAGTTTATTTCAATCATGAAAAAGCAAAAGGAGCTAGAAGAATGTGTGCTTTTGCATTCTCCTCCTGGATCTGAAGTTTTGCTGATTAATTTATCTCACCTTTTGAGTGTTACCTGTCAGTTCAGCTCCAGGCCTGCCCTGTCCACAGGACCAAGCAGTTGTCTCCCCACTGTCATCATATCAGCATTGTATTGGAATGATCGGAGCAAACTGGTCTGATGATCTGCACAGCAGAAGGCAAGGTCTCTAGCTACCCTGTGCTCAATGGAATGAAGATAAGTGATGGGAAAGATTGATTTTCTTAACCCCAGGCTCCAGTTTTTTCTCTTGACCTGATCCCACTCCCAAGAGGAATCTTTCTCAACTTTGTAATGAATTGTCTCACTAGTCAGTGTATCTGTGAAACTACTGTGCGGGGAAATACGGGGAAAGCAACAGGGAAGGAAATTGATGATTTCACCTGAGAGCATTTTGTTATCACTTTCCAGATAGAATCACAGCACTTGGGACCACAATTTGGGTGTCTTGACATGCTTGCTTAATAAGTTGGGACTCCAGAAACTTCCCAGGAGTCTTTAGAAAAATTGTGTCAGCTCTCCCACCTGGGCACCCTTGGTATTTTCTGTAAGTGGACTGGGGCTGTATAGGGGACAAAGAGAAGGTACAGGGAGAGGAGCAGATAGATCATAGATAATTGAATTCCATATGTAACCCAATTAAATCCTGGACCCATGTCGTCCTGGGGAATTATGAAATGCACTTTATCTATAAACATGATCATCTTTTAAATGGGAAGTGATCCCATTACAGGTGTAACTGACGTGTTGTTAATACAGAGATGTAGCTTGTCAGTTCACTTTCTTTGAAACACGGATTTTCACTGACCACTTTGTCGAGAGCAGCTGTAGAGAGGATGTTATTTTATTTTGACAAAAGCCACCTTGCTCTCCCAGAGTCCCACTGGTCTTTGACATATTTTACAGCTTTAGAAGACAAATCATCCCGAATGTCTGTGCCCTTTATCTTGGGCAAAGACAGACATTCCTCTAGGAAGTAATTTCCTGATGTAAATTTCAGGTGTGATTAAGCAGACCCCACTGGACAGAGATGACATGGCTCCTTTGGTTTGTATCCCCACCCTACCCTGCATTGGCTTACTCATTGGACTAGTAATTACAAATCCTAAATCTGCTCTTGTTTACACAGACTTACGTCTGTACTCCACTTCTTAAACTGGCTCTCACCTCTGTCCAGATTGCATTCCTATTTAATGCAGGCAGGGCCCTACTCTTTGAATAGATAGCTTCCAGGATTCTTGATTAGAATCTCTGGAGATTTGGTCTTACCATCAGTATTTCTAAGGCCCAATCAAAATTTGTTTTTCTTATTAAGTTGCTGAGTCGTGTTTGACTCTTTTGTGACCCCATGAACCCACACGGCTCCTCTGTCCATGGGATTTCCCAGGCAAGAATACTGGAGTGGGTTGCCATTTCCTTATCCAGGAATCAAACTTGTGTGTCTCCTGCCTGGCAGGCGAATTCTTTACCTCTGAACCACCTGGGAAGCCCCAAAACTGGTAACCACCAGCTTAAACTGTAAACTGCAGTTTAACACTTGATTCTTTGCTGTCTTACTTTCTACTTGTCTCACATGCATTAGCCACTGTCAGTCTATTGAAGGTGTAGTGTTTCCTCCTCCTCTTGTCAGAGATCAGATCAGTCGCTCAGTCGTGTCCGACTCTTCGCGACCCCATGAATTGCAGCACGCCAGGCCTCCCTGTCCATCACCAACTCCCGGAGTTCACTGAGACTCACGTCCATTGAGTCAGTGATGCCATCCAGCCATCTCATCCTCTGTCGTCCCCTTCTCCTCCTGCCCCCAATCCCTCCCAGCATCAGAGTCTTTTCCAGTGAGTCAACTCTTCGCATGAGGTGGCCAAAGTACTGGAGTTCAGCTTTAGCATCATTCCTTCCAAAGAAATCCCAGGGCTGATCTCCTTCAGAATGGACTGGTTGGATCTCCTTGCAGTCCAAGGGACTCTCAAGAGTCTTCAACACCACAGTTCAAAAGCATCAATTCTTCGGCGCTCAGCCTTCTTCACAGTCCAACTCAAATTGCACAATGTTGATGATGCTCAGTAAGCACTCATTATATGTAAATCTTAGCCCTGTCGTTGACCTACTGTAGCTCAACTGAGTTGGTCACCTGCTTTCTTCCTCGACTTCAGTTTCTTCATCAGTAAAATAAGTTATCAGATTTTTTTCCCCAGAATTACAGAGCAAAATGGTTTTGCAAATCCTAAGTCATCCATGGAAATGTGAAATCAGAATTACAACTTTGGAGTATTTTGTTGCCTTGAAAGTGAAAGTCACTCAGCCATGTCCGACTCTTTGCGACCCCATGGACTATACAGTCCATGGAATTCTTCAGGCCAGAATACTGGAGTGGGTAGCCTTTCCCTTCTCCAGGGGATCTTCCCAGCCCAGGGATTGAACCCACATCTCCCACATTGCAGGCAGATTCTTTACCAGCTGAGTCACAGTGGAAGGCCTTAGTAGGTCAAAATTCATTTAACATTTAGGACTGGTCAGTGGCAGACTGTGAATTAGAGAAGTTGGCCATTAGCACACTTTCTCCACTTTCTCTGTTTTCTGCAAGCACTCACATGGTGTTGCCCATCTGCTCAGGCACTCTGAATGCCTCAGGGTCTCCACTTCCACCTTAAGCAGCACTGTATTGTCATATTGTAAGCTCTTCCCCTCGCCAACCCCCAGTCTGATTGATTAAGTCAAACAAAACTGCTAATTAGTGATAATGGCACTTTGCATCACTCCCTTCAGCTAACATTTAGCTTTTATTGATGTCCCCAATTCCAGAGACCAATTGGTGAAAATCTTTTGAGGCAGGAAACGATTTTGGCACTAACATTTCTTAGTCAGAAACCAGCCACTCTCCTGCTGAGAGGGAGGTATTGCCAAAATCCTGGGAAGTGAGGGCTAGATGTTAACACCTGCCCCGATCATGTGTACTTTTGTGCCTAAAGTTTTTCTTTCTTTTTTTTTTTTTTTTGAGAAAGATGATGTGATGAGGGTGGAGAAGCATCCTGGCTTCATTTCGGCCTTGGTTTCCTTGGTGTCACCTACTCCCTGTCCTCTCTCCTTTCCCTCTGCCCTGAATTTCAGCATCAACCTACATGGACTTGATTGTTGTTCTTGTTGCTAGGAAACTGTTGACCAAGGTCAAGTGTACATGCTAATTCGTTAAGGCTTGTTAGCAACATCTTATCCTGTTGTGATTGTGTTGTCAAGTGTACGTGAGTGAGTGAAAAGAACTGTTTTTGCTGCTGAAGGATTGTTTTCATGAAGGATTCCTGTAAAAGTATCTTTCTCTGAGAGGTCCTTTTTGCCAGTTCACATCTCCTCAGGGAGCTCTGGCCAGCCATAGATTTTCCAGGATCTGAATAGCAAAGGATGGAGCTGAAATGGGATCTGTAGTCAGGTAGGCAGACTTCAGAATGAATCATGTGTTCTGTTGAGGCCTGATTTCCCTAAGTGGATAAATTCTGAGCTGGAATGTGATGTATTCTTAGCAGGTAGGAGTCAGGAAGGAGAGTTTTCCTAAGACAGTCAGCTCGCTTTTGTGTCATTTTTTGGCTTGAAAAGAACTAGACCCTAAACATCCTTAACTCAGAGTGTTCTCCGGGCCTGCTGCAGAAGAATATGCATCCCAGTATAGGTTCTAAAACCAACTTCGTTCTGCAGTATGGTTCATACTGTTTAGCAAAGGGGGGCTGGCAGACCCTCTAGGTTAACATCCCAGAAGCCTATCCAGAACCACAACTTTAGAACCAAAGGATCTGCTGTCAGGACAGCAAAAATGGGCCGCAGTGTACTTTGCCAAATAGACCTCAGAAACCAATAAGAAACCTCTTCTTAGGTGAATGATAGCAAAGGAATAAATGTGCTCTCAACCATCTGCCATGCAAACTGCCATGAAGTGATTGGGTTGAGCTGTTACTTCCCTTGCTAACACTTTTGGGTTAAATAGAGCACAAGCTACTTATAAGACACTGTGAGTAAGAAATAGAGCCAGGCCACAAAGCCACACTATTCTTTGCTTTGTCAGTGAACCAGAGAGAGTGGTGACTACTGTATCTCATCAGAAATTGGAGGTCTCTCTCAACTTATCATCTGCACATTTAACAAATATTTTCAAGTTCCTCCTATATCTCAAACAGTGTACAAGACGCCAGGGATATAGCAGGCATGGAGATGCAGGTGCTGTCTAAAACACAGAACCTGCCTGTGCAGAGTTTATGACCTGTTCCAGGCTAGTTCTTTGTTGAGCCCTCAGTCCGACCTCCAGGCCTCCCCGCTTTCCTCTGAAGCCACCTTTAATGTCTTAGCTACTTACAGCTGTGTAACAAATTGCTACAGAACTTAGTGGCATGAACCATGCCATGGTGATTATCTCACAGTTTCTGTGGTCAAGATTCTGGCGTTACTTCGCTGGTCCTCTGCTTTGGGGCCTCTCTCAGACTGCAGTCAAGGGGTCAGTGGTCTGTAGTTATCTTAAGGCTCACCCGGGGAAAGCCCTGCTTCCAGTAAGCTTGTTGGCAGGATACAGCTCCTCACAGGCCTTTGGAGTGAGGGCCTTGGTTCCTAGCTGAGTGTTGCCCACAGGCCTCTTCGTTCTGTGCCACATGGGTACTCTCCTCCTTGGCTGCTTGTGTTAATAAAGTATGCCAGCTGAGTCTGTTAGCAAGCTGGGCTATAAAAGACTGTGACTTCTAATTACAGAATGACATCCTATCACCTTTGCTGTATTTAGAGTAAATCACTAGCCCACTCTTCTTCCCCAGGAAGAGAATTACACAAGGGTCTGTATACCAAGAGTTGGGGATCACAGGGCCCATTCGAGAAGTCCATCTACTCCATTTGATGTCTTGTCATCCCCTTGTGTTGGCCAAGACCTGCTGGGCCTAAAACCAGCAGCTGCTGGCCTCATCCTCCCCAGTTGACCTCTTCAGCCATTCCCAACTCACAGGCTGTATTAATTTTGTCATCTGGCCAGGAATGGGCAGATCCTGCTGGCCAGCAAAGAATGAAGCCAAAGTGGTGCAGAAGAGAATAGGGGTGAGAGGCAGGTGGCTACATCAGAGACAGTTGGGATTCAGAAGAACCTATGGAAATGGGGAGGAAGAGGGATTGTCCCGAAGGAAAACGCACAACCACACGCATTCTTAAGTAGAAGCATTTTAACATTATTGTCAAGGGACTTCCGGGGCCAAAAGATTTTGCCATAAAGAGTGCTTCTTAAGCTAAGGCAGAGCTTTCAACCACTGTTCTGCTGATCCCCCTGGACTTTGGGGATGGGGGAGGCCTGGACCAATGGGTATGTTGCCTTCAACTCCGGCAGCATCAATTGGGGCTCCAGACCCTGTCTGGGTGACTCTGAATGCTATCATCTCTCCACACGTCATGACACAAAAAGAGGTGGCAAGGCGCCTGGGATGAGGGGTCTTGCTGGTGCTGAGAAAACAGCCTTGGAGGCTGGCTGGCATCCTGATGCCCTGAGTCCTCCCCCAGATGTGGGTGCGGCTCCCATTCTTTGTGTTCCCATCTCAACCGTCGTCTTGTTATGGGGGCTGTTTTCCATTGCAGGTGTTATCCATTATGGATGAGGCATGGAGAAGGCCGTGGTGAATAATTTAGCAGGTTTCGGGTGCAGATTGAACATTAAAGGGAAGGAAAGGCTGAAAAGAAGAGAGCCAGGGGAAGCATTCTGGATTCTGTTGCAACAAGAGGATGCTATGTGAAGGTGCTTTCTGTAACGTTCCAGATCTGCCTTTCTTTGTAGTCTCTCTAGTGATTTTTAAGTCTTAGGTGTGATGGCGATTCTCTGGTTAATAACTGAAAAAATTCCAACCTTTCCACAGCAACAGTGAAGATTCTGATGACTTCAGCCTGTCCTGAGTGGTTCATGAGTTCAAATCAGAGCAGTTTTTAAGAGTGATAATAGCAGATTGGTTCCACCCTTGAGCTGGGAGAGCTCAGTGGTAGGGGTTATTCAGTCTGGACACTTGAGAATCAACACCCAAAGGTTTCTGTCTTTTAAATAATCGATGGAAAGAAGACAGTATCTGGAGAAATGCCCAGTGCTATAAATTCAGAAGAAATACCTGCTGCATTGCTCACCATTTAGAAAAAGCCTCCTTGACTGGGACTGACAGCCACAAGTTTTGCAGCAGACTGACCCAGATTATAGTCGGTACAATCTGACTGTGAGCAGAGCGGTCAGAAACACAAGAACAGGCGAGGAGCGCAGAGAAGTGCCCGAGGACCTGCTCTCTCTGGCCTGGCCTACAGAGTTGTCCACAGCACAGGAAGCTGTCCCCTAACATGGGTGGATTTTCCAGTTGTGGATCATTCAGGTCCTTTGCTTCTCTCTCTTCTACCTTTTGACTCTTACAGTTCATCAGGTGAACTAGGGAGAGAGACCTGTCATCCTGTCTCGTAAAGGGATTGGTGAGAAAGAAGGCTGAAGCCATCTGTTACGGTGGGTGTCTTGCACGTTCTGTACCTTTCATCCTTTGTGCATCCACAGCCTCCCCCATTGCCATGGCTAGTTAAGAGGTAGATTGACGCCGGGAGGTCTGTCTGTCTGTCTTCAGCCTTCAGAACCACCCTGCCCAACTCTGTTCCCATTAGTTCCTTCCAACTCAATTCCACCTGTATTAGTCTTGTCTTTCCTGAGAATAAGTGGACACAGTCCAGCTCTCAAAGCCAGTTTGGGTTTACCTACTGTTGTTCAATTGCTCAGGAGTGTCTGACTCCTTGTGACCCCATGAATGGCAGCACTTCAGGCTTCCCCATCCTTCACTATCTCCCAGAAGTTTGCTCAAACTCATGTCCATTGAGTCAATGATGCCATCCAACCATCTCATCCTCTGTCACCCGCTTCTTCTCCTGCCTATAATCTTTCCCAGCATCAGGGTCTTTTCTAGTGAGTCAGCTCTTTGCATCAGGTGGCCAAGGTATTGGAGCTTCAGCATCAGTATCAGTCCTTCCAATGAATATTCAGGGTTAATATCCTTTAGGATTGACTGTTTGCTCTCCTTGCAGTCCAAGGGACTCTCAAGAGTCTTCTCCAACACCACAGTTCAAAAGTGTCCATTCTTTGGTGCTCAGCCATCTTTATGGTCCACCTGTCACATTCGTGCACGACTACTGGAAAAACCATAGCTTTGACTACCCGGGCCTTTGTTGGCAGAATCTGCTTTTTAATACATTGTCTAGGTTGGTCATAGCTTTTCTTCCAAGGAGCAACCATCTTTTTAATTTCATGGCTGCAGTCATCATCTGCAGTGATTTTGGAGCCCAAGAAGATAAAGTTTGTCACTATTTTCATTTCTTCCCCATCTATTTGCCATTAAGTGTTGGGACCAGATGCATGATCTTCATTTTTTGAATATTGGGTTTTAAGCCAGCTTTTTCACTCTCTTCTTTCACCTTCATCAAGAAGCTCTTGAGTTCTTCTTTGCTTTCTGCCATTAGGGTGGTGTCATATGCATATCTGAGGTTATTGATATTTCTCCCAGCAATCTTGATTCCAGCTTGTGCTTCATCCAGCCCAGAATTTTGCATGATACTCTGCATATGAGTTAAATATGCAGGGTGACAATATACAGCCTTGACATTCTCCTTTCCTAATTTTGAACCAGTCCATTGATCCCTGTCTGGTTCTAACTGTTATTTCTTGACCTGTATACAGGTTTCTCAGGAGACAGGTAAGGTGGTCTGGTACTCCCATCTATTTAAGAATTTTCCACAGTTTGTTGTGATCCACACAGTCAAAGGCTTTAATATAGTCAATGAAGCAGAAGTAAATATTTTTCTCAAATTCTCTTACTTTTTCTATGATCCAGTGGATGTTGGCAATTTGATTTCTGGTTTCTCCACCATTTCTAAATCCAGCTTTTACATCTGAAAGTTCTTAGTTCACATACTATTGAAGCCTAGTTTGGAGGATTTTGAGCATGACCTTACTAGCATGTGAAATGAGTGCATTTGTGCAGTAGTTTGAACATTCTTTGGCATTGCCCTTATTTGGGATTGAAATGTAAACTGACCTTTTCCAGTTTTGTGGCTGCTGCTGAGTATTCCAAATTTGCTGGCATATTGGGTGCAGAACTTTAACAGCATCATTATTTTAGGATTTGAAATAGCTCAGCTGGGATTCTATCACCTCCACCAGCTTTGTTTGTAGCAATGCTTCCTAAGGCCCACTTGACTTCACACTCCAGGATATCTGGCTGTACATGAGTGAGCACACCATCATGGTTATCCAGGTCATTAAGACCTTTTTTTGTGTGATTCTTCTGTGTATTCTTGTTGGTGTGTATCGAACCACGTTGACCATGGGGGCAGCTTCTTTTTGTGTTTGTGTATCTGACTTGCCATTTCCGCTTATTCAGATTTCAGTGCGAGGGTGTTGAGGAAATGTGAAGAGGTGGGGAGGGTCCACTCTCAGCATCCTGTGCCCCCAGCCCCTGGCTGGCCACATGCCCAGGTTTGTTCTGACACTGGCTCTGAGTGAGCCTCTTTTCCCCAACTCCCACCCCTTCCTTCCATATGAACTGGATGCTCTTTTCACAGGTTCTATAAACATAGCAGAGTTTAGAGTGTGTGAAAGTTTCTGGTAGCACCTCAGAACCGAGTTTATTTTCCCCCAGAAATAGTAGGCGTTACTGCCAGAAGAGGGAGGCCAGCCCCTCCTCAGAAACATCAGGTGATGATGCTCCAGCAGTGACGCACGACTGCCGGGACCATCGGGCACTGAGGGGTTAATGCAGCTGGGTCAGACACCTGGGAGTTGGTCACATCTCCTGTTACAAGTTACATTATTGACTTGGCCATCTAACACCACTGGAAACAATCCACCAAACACACACTGGGATCGGGAGTTAGCCTCTGCTCACAAGTGGATGCTCAAGAGCTGGCCCTGCTACCCAGAAAGCACCCATAAAGATGGAGAATTTCTGGATGTACCAATTTGAGTGTCACGAAGATGAGGTAGGTGGATCCTCAGCTTCACAGCTATGTTTGCTGCTTTGCTCTTGGTTTTCTTCTAGTCCTGTCAGATTGTATGCTTTCTGCATTTCCCTTGACAGTAGGAGTAAGTGAACAGAGCTGAAATAGGATGGGAAGAGATGTAATCAGCTTTGCCTGTTGCTGGTTAGTCCAAGACGACCTGAAAAAAAAAAAAGGCTGACCATTTAGAAAGATTGCACTTAGCTTCCTCTCCATCAGCGTCACATTGTTATTTGCTATTAGCGTTCTGATAAATGAGTTCATTTAGGCACTGTAGCCTCTAATTCCAGGCTCTTTGCTGTGTCTTTTGCGTCCATAATGCTAATGAAAATGAATGGAGATTAGTGCCTTGCACGTTAGGAACTGATTTGCTAATAAATGGGCTGATGGGCAAAGTGAACCCTGTATAGTACCTGGCACATAGTAAGCTGTCAACAAACAGTAGCTATTATTGTTTTTAGTAGATAACGTGTTATTACATCAAATGGTTTGCTCTTAGCTGCATCTCTTAATACAAACTAAAAGCCACTTTGGTTTTCCTCTCACCGAGCTCACGTTCAGTATGGCCTGAGGATGCTTGTGCAGGAGGACCATCAGGAATATGGACCTAGATGGAAAATGAACATGATGGAGGCCTCCTCGTAAATGAGTCCATCACAAGTCGTAGCATTTCAAATAAATACAGTGAGGCTTTTTCAAAGGGGGAAAGATAACATTGGTTTATAGATCAGTTTTATCAGATGATAAGTTATCAAATGTTTCAGGAATGACTTTAGTTAATAATTAGTCGATTTTTTTCCTTTGAGAACATGGTTTCAGAAGCATGGAGCCCTTCAGGTAGTGATAAAATGAGTGATCTGCGTGGTCCCCTGAAGAGGAAAGCAGCCTGTACCTAGGAGATCGCTGCAGTGCAAGGCTTTCTCCAAGCTGCTAGATGGACTGGATCCTCACACTAGCAGTCTTGCCGAGGGTTTAGCAGACTTGGGACTGGGAATGTGAGCATTTTCCCTGTGGGAAAAGAAAATGGAAATGCTTAGAATATTCTGACAGTTATCTCAAAATGTTCCGTTAGTATTAATTGAATCCATTATAAATGTGTATATAAAACACTTCCTTAGGCCCAGGCTATTATCATTTTAATGACATAATTATGCCCCTACAATGCCTATGCTAACTTTCCTGCTTCACCACATTAAGGAAATACAAATATGCATTGATAATACAGTTTGAATGGAAAGTGAATAATTATGGGTTTCTTCAGCAGTTTTGATTTTCAGAAGCACAAACATATCTTGGAGCAAGGAAAAACTAATCATATATTTGGTATTTTTTTTAATAATTGTAACATAGAATAGGTTAATTTAAAACACTTTGTATCAGTGAGGAAAACAGTGTGCATTTACTTGAGGAAAAGGATAACACTGGTTGAAGTGATATACATACTGAAAAAGCTATCTGAGAACACCAGAGACGCAGAAGTCACCCCCCACACCCTACCCCACCCCCAAAGTAGAAGTTTCTCAGAAAGACTAGAGTCTATACTGTGACCTGCCCTAGGTAATCCCCTGCCCTTGAAAGTCCATATGCATTCTTCGGCACTCAGCCTTCTTTATGGTCCAACTCTCACATCCATACGTGACTACTGAAAAAACCATTGTGGCTCTATTGGTAAAGGCCCCACCTGCTAATACAGGAGACGTAAGAGACACAGGTTCAATCTCTGGGTCAGGAAGATCCCCTGGAAGGGGAAATGTCAACCCACTCCAGTATTCTTACCTGGAAAATTACATGGACAGAGGAACCTGGAAGACTACAGTCCATGGGGTCACAAAGAGTTGGACATGACTGAGCAACTAACACTTCACTTCTCACATCCACATGTGACTGGAAAAACCATAGCTTTGACTATATGGAACTTTGTCAGCAAAGTGATGTTTCTTCTTTTTAATACACTAAGTTTGTCATAGCTTTCCTTCCAAGGAACAAGTGTATTTTAACTTCATGGCTGCAGTCACCATCCACAGTGATTTTGGAGACCAAGAAAATTAAAATAGAGTTGGACCATAAAGAAGCCTGTGTGCCAAAGAATCGATGCTTTGAATTGTGATGCTGAAAGAGAAGACTTCAGAGTCCCTTGGACAGCAAGGAGATCAAATCAGTCAATCCTACAGGAAATCTACCCTGAATATTCATTGGAAGGACTGATGCTGAAGCGCCAATACTTTGGCCACCTGATGTGAAGAGCCGACTCATTGGAAAAGACCCTGGTGCTGGGAAAGATTGAGGGCAGGAGGAGAAAGGGGTGACAAAGAATGAGATGGTTGGATGAAATCATTGACTCAGTGGACATAAGTTTTAGCAAACTCTGGGAAATAGTGAAGGATAGGGAAGCCTGGCATGCTGCAGTCCATGGGGGTCACAAAAAGTTGGATATGACTGCGTGACTGATCAAAAACAAAAATGAAATCTGTCACTGCTTCCACTTTTCTATTTGCAAGGAAGTGAAGGGACCAGGTGCCATGATCTTAGTTTTCTGAATATTGAGTTTTAAGCCAGGTTTTCTACTTTCCTCTTTCACCCTCTTCAGGAGGCTCTTTAGTTCCTCTTCACTTTCTGCCATTAGAGTGGTATCATCTGCATATCTGAGATTGTTGATATTTTTCCCAGCAATCATGATTCCAGCTTAGAGTCATCCAGCCTGGCATTTCCCATGATGTACTCTGCATACATGTTAAATAAGCAGCGTGACAATATATAGCCTTGACGTACTCCTTTCCCGGTTTTGAACTAGTCCGTTGTTCCATGTCCATTTCTAACTGTTGCTTCTTGACCTGCATATAGGTTTCTCAGGAGGCAGATAAGATGGTCTGGTACTCCCATCTCTTTAAGAGTTTTCCACAGTTTGTTGTGATCCACACAGTCAAAGGCTGTAGTGTAGTATATGAAGCAGATGTTTTTTGGTATTCCCTTGTTTTATCTATGATCCAATGGATGTTGGCAATTTGATCTCTGGTTCCTTTACCTTTTCTAAATCCATCTAGTACACCTGGAATTTCTTAGTTCAAATACTGCTGGAGCCTAGCTTGAAGGATTTTGAGCATTAATTACCTTGCTGGCATGTGAAATGAGCACAACTGTGTGGTAGTTTGAGCATTCTTGGGCATTGCACTTCTTTGGGATTGGAATGAAAACTGACCTTTTCTGGGTCTCCTATATTGCAGGCAGATTCTTTACCATCTAAGCCACCAGGCAATCAATGTATATTCAATATTCTGTGATAAACTGTAATGAAAAAGAACATGAAAAAGAATGTATATATATGTATAATGAAATCACCACTGTACAGCAGAAATTAGCACAACACTATAAATCAATAAAATAAAAATAGTGACAAGAACTCTGAGCTACATGTGCCCACAAACTTCCATATGAGCACATGAATGCAATGCTGAGTGTGTCCAGAACATACATTGTATGTAAACCTTTTTCTTTTTTGTGTTTCCTTTTTCCTCTGATATTAAAGAATTGGTGCCCATGCATCCTTCCATATATTTAACACTTTTCTGGAACTCCTTTTGTATTTTTTTATGGGGAATCCTGATTAAGCACTTGAAGAAGAAAATGTAAGTTAATCATAAATTCTGCCTTCAAAGTGATTATTAAATACTGTAACTAAAATATTATCTAATAGTATTATAATTTTATGAAATATAATGGAGAAAGTAATGCACCATAAGAATGTCACAGATAAAATACAAGCAATTCCCATAGGAGAGGGATTCATTTTGCCTAAGAGAACTGGAAAGACTTCATGAAAGAACTAGTATTTGAAGTGGGCCTTTGCAGGGTTCTGAACATGTGGAGTTCAGACAAGAACATAAACAAAGGTTCACAGCAGAAACTCACAGGGAACAGAAAGTTCAGTGGCTTGATCACAGACAATAAGAACTGGAAGGGTGGAAAATGGTAAAAAAAATTAAGGCCAAACCTTGGATGCCTTAAGTGCCAAGGTAAAAGAGTCTAGGATTTATTCTTTAAGCAAAAAGGAACCTCTAAAGTTTTTGAATTGAGGAATGAATTCCTCAGTTCAGTTCAGTTCAGTCACTCAGTCATGTCCGACTCTTTGCGACCCCATGAATTGCAGCACGCCAGGCCTCCCTGTCCATCACCAACTCCCGGAGTTCACTCAGACCTACGTCCATCGAGTCAGTGATGCCATCCAGCCATCTCATCCTCTGTCGTCCCCTTCTCCTCCTGCCCCCAATCCCTCCCAGCATCAGAGCTTTTCCAATGAGTCAACTCTTTGCATGAGGTGGCCAAAGTATTGGAGTTTCAGCTTCAGCATCAGTCCTTCCAAAGAAATCCCAGGGCTGATCTCCTTCAGAATGGGCTGGTTGGATCTCCTTGCAGTCCAAGGGACTCTCAAGAGTCTTCTCCAACACCACAGTTCAAAAGCATCAATTCTTCACAGTCCAACTCTCACATCCATATATGACCACAGGAAAAACCATAGCCTTGACTAGACAGACCTTTGTTGGCAAAGTAATGTCTCTGCTTTTGAATATGCTATCTAGGTTGATCATAACTTTCCTTCCAAGGAGTAAGCGTCTTTTAATTTCATGGCTGCAGTCACCATCTGCAGTGATTTTGGAGCCCAAAAAAATAAAGTCTGACAGTGTTTCCACTGTTTCCCCATCTATTTCCTATGAAGTGATGGGACCAGATGCCACAATCTTTATTTTCTGAATGTTGAGCTTTAAGCCAACTTTTTCACTCTCCACTTTCACTTTCATCAAGAGGCTTTTTAGTTCCTCTTCACTTTCTGCCATAAGGGTGGTGTCATCTGCATATCTGAAGTTATTGATATTTCTCCCGGCAATCTTGATTCCAGCTTGTGTTTCTTCCAGTCCAGCATTTCTCATGATGTACTCTGCACATAGCTTGTTAAAATTGTATTTAAAATAATGAGAGTAAATAGGTGCTTCATGAGAGGTCTCAATGTCTTACTCAGTTTTGCCTGATGTAACAAGATAGCATAGACCTGGTGGCTTAAGCAACAGGAATTTATTTCTCACAGTTTTGGAGCCTAGGAGGTCTGAGATGAGGGTACAAGGATGGTCAGTTTCTGGTGAGTGTTCTCTTCCTGGCTTGTAGATGGCCATCTTCTTGCTGTGTTGGGGTGGAAGGTGAAGAGGAACCAAGTTATCTTGTGCCTCTTATAAGGGCACTAATCCTGTTCACAAGGGCTCCATCCTCATGACTAATCACCTCCCAGAGGCCCCACCTCCTCATTTCATTCTGCTGCGGGGAGGGGGACAGGTTGGGGTTTTAATATATATGTTTGAGAGGGACATTAACTATAACACTGGTGAAGAATGTTCATGAGTTCTTAGTGTTTGGGTTACATGTTATATGTCAGCTGTAACTTTAAAAAAAAAAAAAAACCTTATTTTCAGGCTCTGTGAGTTTCTCCATATAGTTGAAGTTGCTAAATAATTCATAGGCTTGGTGAAACTGTAATTTTAAAGAATTATTTCTCCTACCCTTGGTTGCAGTGAAATTTTTGTCACTGAGTCCCCTTTGAAGAAATGGATCTTTGTGTATTGGGATTCATCAGACTTGGCTGGAGCCAGCTGGGATCTTTTACCAGGTGTCCTAAACAGTGGAGTGTGTCATGGTCATATGTGAGCTGTCATCATTTAACCCTAGAACAATGAACATGAACGTGGTTTTCTTTTGTAAATCAATCACTGTAATAGCATCATCCTCAATCTTCATATTCCAACATGCTGTCTTGAATGGGAGATAGTGAACATGCCAGAAACTTCATACAGTCATGGTGTGTACCCCCTAGCCATAGCCAATAATGAGCTATTCTTGCCATTATACCAGTGAGAGTCTTGGGGCTTATAAAGTAATTTAAAATCTTTGTCGTATGGTTTTTATAGAGCCTTTTGTGTGCTTTTTAATTTTATTCATGAATAAAATGTTAATAAGGAATGAAGCAAGATGAGATGAAGAAAATATCCCCATGGGTATGCATTGTCCTTGTGAACACTCTCCCATAAGGGCAAAGTAATTTTTGTTATTATTGTAATCTTAAAAGATTCTCAAATATTGGTTAAGTGCTTTGTGCATGCCCAGGCACTGAGCTGATTCTGTGTGCATTGTTACCGATTAATCCTCATGTCATTCCCAACCCTCATGTCATTCTCAAAAGAGTCAGAGAGGTTGGGAACCTCGCGGTGAGTGGTGAAGCCAGGATTCACATGCAGTGCAGGTCTGCCAGATGCTGTTGTTTGAGTGCTTAGCCCTTTCAGTATCCTGAAACCTGAGTTGCAATCTTACTTGTTCTGCCACAAGAGAAAATTAAAACGTCAGTATTTTCAAAGGAGAAATGTAACTTGTGTTCCCTATAATCACCTATGCTTTTGAAAATGGACTCTAATATTGGAAAGCCAGAACATGGTAGCTTTGAAAACTTGACCAGTGTCTTAGGAATTCATTGACTATTTTTTTTTAAACTTCCCGCCAACCAGGAGCCTTTCTCAGGGCCTTCCAAGTCCTGGGCTCTGTGGCACAGAATACTTGTGTCTTCACTGGAAGCCTTCTCTGATCCAATGGTCTTTCCTCCCACCTGCTCATGTCTGCTATGGCTGCTGTCATGTCATATTTTAACCAACCAGGGGAGACAGCGGGAGTGTCCCAAAGGATTCTTGTGTCAGTGTACATTCAAAGGTCTACTTAAAATTAATTCACTTACAACAAATGCCAAGATTTCAAAGAAGTATGGGGAGAAAGGGATTTGATTAGAACTTTACCTTGAAACAACCCACTCCAGTATTCTTGCCTAGAGAATCCCTTGGACAGAGGAGCCTGATAGGTTACAGTCCACAGGGTCGCAAAGAGTCGGACACGACTGAGTGACTTCACTTCACTTCACTTTACCTTGAAAAACAGTACTAAAAATTACAAACATAAGCTTAGTTTATTTTTTGATCAACATGTCAATTATAACTTCATCTATATATGAACTCTTAGAGAAGTATTTTTTCAATTTATCTCATTGAAGTATAGTTGATTTACAATGTTGTATTAATTTCTGCTATGCTGAAAAGTGATTGTTATACATATATATGTTATTTTTCATATTGTTCTCCATTATGGCTTATTACAGGATATTGAATGTAGTTCCCTGTCCCCGGTAGGACCTTGTTGTTTATCTACCCTATATATAATATGTAATAGTTGGCTTCTGCTAACCCCAGACTCCCAATCTGTCCCTCCCTCGTCCTTCCTCCCTCCGTCTTGGCAACCATAAGTCTGTTCTGTCTGTGAGTCTGTCTCTGTTTCACAGATAAGTTCATTTATGTCATGTTTTAGATTCCAATAGTATTTGTCTTTCTCTCTCTGACTTCTCCCAGTATGGTCTCAGTCCATCCATGTTACTGCAGATGGCATTATTTCATTCTTATTTGTGGCAGAGTAGAATTCCATTGGCTATATGTACTACGTCTTCCTTATCCATCCTTTTGCTGACGGACATTTAGGTTGTTTCCATGTCATGGCTACTGTGAATAGTGCTGCTCTGAACATACGGGTCAGTTCAGTTCAGTCACTCAGCCATGTCCAGCTCTTTGCGACCCCATGGACTGCAGCACGCCAAGCTTCCCTGTCCATCACCGACTCCTGGAGCTTGCTCAAACTCATGTCCATCAAGTCAGTGATGCCATCCAAACATCTCATCCTCTCTGAACATAGGGGTACACTTATCTTTTTAAATATAGTTTTGTTTGGATGTATGCCCAGAGTGGGATTGCTGGATCATACTCTATTTTTAGTTTTTACGGAACCTCCATACTGGTTTCCATGGTGACTGCACCGATTTACACTCCCAACAACAGTATGGGAGGGTTTCCTTTTCACCACACCCTCTCCAGCATCGCTCTTAGTGTGAGGTGATACCTCACTGTAGTTTTATTTTCATTTCTCTAATAATTCATGGTAATGAGCATCTTTTCATGTGCTTATTGGCCATTTATATGAATTTTTTTGAGAAATGTCTACTTAGTTCTGCCCACTTTTTTTTTTTTTACTGGGTTGTTTGTTTTTGTTATTGAGTTGTATGAGCTAAGAGAAGAAGTATTGACTTAAAGAGTCATAATTTTTCTCAGAAAAAAGTCATTGAATCATACACTAGAACAACTGCCTTCAGTTCACACATGACTCTTGCAGCATGAGCAGAAACAGTCCTTTCGATCAGAGAAAGGACTATTTCAGCAAAAATATTTAAAGACTGTTTTCCCAAGGACCTCTATTATCAGATGTTCCAGTCATGCTTTTTTTTGAAGCACCTCTAACTTCATTATTGGCAATGGACAGGGAGGCCTGGCATGCTACAGTCCTTGGGGTCACAAAGAGTCGGACACAACTGAGTGACTGAACTGAACTGAACATCAGTATCCTTCCTTTTTTCTCTTTTTAATTGTTAACTGGTGTAACTCTACCAACTTTTTGATGGCTCATAGTGGGTTTGAGCAGTTCTCCAGTTTTACCACCTTCAGTTTTGAGATTCTGCTTTTTCTTTATTTTTGCAGTATTTGCACTTCTGCCCTGCAGTGCAGTTGCTGTTTTGTTCTGGTTTGGTTTTGTCTGGAAACACCAGATGGTCCCAGCAGTCAACAGAGATCAGCTGACAAAGATGTGGACCAGACAGATGCTAGTGTTTGAGAGGGAAGACTGTGAAGACAGACACTAACCCTGCAAGTAGTTGGCTCCTCAGTGGTGGTTTTTATGTTAAGGCGACTTGCTTTCTCAGGGACTCGGTGACATTCCTTACAGAGGACATCTTGCATGTGTTCATGGGTCTGTCTGCCCTGCCAGACCGGGAGCTCCTTGGGCACAGGCAGGGACCTGGGCTTCTCCAGACACTTATCAGCACTTCCGCATTAGATAAGTGAGTGAATGACCCAGGTCAAGCTCACTTTTTTGTCTTTTGACTAGAATTCCTCCAGAAGTCTCTCACCATCCCCGTACACCTCTCCACATCACAGCCTTGCTCTCAGCACTGCTTCAGTCCTTAGGCTTTTCTGAAAACAGCACTGTCCATTTGGAGAGAGCCAGGGGTTCTTTACCCATAGCCTTGGGGTGTTCTCAGTGGCATTCCGTCAGCTTTTCTGGGTGAAAATGTGTTCTTTCTGCAGATATCCAAGGATGAAAGAGGATTAAGGGAAAGGGAAGACCAAAGTGGTAACTCAACCCCTCAGTCCTTTAGATCTTCCAGTTCAATTCAGGAAATAGTTAATAAAGTGCCTACACTGTGCTTCTCCAATGAGGACAACAGGCCAGTGACTTATAAGGAAAATAGCCTCTGGGCAGAGAGTAGGCACAGTCTGTCACCAAGTGGGGCTCCAGTGACTGGTCCCAGCCCTGCTGTTCAGCCTATTTCTCCCCTCCCTGCAGAGCTGTGCTTCCCTCCCTGCCTCTGTTTCTAGTTCCCTCCCTCTTCCCAATCCCATCCTGCTGCATGAAGACCATCCAGTTTTCAGGGCTCAGCTGAAGCAGTGCCTTCCCAGTGCAGTAGCGCTGCTGGTACACACTCCTTCCCTCCTGCAGAAGTGGGCCCTCCCAACTCTGTGTCTCCGTGTATGAATGCGTGTCTCCACCCCCTGCCGTGGCGCTGACTTCATACGTTTCCTCCTCCTACCTGGAAAGGGGTGGATGGAACAACCACAGCATCTCTTGCCTCTTTGTTTCTGGGTCCAGTGCTAGGAACACAAGGAGGCACTGAAATATCTACTGGAGGAATAAATAAGTAATAATTAATCATGCACTGCTTTTCAGCCCTGCAAGCATAGCCTGAAAGTGCCATGAACTGTTTGTCTGTCTCACCCCCAACCATCAACAGTTTATGTGCCCCTAGGAGATGTCCAGTGAATGAAAATGACTGATTGGCTTTCCCTCCAGATGCTGTTGCATCCTAAGGACAGGATTATCTGTCTCTTGTCCTGGCATTAAAGAGCCTAAGTCTGAAGACTGGGAGCTCTGCTTTTACCACCCCAGAGCTGTGGTGAATCAGCTAGAACATAATCTACAGAAAACAAATGGTTGAGCTTAAGGAGACCTCCTGTAATTCCAGAGCAGGGAGTTGTCAAGTCATCTTTGAACAGTGCCTTCCTAGAGACCCAGGCACTTGCCTTTGTCAATCTCCAAGCCCACCTTTGCTTCCCACCCTTGGTCTCATTTGCCTGAAATTGAATATCCATCCAGTAACCCAGAAAGCATGAGACTCCAGACAGAAATATGTAATGATAGTTTTTACTTTTGCGAAATTTTGCCTCCAATACATTCTTTGAAAGTAAAAACTATTTTCCAATTTCTGGTTTTCTCTCTGCTCTTCAGCATATGAAGAGGCAGAAGTTGGGGTGAGGGGCAAAGGGCTTTTAAAGCAGACATTTGAGATGAATTGACATTAACATCTTGGTTTGGGCTCCATGGAGTCTGTGTCTGCTCTGAAGGTGTTTTTGCATCTTGACTTTGTCAGCAGTGGTGTAGTGGGTAGTAGGCTTCCAGGTAGGGTAATCTCTTGGGGACAGTTTTGTGCTTTAAAGGAACTTTGCTGGAGCTAAGGTCAGAGTCTTCACAGGCAAAGCCATTTCTCTAGTTTTCCAGTTCAAAATGCAGATGTAGCAGTGTAGGAGTCCCATAACAGAAGGAGGCTTATCACTGACCTCTAAAAATAATACAAGAAAGTAGTTATTGACTGCTTTTGGCACAACTTGGAAAACATGGTAAGGCTGAAAACCACATTGACATCATTTATTCAGTAAACATTTAGTGAGTGAATCCCTGCTGTTCACGAGTGCCCAAGGCGAGGCACTCGGATCACCAAGACGAAGACAAGAGCTTTGCTAAAGAGTTCTTGGGAAAGGGGAGGCACACAGAGAAACAGATAATTAGCAAACCTGGGACCTGCCATCAGGGGAGAATAGTAGCTTAAACAGAGTCTGAGAAGGCTTCAACAAGATGAGCGCTTTAGAAGGAGAGAACAAGGGAGAAGGCTCTAGGTGGAGGTCAGTAATTGCTTGTGCAAATAGAAGGAAGCTCAAGGGACCTCATGTGCATGTGGAAGGCTAGGGACGGGAAGTGGCTTCTAATCAGGCCTGGTGTGGGTCCCGTGAGAGCCTCGGCGAGACATGCGCACCAGAGTCACATGTGTACCTCTTCCCGGGGGTCCCGTGGTGGGTGACTGGCGCTGGTCACCAAGCCTTATTGTGGGGTCGGACCTGCCTCTCCTGTACCCCAGCCTGCTCTGCAGATAACCTGTCTTCTCACATCATCCAGAGATGACCCGGTGCTCACAGCACTGCAAAGCCTCCGTTTTTAGAAGCTTTGCAACAGAAGCTAATTAGAGAAATAGGCACTGTGGGATACTTTGGGAGCATTTTTTTTTTTAAATGAAAGTGATACATTGGCCCTCAAACAAAGCAATTAAAGAAAAAGCAGCTGCGCTAGCTTCCCCAGGGATTAGACCTTTAAAATCTTTGTGACAGAGAAAATTACTTGGGGAAAAATAGACATAAATATCTAAGAAGTGCTTCATATTTGAAAAACTAGGAAAATTTAAAGGCATTAAATTCTCATGAAAACTTTACTCCATTAATTTTGAGTAGGCCAGACATAGAGCTAACTCAGCAAGTCCCCACCACCTCTCTGGGGTGCCAAATGAAAAGTTCTGTGTGTTCTTTTCAGAGGCACACAGGGTACCTTTCTTGCATCCAGAGACTGAGGGGCTCAGGTACTTTGTACCTCACGTCACCCTGATGTGTATCCTCTTGGCTTAACTATGGAGCAGCTGATTTCTGCACGTGAGTGATGAAGAGGCTCGCTGGTCCTCACCTCTCTGCTCAGAATCAGGTACATCAGCTCATAGGAAACACATCCAGGCCTCGCAGCAGCAGGTCGAGACAGCACCACGTCTGTGCGCGTAACTCTATGTCTCACCACATCATCCTTCAGTTCATTGGGTATTTCCTGTAACTGAGACTTTTTGGAAAGAATGTATTGTTTTTATGATTTCACCCAGTGCTTGCTGACCCCCCTGCCATGTATGAACATGCCCCCTCCCCTCCTCTGCACCACACTCCATGGAACGTTCACCTTCCCCAAGCAGAGATACATTCCTGATGTCTCTGTACCCCCGCTTCCCCTGGGGCTTGGTCTGTAGAGATCAGGAGCAGGCTCAAGCTACTGCTCGTGTGATTTTGCTTTCATTGCCCAGCATGTACCTCTCCTCACTCATAGCCCTATACTTCCTCAGGGAATAGATCTTTACCTGGACTAGGTTTTATGCCTTCCATCAAACAAGCTGTGAAGCGGTGTGTTCTTGCTCTCAGAGGACCATGGCTACAGAATTCTTAAGCATCCCTGTGGCTCACCTGAAGATTTTCTTCATCCCCCAGATTTTGGGAGCATACAGAAATCTTCAGGGATCAGCTGAGGAGAGTTTTAAGCACCTTCACTGGCCTGGAGCTTCAGATCCATTCAAGCAGGGCCCGCAGAGGGAGACTGAGCCCATCACCTGGGGGCAGTAACATGCCTGATGGAACCCCTGCTTTCCAAACCTTTTCTAAGTCTTTTTCTTTTTCTTTCTCTTTTATTATTAAGTACATCAATGAGTATTTAAAAGTGTTTTTTTAAGTGGAGAAAGGAGAGGGTGGGACACATTGAGAAAGTAGCATTGAAGCATATCCATTACCATAGGTAAAATAGATAGCTACTGGGAAGTTGCTGTGTGACACAGGGAGCTCAACCTGGTGCTCCGTGACAACCTAGAGGGGTGGGGTGGGGTGGGGTAGGGGGTGGGAGGGGGAGGTTCAAGAGGGAGGGGAACGTATGTATACTTAGGGCTGATTCATGTTGTGCTATGGAAGAAAGGAACACAATGCTGTGAAGCAATTATCCTCCAATTAAAAATAGATTAAAAAAAAGCTGTGTTTATTATAACAAATAAAACAGTGTTCTCATCACCTAATTTGACAAATGGAAAATTGCCAGTAATTTTGAAGGCTCCTTTCTTCTCTTCCTCAAGCCTATACCCTTCTTCCTTCTCCTTATTTAATAAATTATTTCATTTTCCTTGTTTTTGAAGGAATCAAACTGTGGTTTTGGTTTTCTGTGCCTTTAACCTTTTCTTAATATTCTTGAGATTTAGCCATGTTGTATCTTTTATTGTAGTTTGTTCATTTTAAGTGATAAGCCTTATCTTTAAACATATTGCTTAACAAAGAGTTTAACTCTTCTAAGAGTCACCAAGGTAATGTTGTTTGAATGCTGAAATATCTCTGTTTTCCGTGGCTGCTGGATTAAATCAGACAAAATATTTTACAACTGGTTCAGTTTCCATTCATCAAAACCAGTCCCAGCTGCCTCTTTAAAAATTTATGCTTTAATTTTTACTTTTTCACTTAGGTCATCTTAGGCAGGTGATTTTTTAAGACATTTAGCATCCAAAGTCTTTGTATCCTTCAATAAGAAAAATGTTTTAAAAACAGAAACCACTTGAGTATCACTATTAGCTTTATTCATCTGTGCTTTAAGTTCGGTCGTCAGCTCTTGCTGTGTTTCAACACTTGGCCTGAGGTGGTGGATGAGGGAGAAGGGGAACTGTAAGGGCCTCTGAAAACAGGGCAGGAATTTAAAGAAAGCTTGACAAATCCAAGCCTTCTAGGTACCGTTGGCACTCCGTTCCAGGAAGTTTTCTCACTGCTGAAATGTTCTTCAGTCGTGTACAGCTCTCTCCTGTCTCCCCAGGTCCCTAAGGCCAGGTGGTTCACCCCGGCGTTCCCTGTGCAGTTCTCACTGTTTTGCTTTGCTGTCTGTTTTCCAGTCCCCATCTCCGGGCAGTTCCTCACCCCTGGGTGCAGAGTCTTTGAGCACACCCCTTCATCCTGGTGACCCCGCGGAAGCCTCCACAAATAAAGAGGTAGGATACCATTTTGTCTCAAAAGCCATCAGTCCATTATGTTTTATTTCAATTCTGGTTTATGCTTTACCCAGCCTCCCATAGAGCTGCTGACCCAGATTACTGTAGGGAGAACAATCCTCATCTCTCCAGCACGGAATTCAGTGATTAAAGCTGTGCCATCCCGTTCGATAGCCACTAGCCACTGGTGTCTATTTTAATTCATAAATAAGTTGAAAAAGTCACTTCCTCGAGCACACTAGCCACATGTCAGGTGCTCAGTAGCCACATGTGACTAGTGGCTATTGTACTGGAAGCAGAGTTGACAGAACATTTCCTTGATTGCAGAAAATACTGTTGAATGTGAAACATCAAAAACGGTTGAGCAGTGAGGTTATGAGCCTCGATGCCATGGCATTACAGTTGCTATGTGGTTTGGGAAGTGGGCTGGTTTCTTAAATACTCATTTATTTCAGGCCCAAGTAAAATAGCTTTTTGACAACAGGGCGACTGCTTGTCCTGTTTATCTGGGGTAGTTCTTGTTCATACTTGTTGTCCAAGCAGCACACCGGGTGAGCACCCCTTCTCACTCTAAAGCAGTGCTGTCCAAGAGGACTCCCTGTGATGCCGGGAATGTTCTGCTTCTGGACTGTCGTGTTTGGTAGACACACACCAGCCGTGTGTGCCTTGCTAGCCCTGGAGATGCGGCCAGTGGCACTGAGAAACTGAATTTTTCATTTTATTGCATTTTAATTAAATAACTATGTGTGGCTAGGGGCTGCTGGGAAGTGCAACTGTAAAGTGTCTCTTTGAACAGCCAATCCTATGGTCACCCTACTGATGGAGGCCATGCTCTGCTCTGGCAGAGAATATTTAAGAGAGAAGATGCTGCTGGCTCCTACTAAGGTTTCTGAGGCTAGAAAAGGGCAGGTGTTTTTCCCTGAGGGGGAAACATTGCCTTCTTCAGCACCCATTGTCCTTTTACTCCTGGCTAACTGCTCCTCCCACCTGTGTATGAAGTAGCATCAGGTCAATACTGACCTGCACGATCATCATATGCGTGGGCTCAGCTCGCTCTAAATATAGATAATGCCTAATCAGCACTGGGGATGTTCATGAAAGAGATAAACCACATAATGAATGATTATCTAATTTTCCTTCCTTTTTGCTGATAAAGAAAGTTAAATTCAGTGGAGAAAGTGATCTCCATTTTAACCTGAGTGGCGATCACTTCTAAAAAGGAGTCTTAGTTAAAATTTACCCTTGATGTATCATTGAATACACATCCGTTTGCCATTAAATATTCATGCAGGGGAGAAGTATTTTTTATTAATCTATTCATATTAAAGCAAACAAACACAGGGAGACAGTCTCAGAAATGACACCAATATTAGAATTTAGATTTGAAATATGTTTTGTCCTTCTCTGGTCTTGATCAGGCCTCGGGAACAGGAGTAATGGGGTTACGGTTTCTTCTGGCCCTGCACCCCTTATATTTTATTCATAGCACATGAATAGGTGAGCACAAATGGCAAGAAGAAAAGCCACAGTGATGATAACAGTAATGAGAGTTACCATTTCTTGAGCGTTTATGCATTCAGGCACCAGGCCAGGCAAATCACATAGTATCTCATTTAAGCATTAAATGACTTCTATGAGGTAGGAATTATTGTCTTCAATTATTAATGGAGGAAGCTGAGAGGTTAAGTAACTTACCTTGCATCCCAGATGTCACAAGTAGTAGGGCCAGGTTTAAAATCCAGAATTCTGGAGAGCCCAGGCTCTTAACATCACAATCTGTTGTCCCTGGGGTAAAGAGTACTTACAGGACATACAGTGTATGGACAGGTAGCTTGTGTGTTATTATTTCAATGTTCAGGCCTCCAGGCTCTACACACGGTTTGTGTGACCTCTTAAACATCCCAAAGATTTGGCCTTTATCTTCTTGAATGTGTCTCTGTTAATTCTTGAATGTTAAGGATCAACTAATGTTCATTTCTGTCCACATGTGAGAAAACAAAGGGCTCATCAGACATCTGAATATTCAGCATTTGATTATTCATCAGATATAATAAGCAAGGCAAATTTGTTAGTTTCCCAGTTCCTACAGGACTTGGCACATGTTTCTGCATATCTTTAGAAATAATGATGAAAATCCTCTTTGTGTGCAATAAGTAGAGATTCTTTCATTTCACAAAACTCTTAAAAAAAAAAAAAAGTTTACTACCCTAGAGACTAAAGAAAGCCAGTCATGAGCTCATGAATAGAGAATACACGAATGAACCAAATGCCCTGCATTGTGACTCTAAAGAAAATGGCAGCTTTTAGAGCTGTAGACTAATGCGATTCTTGTAGCTTCTGCTCAAATCTGAGCACTGTCCTTGAGATTAGCATTCAGAAAAGTATGCGAATAGTCCAAGAAAATATAAATTGGCTTCTTAGTTGTACCTGGAAGTTAAACCATTTTGATTAGATGAAGTAAAGCCCTTATTGCCCCTAAATGCTGAGGGCAAGGAGAGGGAAATGGTTGGGGAATAATAATCTAAAAGTCTTAGGCCCTTGTGAAGAAGCTAGCTTTCATCTGCATACCATGAAATTATAGATTTTTTTTTCTTTAAAGCAACAGAGTTTAAGCCAGCAGGCACTCAACTGGGCCTGTCTTCTCGTTTGAGTAAATAGAAAGTAAAATTAATGTAAAGCATTTTTGAACTTGGAGTTCCCTTTTTCTCCTGTCCACGTAATCTGACGTTCACTAGGTGTGCATTTTTCCGTAGATGCTCTAGCAGCCAGTGACTTTTCATTCCTGGTGAACTGTGTCCTTAGTGTCCCGAAAGGTGATTCTTTTCTGAAACCAGAAACCCGCCTTTGGTATGAGGAGCTTTTTCATCCCAGTGAGCACATCTCCAGCACGTTTACTGAGATTACCCTGCATTGTGTATTGTGTGATTAGTGTTGAATTCTTGTCCTTGTCCTGGGTTGAGTTTAAAGTCTTAAAATTGTTTCTTTTACTCCCTCCAGTTTTTCACATAACAGCTAACATTACTGTTTTTTTTTTTAATATTATGCAAATTTAATTTATCATCCCTTTACCATTCCCATCTTCCAAATGAAGAGCAGCACTGTATAAACTGTATCAAGGTGTTCCCCATGATATCCCAGCCATCACACAGGGCCCTTCCCTCTGTCAGTCCACTAGGCACCCCAGAGTATTCCATCAATTCAAGTCACCCTACTGAGCAGCTATGTTTTACTAGATGGTCTTGTTCTGAAATCATCACCTGACACCTGGTAGATTCTTAGCAGTGGAAATCCTTAGGCTTTCTGAAGATAACCCTTGGCCATGCAGACTCTGATTTTGCCCATTTTAGGGACTCTTCTACACTAGCTCTCGACTCTCCTACAATGCTCACATCATCCTGCCCCAGACTGTCAGCTGCAAATTCTGTTACTGGTTGAAGTAGAAATGAATTACTGACTCTTACTCCACTGAGAGTTATCTCTGGGACATTTGCTTGTGAAAGGAACCAAGGGTTAAGTGTTGGTCCTCTGAGAGCTGGCGTTTAAACTGTCATCCAGTCAGGTTCTATAAACCTTCTAACTGATTATATCCACTTCAAGGATGCTGTTGGGAGACTAACCTTTGCTATGGGGTTTTACTTAATATAAAAAATGCCATTACATAAATCATTATTGTGACAGATTTTTTAACTGCTTCTTAAACTTCTTTGTTTATTGGGCTCTTATTTTAAGAATAATATACAATACATGGTAACACATAATAATGACTTATGTAATGGAATTTTTAAACTAAAATACACCAGTAAGAGATGAAAGGAAGAGATAAAAAACCCTAGCAACCATTTTTAGCACAGTGAGAGATCAGACCTAAAGTACAAACAAAATTTGCCCTGCAAAGACCTAAAGTGGAATAAAATTCTCAAAGGGAATTCTTAATTTTAACATATAATCGTATTATTGGTGCTTTTACTAATCAACAGTTTCTCACACACCTAGATTCTTACAAATATAAATGGAGCCTTTATTGTTACTGCTAATTATGAATTTTGGTCCGTGGATTATTTTTTAAGATAACAAACATTTCTCTGATTATGGAATGTAGGGTTTTTAGATTATCTAAAATATGAATGGATGGTTCTGGGCTTCAGGTAACTTTTAATAATAAATGCATATATTTATTCACACTTCATTTTCTGTAGCCAAAAGTGGTTGACATCTGTTAATATCTGCCATTGGTGATGTATTCATTTTTCATTTTGCATGGATGGTTGTGTTAATGAATTTTTAATGATGCTTTGTCCTTTTTGAAACTTTTTGTCTTATTTACAGTCAAGAAAAAGCTTGGCTTCATTCCCAACCTACGTTGAAGGTAAGAGCTGAAAAGGAAATACTAAACACTGAGTCATTCATGAATCTTTTAGCATTTTGGGTATTGGAAGAACTGGGCTGTAAGATACTAGTGGGAAAGAAAGGCCACAAAGTCACTTATTCAGTCTTAGAATCTTAGACTAAAACAGCAATAGCCATGAACCTCTCAAAGACCCTCCTCCCTGTCCTTGCTGATTCTGTCCAGGAGACGGTGAGGCTGAGGGGTGCTGGGGGGTTTTGCTTAGCCTAGAACTGGCCATATTGGATTCAAAACCCATGTCTCCTCATCTCCAATCCAGTATACCTCTTGCATTCATCAGGAACCATTCAATTAGAAACAGTGTTTAACTAAGTGGGAAGTTTAAAAAAAAAAAAAAAAATTCCCAGTAATTCCTGTCTCTTGCTTGGGTGAGCTAATAATAGTAACACTTATCAAGCTCTCTTACTCTGCCAGGTACTGATAACTAATTGAATCCTCAGATTGATCTTGTGAAGTGGATTTTATCATTATCCCCGTGTTATGCATGAGAACTAAGGCATAGAGCGAGGGTGAGCAGCCTTCCCAAGATCCTGCAGTGAGAGTCGCAGAGACAGGCTGGGAACCAGCAGTCTTAACTTCACCGTTCTCCATGGGATTGATAATCTATGCAGAACAGCCACGTGGTTGTGCAGACTAGGCACCGCAGCTTGAGGTTGGACCACACAGATGGCACGACTACTGATCCTCTACCAGGGAGGATGGCAGATGATCTGAGGGAGCAGGGGCATTATCATATCCTTGAAGGAGGGTTTTCTAGGGGCCATAGGATACCCAGACATTGTGTCTGACCTTCAGGTTCTATGTCTGTTCCACTGCCCGAGGATAAATTACCTGAATTCATAAACCTTCCTTTGAACCCTTTGGCCTGAAGCCCAGGACAAGGTCGTTTCTTTCTTGAGTAACCTGGAAATTATATGCATTGTTTTTGCAAAGACCCAGAACTCCAGAAGAGCACTTGGGGGAGTTTTCAGGAATTTAGAAAATATTCTTCGAGATTTCCAAGCTCAGCATCAACATGAATGTGAAGATATAATGTGTGTGCTTGTTCACCCATAGAGCAACACAAAGGCATCACTGAAAAGGAAAGTCTGCAATTCTTTGACTTAGGAGAAATATAACTTTAATTTTTTTAACTTTAAAAAAGTTACACTAGCACTAAGTGTAAAATGAAATTAGGATTATTTTTTGTGAGTGTAATACAGTGACATTTGATTCTAGTCAATTTCCCTAGAAAATAATTGACATAAAATTGTATCTCAAATATGTATTTGTTTAGGTCCAATATTTCTCTCTCTCAGCTTCTTGACATTTATATGGTTGCTTAAATATCACCTGAATTACTCTTAAACACATCTACGTATTCATACTTAACTGTGGTTGAAAAGGGACCCTTTTCAGTAAAGAGAGCTAAACCCACCGATGAATATATGATAGTGGAAATCCCATAGAGAAAAGAAATCCCAAAGAGGAAAAAGATGTTTCATTTTTTTTTCTTTTAACATTCATTATTTTCACAAAGTAAATGGAAGTCTTTTAAAAGTTGCTGTTCTGGATGAGGTCTTTTTTTCTCTTGGTTGTCAAAAATGATTACATTTATGTAACATTATAAATCCATCACTGGGATTTATGATGATATTTTACTTTTTACAAGACATAGTATAGATCCAAACTTGTCCATGTATTATTTTACTTTAACAGTGCTTCCCTGCTGTATAACTAAAGTTATACATTGTAAATAACCTGAATTCTGCTCATATCTGTAAAACCTTCAGGGTAGGAAGCATGTGTCTTTCAAGAAGCACACAAATGACTGGCATGTGATAGAGGCAGGTTTGGCTGTATCCCTCAGTGTTTGTCCAGAAACCTTTCTCAGAAAGATTGAGAATCAGAAAACTTAACAGGTTTCCTGATTTAACTTCTACACAGATGCTTTGTGAAGACCTTTCCTAAAACAGTTAATTTCTTTTTTTCCACCAGCGCCCTGGTTTTAGGAAAACAAATAGATTACGTTGTCTGTACCCTGAGAAGTAGCTTATCGTGGGAACCAGCTGTTTAAACTCAAGATGAGCTTGATGTGTAAGGATAAAAATAAAAATCATTCTAGATTAGCTCTTCAAGAGGAAAAGGCAAATTGTTTCCATTTCGAGTTGTCTAAGAGCCTGAGTTTTTAACAGTGGGTTAAAAAGTATATTTTAGTCTTTCCAAATATGGCATTCAAGCCAAAGAAAATACATATGTTTTCACTGCAGAATTAAAATGCCTTTCTTTTCACATCTGTTGTAAAGTTATGTATTAGTCCCAACACGTTTTAATTTCCAGTGGGGTTTATAGGTGATCATGATTAGAATCAAACTTCCCAGGTGACTCAGTGGTAAAGACCCTGCCTGCCAATGCAGGAGACATGGGTTCTGTCCCTGGATCAGAAAGATCCCCTGGAGAAGGATATGGCAGTCCACTCCGGTATTCTTGCCTGGGAAATCCCATAGTCAGAGGAGCCTGATGGACTACAGTCCATGGGGATCGCAAAAGAGTCAGACACAACTGAGCAACTAAACAACAGCAATGGTTAGAATCAGATGCCTCCATGTTAATTATTTAAAATTAAAGGTTTGATTTGAAAGGCTGGTGAATGAGAACAGAAAATTCCAAATTTCCTTGGAATTGGTATGTATGTGGATCCAGGCCAGGCACATTATAGCAGGTAAGTCAACAAGGTTATTAGCACGAGACCATGACTCTGGGGTCATGTTACCTCTCTTACAGACTTCAGGTTAGAGGCTCTTTGGGGAATCCAGACATTCTGCAGCAAATACTCATTTTTCTGATTTATAATATTTATTTCCCCCATTATGGATAAAATGGAGGGGGTAGGTGATATGAATCAGTGGCAAGCAAAGGAACTACTGGATGATGAGGCTGTCTAACAAGATGGCCTTCTGCTCATCTAACCATTTGTCCAGCAAACATTTATTTGATACCCACTGTGTGACAGAAGCTGACTAGACCCAGGAGAGCCAGACGTGATGGTATAGTGTTCCTTCTCCCAAAAAACAGCATCATTTAGCAATGAATTTTATATTTTATGTTTAAATAAATATTCACATTGTTTCTCATAGTAAATGGTCTGGGTGAAGTAGATTCCTCTAAGGAAGAATTTGCCCTTCTGTTTGAAAATGAGGGCATAGTGAAGGGAGATCAGAGAGATGCCTTAGACTCTCAGGTAGATGCACCTGCTCAGGGGTGTCGGGAGCTGACCACCTGTGTTGGAGGCGTGTAGCAGAGGGGAGGGGGCGTGATGGGGGGCACACGTGGCCTCACTCATCACCATGGTCTGTGTGTTACAGTTCCTGGACCTTGTGACCCTGAGGACTTGATTGATGGAATCATTTTTGCTGCTAATTACCTTGGCTCCACCCAGCTGCTCTCAGACAAAACTCCCTCCAAAAACGTGCGAATGATGCAGGCCCAGGAAGCAGTAAGCAGGATCAAGGTGAGGGGGTGCCCTGTGCTCTGAGGGGGGGTGGTGGGCCAGTGTGGGCAGCTGAGCCGTCCATAGTGGTCACCCCGCACCACATGTCCCAAGTTTAGTGGAGTGGACTGAGGTGACATGACAGGCAGGGCTTATACCTGTACCTGCCAAAGTTCTCAACAGAAAAATGATTTGCAAAGTGTGTTGGAGTCTTGATGCATAAATGCTATATAATTTGATTGTTCTTAATGGCCAGCCTTGAGGAAGAAGTACATATGATGATAAGCTTTGGAAAGGTGGAAAGATGAGAAAGGACAGCATTTTAAATATTATCTTTCCAATATGTGAGCCCTGTATCACTGCATTTCTGCTGACAGAGATCAGTGCCTTGAACATTCATGCTACAGAGTGGTTCAAACTAGGTGTCATTGCTTTCGAACCTGTCGATCCTGTTCAAGCTAGATTGAACTGGCTTCAGTTCAGTCGTTCAGTCGTGTCCAACTCTTTGCAACCCCATGGACTGCCACACACCAGGCCTCCCTGTCCATCACCAACTCCCAGAGCTTGCTCAAACTCATGTCCATTGAGTCAGTGATGCCATCCAACCATCTCATCCTCTGTCATCCCCTTCTTCTCCTGCCTTCAGTCTTTCCAAGCATCAGGGTCTTTACCAGTGAGTCAGTTCTTCACATCAGGTGACCAAAGTATTGGAGCTTCAGCTTCAGTCCTTCTAATGAATATTTAGGACTGATTTCCTTTAGGATTGACTGGTTTGATCTCCTTGCAGTTCAAGGGACTCTCAAGAGCCTTCTCCAATACCACAGTTCAAAAGCATCAATTCTTCAGCACTCAGCTTTCTTTCTGGTCCAATTCTCACATCCATACATGACTACTGGAAAAACCATAGCTTTGACTAGATGGACCTTTGTCGGCAAAGTAATGTCTCTGCTTTTTAGTATGCTGTCTAGATCGGTCATAGCTTTTCTTCCAAGGAGCAAGTGTCTTTTAATTTCATGTCTGCAGTCACCACCTGCAGTGATTTTGGAGCTCAAGAAAATAAAGTCTATCACCCTTTCCACTGTTTCCCCATCTCTTTGCTGTGAAGTGATGGGACCAGATGCCATGATCTTCGTTTTTTGAATGTTGAGTTTTAAGCCAACTTTTTTCAATCTCCTCTTTCACTTTCACCAAGAGACTTTTTAGTTCTTCTTCGCTTTCTGCCAGAAGGGTGGTGTCATTTGCATATATGAGGTTATTGATATTCCTCCCAGCAGTTTTGATTCCAGCTTGTGTTTCATCCAGCCGAACATTTGGCTTGATGTACTCTGCATGTAAGTTAAATAAGTGGGGTGATGATATACAGCCTTGACGTACTCCTTTCCCAATTTTGAACCAGTCCATTGTTCCATTTAGTCTGGTTCTAACTGTTCCTTCTTGACGTGCATACAGATTTTTCAGGAGGCAGGTCAGGTGGTCTGGTAGTCCCATCTCTTTCAGAATTTTCTACAGTTTGTTGTGATCTACACAGTCAAAGGCTTTGATATAATCGATAAAGCAGAAAGTAGATGCTTTTCTAGAATTCTCTTGCTTTTTCTATGATCCAGTGGATGTTGACAATTTGATCTCTTGTTCTTCTACCTTTTCTAAATCCAGCTTAAAACATCTGTAAGTTCTCAGTATATGTGCTGTTAAAACCTGGCTTGGAGAATTTTGAGCATTACTTTGCTAGTGTGTGAGATGAGTGTAATTGTGCGGTAGTTTGAACATTCTTCAGCATTGCCTTTCTTTGGGATTAGAATGAAAACTGACCTTTTCCAGTCCTGTGGCCACTGCTGAGTTTTCCCAATTTGTTGGCATATTGAGTCCTGTACTTTCACAGCATCATCTTTTAGGACTTGAAATAGCTTAGCTGGAATTCCATCACCTCCACTAGCTTTCTTCATAATGATGCTTCCTAAGGCCCACTTGACTTCACACTCCAGGATGTCTGGCTCTAGGTGAATGATCACACCATCGTGATTTTCTGGGTCATGAAGATCTTTTTTGTATAGTTCTTCTGTGTATTTTTGCCACCTCTTCTTAATATCTTCTGCTTCTGTTAGGTCCATACCATTTCTGTCCTTATTGTGCCCATCTTTGCATGAAATGTTCCCTTGGTATCTCTAATTTTCTTGAAGAGATCTCTGGTCTTTCCCATTCTGTTGTTTTCCTCTATTTCTTTGCATTGATCACTGAGGAAGGCTTTCTTATCTCTCCTTTCTATTCTTTGGAACTCTGCATTCAGATGGATATCTTTCCTTTTCTCCTTTGCCTTTCACTTCTCTTCTTCACTCAGCCATTTGTAAGACCTCCTCAGACAACCATTTTGCCTTTTGCATTTCTTTTGCTTGGGGATGATTTTGATCACCGCCTCCTGTACAGTGTTACAAACCTCTGTCCATAGTTTTTCAGGCACTCTATCAGATCTAATCCCTTGAATCTACTTGTCACTTCCACTGTATAATCGTAAGGGATTTGTTTTAGGTCATACATGAATGGTCTAGAGGTTTTCCCTACTTTCTTCAATTTAAGTCTGAATTTAGCCATAAGGAGTTCATGATCTGAGCCACAGTCAGCTGAACTGGCTTGCTTCACCTAAAAGAAAGCATTTGATCAGATCTACTCTGGCTAATCTGAACCAAGTCAGTGCAAGGCTAACTCGGTTCAAACCAGTCATAACCTGTTTGCATCTGTATTGTCAAGATTTAAAAGGAGCGAGCTTCTTTGATCCCTGAAACCACTTTTGTCTAGTTTAAGTCATTCACAGCTAGTTTGAACCAGCCAAACTAGCTTGAACTGGTTTGAACTGGCCTGACCCCATGGAAATGCAGCCTCTAGAATACCCGCCATGACGCTAGTGCCCCTAGAACCGTGGACAAGCCAGTGGTGACAGGGACCCTGATGGTGCCATCGTGTCATTCAGGTGCTGCCAGCACCTAGAACCCCTGAGGCTGTTTTCAGCTAGAGCCACAGGCATTTCATCACCACTGAAATCAGAGCTGGGGACTTCGAGTGAGTTGAAATAGCTTAGGACTTGCCAGATTGGGTTCTGTCAAGTTTCCATTGGTCAGAATCAACACCCTTCTCAAGGGACTGTTCCCTTTACATGTCTTCTCTCTCACACATGCCCAGGCTTCATCCTGGGCTTTGTATGGCAGTGTGGAACAAGAAGCAAGAGTCCTTAACTTTCTTCATCAAGGGAAAGAATATTTGTTGAGCATTTACGTGTGCAAGGCTGTGCAGGGTCCTGGGAGGGAGGAAAAATAGTGATTTATAAGGTGAGATCCTTACACTCAAGTTCAGCAGCACACATGAGAAGTGAATTAAGCCAGCAAGTATACAAGGGGGTGCCGGAGGAGGAGAGAGGGGTGTCTGGATCAAAAGGCCACAGGAGTGTGGGGAGCCCTTGTGAGGTGAGACACTGCCTGGAAGCCTGAGGGAGGAGAGAGCAGCAACCACGGAGGTCATGGAGGTCACACGGAGCAGGGGTGGTACTTCACGTCCTTCTACCCCCACTCCCCCACCTCCTCCAGGGCTGATGCTCGTCTCACGAATTTGCCCAGGCTCTGCTATGTCCTGAATAGTCGACAGGGTCAGCGCTGGCCCTGCCCTTCATTACCCATCACTGCACAGGAAGCCCATGCTGCAACTTTTGATAGCATTATTGACAATTTATTGGCTTCCCTAGTGGCTTAGGTGGTAAAGAATATGCCTGCAATTGCAGGAGACCCAGGTTCGATCCCTGGGTCAGGAAGATTGCCTGGAGAAGTGAATGGCAACCCACTCCAGTATTCTTGCCTAGAGAATTCCACGGACAGAGGAGCCTTGTGGGCTGCAGTCCATGGCATTGTAGAGTCAGATACGACTGAGCGACCAATACTACTACTACTATTTCTACTACTGCTACTACTGAGGCTTTAGGATGTATGATCCAGAGAGTAATTTACAACTATATCAAGTCCCACCCCTACCTCCAGAGGTGCATCTTACCCTGTGACTCCCAACTAGACCACTTCCTGACAGTGTATCAGACCGACCCTCCTACCTTCTGGGTCTTTCAGACACAATAATGCTGCTGGTAGAATCTCAGGTTTCTGTTGAGCTGTCTATCAGAGCTTGCTTGATCTCCTTTTACGCTCTCCCTGAGCCTAAAGAGGTGACATCAATACCTGGAGATGTCCCCACAGTGTTTTCCATGTTAATTTAGGATCTCCCAGGTGCAGAGTTCAAGAATGCACAAAACTCCCTGGGAACAAGCTGCTTTTCAGGGACTGTCCTGCCTTATCTCATACAGGAGAACTTGAAAAGCACAATCTTTAGGGACAGAGTTCTGACTCCTCATGTCCCCACAGTTACCAGATATGATTATAATTTTGTTACATCAGCATTTGTTAAGTAAACCCCCAGGTGAGCAGAAGACTACAAGAGAAATTGAGATGGAGAAGTTTAAGACTCAGCAGTCCTGGAGGAAGCACCTGCACACCTAGAGAGGCCATGTGGGGAGGTCAGGCAGGACCTGGGCCCATGCCTTCACTGGAGTCCATGGGTAGAATGCTTTGAGGTTTCCAGATGAAGGCCAGATTGGTCAGTGCAAACCAAAATGGGGTCTTGGTGAGCTCAATGGAGGTATTAGCTAGGGGCGCCTTGGCGAAGGCCCTGGGCAGCTGGGGGAGACAAGGGCTGATGAGTGGGGGTGGGGTCCCTTTAGGAGCTGACATGCACATGTGACTCTGCGGGCTGCTTTCCACAGCATTTGCGTGCATGAAGGGAATAATGTCAATTTAAGGTTCAGGCAGGCTGCTTAGCCAAACAGAATGGATGCTGAGGCAGTAATACCATGGAGTAACTTAGCTGAATTCTTGACCCAGCGCTTAGTTTCCAGGGTTAATAATGGTACCGTTAGCTCTCCCTGGGTCAGTGGGAGTGCAGAGACCCTGGATGGTTCTCTGATAGACAGGGACCACCAGTAAAGGGGGTATTTGGAAAAGAGGCAGTGCTTTTGGTTGTTGTCGTGTCGCCTGGGACATTTTTATTGGCATGAGAGGCTAGAACCAGAGATCTTTGCCACCCTGTTAGGTCCAAGATAGAGCCACGTGACAAAGATTTATCTCCTCCAGATTGCTAGAGCACCCTTCCCTGTCAAGGCACACTACCCGGGTCCATTCAGGTGAATCCTCCAGAACAAAGCAATAATCCACTCCCGAAAGAGTACTGAGGAGCCCTGAGACCAAGCATTGCATGTTGCTTTGAGATGAGTTTTTCCTGGTTTCTGTTTATTGACTTCCTGATGGGTCGTCCTTGACTCCCACAGCTAGAGTCTGTCTGTCTGCTGCCCTGAGACACATGTGTGTGTTCAGTGACCTTAAGGGGACAGCAGGCACAGACGCATCACCCAAATGTAGGGCAGGTCTTGGGAAAGACCCCAGACTCCAGCATCCCCATGCCAGACCCCTCCAAGCACCAAGTCCTCTGCACGGTATACTTTCTGATTTCCCCAGTGGTTTCTGAGAGTGTTCTTTTCCATTTTTAAAGTCCAGCTCCCTGATGAGAAACCAGAAAGTTTACTTTTGAATCTTCAAAAAGGATTAGTATCCAGAAGTTCCACAAATCATTTGAACAAAAAATTAGAAGGCTTTGTCAATCAGAACAGGCAAGACAGGCTCTCTGATTATAAATCCATTTTAGACCTGCCTAGAGCAGAGTAAGCAGCTGGAAAATATATATTTATTTTTACAGCAAATTGCTCTAGTGTGAGGAATTCATTATAGAGTGGTGAGATTAAACAGTCGCATTTCATGTGTAAGTATCGTTTCACAATGTGCTTCTTGCATCTGAAGGGAATGTTGCCTATCATTAAATATTTTCTGCCTCGTGTTCCTTTTACATCCATTTAAATGCCTGTCAGATTGTTTGCCTTTACACCCAGCCTGCCACTTTTTCAAATTATAAGTGGAGAAGGCCGCGTTCAGAACCCGTGGTTTATTTCCTTGCCCCCAAGAAAGTTACTGTGGGGATGGTGCACAGAGACTTCACCATGTGCACGGGGAGCCAAGGGGCCGAGAGCGGGTCTCCAGATGAACTCGGGTGGTCCAGGGAAGCCTGCACTGGGGTGCCCGCATGCACTCCCTCCTCTGAGGAAGGTGCTGCACGCTTCTTCGTAAAGAGGCTGGCCTTTCAGGAATGAATTACTCTGGGCCACCTCTAGAAAGATACAGAGCAAGCAGAATGAGGCTACCGATTTTCTAGCCACGTCCATCCAGGAAGGAAGGGGGAAGGGATGCTCTGTGGATTTATTTAGAAATCCATTTAGTGATATCCTCACCACAAACTGGAGTAATTCCTGGCTTGGTGCTCTCACCTACATACAGAAGAGCGTCCTCCTTTCTTTCTGTGATTCCTTCTGCCTGCCTCCCTCCCTCAGGGACCCCAGCTAGGTCCTCTCCTTCCTCTGCCTGCATTGTTTATTTGACCCGATGGGTGCCAGGGAGGCCTTCCTCTCAGGACCCCCCTGTGGCCCTGTGTTTGAGGTGCTTTTGCTCTGAGCCAGCTCTACCCCTGATGTTTGGGTTTCCATTTCAAAGCAGGCTTTAATTCCTGGTCTGTCCGTCAATTATGTGGTGTCTGTCACTCACGTAGCACCAACTGTGGGCTGACATTTAATAGTGATACTGGCTTTACACTTGGAGTCTGAAGAATTGCAGTTTTCTTAAATTACAAATAATGTGCAGGTTTATTTGCCAAAACTGGGGGGAAGATTTGGAGTTGTGGTTTTTCTAGATATGAATCTGGCTCAAAAAGCAAACTGTCCCTATGCAAGATCCCTGTGACAAGGCCTCTTAGCAGATAAAAATCAACCACGTCCTTGACCCTGAGAAACCTGCAGTCTTGTGAGGGAGTCAGGGAGAGTGTTTAGGTAACCGAAGTACAAGGCAGACTGAGGAATCTGTAATTAAGACATTTCCATCTACCAAAATGTAAGATACAAGGTACATCTGAATGCAGCAGCAGAGTTAGAGGATATCTGCCATTTTTTTTTTTGCAGTTTTTTTTTTCATCTTTGCACCCTCCCTAATCTATTCTTTCTGCCTTAGTTCATCTGTTTTTGAGAAGTAAGAATAACCTTCCAGAAAGCTTCCCATATGATTTAGAAATGCATTAGAGCAATGGTCCTCAAAGGGGGACCAGCAACAGCATCATCAGCTAGGAAATTGTTAGAAGTACAGACTCTCAGGAGTTTGTTAGAAGTGCAGACTCCCAACCCAGTCAGAAACTCAGGGAGGTAAAGCCCAGGAACCTGTTTTCATAGGCCCTCCAGGAGGTGGTAATGTGTGCTGCAGGTCGGGAACCGCCCCCTGAGAGAAGTGTGGCCCATCCGTCCAGTGTGAAGGAGCCTCTGTTCCCTAGCTGTGCTCTCACATTCTGGTCAAGTGCAGCGCTTCTCGCTGATGGAGTTCTATTGGCAGATAAACACAAGAAACGCCACCACATAGATATTTTTGGTATCTGTCACATGTATTATCCTAGTGAAGGCTCTGAGAAGTCCTGTACTAAGGAGATTTAATTCAGTTTGTTTCACCAGAAGCTTCCACAATTACTTGAAAGCAGAATACATTATCCCTATGGTGATACCTAATCGTCTTGTTGCTGGGATTCTTTTAAATATGTTTTAGGAAAAACTTCTAGAGGGAGCTTTGCCCTACACTCAGTATCTAAAGCAGGCAGAGGTATCCCCTTCCGAGCCCTCCCACAGGTGGGAACCCTGCCTTGACCCTACCTAGAGAACCAGTTGAGAAGCCTGTACAGCAAGCTCACTCGCCCCTTCCTCTCACTGAATCTCCATGCTTCATTTCACCCTCATTCCCACTTCACTCTCTGCTCCTCCACCGAAGACGGGGTGAGCTGCTGAAACTGCCTGAGCTGTAGAAACTGCTTCATGTCCACGCAATGTGGTGTGTTTGTCTCCATGGCCTTTTGGTATTGTTTTGGTCCACACATTTTTGTAAGGTGTGTTCATTATCAAATATTCTTACATCTGTCTTTACTAGCCTGCCCCAAAAGATCAGATTTTTTTTTTCCATTCTTTTATGGAGAGATTTTATTTAGGTGTTTCAAAATTTAATTGTAAAATGAGAATTTCTGTCAGTGTTACCTTGTCTAAGCCAGCTGATTTCCCATCTGACCTGAAGAAGTCTATGGTCGATAAAGAAGATATTGACATGGATAGCAGCCCCTTTACGTACATTATCTCATTTACTCCTCCAAATGGAGAGGGTGGGAAATCTGTGAGGTAGGTATCATTAACCCCATTTTACAGACGGATTGAGACGGACTGAGAAGTTTATAGATGAGAAACATGTCCAGCTGGCACTGTAGCAATTTGGAATATATTAGGTTTCCAGTTTGATTATCTCTTCTGCCACTTAATAGCTGTGTGACCTTGGGCAAGTTAATGAGCCTCTCTGTGCCTCAGTTTTCTCTTCTGAAAGATGAGGATAATGTACTGCCTGCCTCACAGGGTTATTGTAAGGTTTTATACTGTTACATGTGAAGTGCTTAGAAGGATATGGGCATGTGCTAAGTGCTCAGTAAGTGTTAGCTGGGGAAAGAAAAGCTAGAATGATCAGAGGATCCCAGACATAACTAGCCTTAGAGGGTCTTAGCGACAGCGGGTACTCAGTACACGTTGCGGATGGAGTGATTGGATGCACAGTGCTGCACGTGTCCTTTGGTGATCGCCAGCCTGCTGGTGGTGAGCCCCAAGTCTCGTGAAAGCCAGGGCTTTAAATGGATGTTATCAGCCCCTGCTTCAAGATGCATGTGGGCCTTAAGGCTCTAAGTCCTTTCTCTGCTGCTCCAGCTTCTCATTCTGGCCCTGACCCCCATAAGATTTCCAAACTTATGCCTAAATTTTTAATTCTAACTTGTTTCAGGGCACTTGGACATCATAAGTGATTTAAGGGTGGTGTTACTCTTAAGTGTACAACATATTTTTGACTTCATAAAAAAATTCTCAAAATTCCTTTCATGAAACTTGGTTTGCCTTTTGGATCCTCTTCCTCATCACCCATCCCAGTAAAAACAGAAAGTGGGCGTTTTGTTGGTGGCAGGCTTGCTTTCCTTTGAGAGGGGCCCTTCAGATTAGATTTCTCATCCTGCAGGTGAAGAATTTTGACCAATGGCCATTAAGTTTTGGTATCAAAAATAGTGGAAATTCACATATTACTGCCGTATCATTTCAGGGGAGGTAAGACAAAGGTTAGGCTCTTACAGCAGTTGTCATCTTGAGGGTTATAACTGGTGCAGATCAGGAATCTGTGTGGCACAGCATCAGCCCGGGGCCACTCCTCAGATGCACAGATATTTCCACTGTCATTGCAGCAGTTAGGATAACGCTTGCAGTTGCTGCCTCCAGACTTCCCCAGAGTAGACTATTTCATCACTAAGTCTTGACCATCAGTGTGAGCTGTGGGGCTGGGGCTGCCCTGGTCTGCTGGGTGTACCAGATCAGCTGTTCAGTGTTTGGATGGCTGACTCATCCAGTTTCTCCGCCATGAGGTTGCACAGACAATACAAGTAGTTGCTTATGAGGTAGTGGCGTGTTGCTGAGAGCAAGAGCTTTGGTGCCAGGTGAGTACCAAGGGTGTGAGGGAGCTGCTCTTCCCACACCTCACCCCCATCATCACAGCAGTGCCCGTGGTTCGGCCACTGACTCACCATCATTCAGGTAATGTCTGCGTGTATATAGCAGGCCTTACCAAAGCCAAGAGATTGCATCCCAACCCAGGCAAATTATAATCATCTAACATCATAATCTTTTAAGAGCAAATACAAATAGAGTGCTTGTAACACACCAGGCACTGTTTTGAGAGCATTGTGTATACAGCTGACCCTTGAACAACACAGGTCCACTTATACCTGGATGTTTTCCAGGAGTAAATAGTACAGTATTATGTGGTCCAAGATCAGTTGACTCTGTGATCGGTAGACTCTAAGGATGCAGAATGGTGGGTGCAGAGGAACCAAGCTATGTATTCAGAGGGCCAACTGTAAGTGATACACGGATGACCCCGTGGTGGTTGGCACCCCAACCCCACATTGTTCGAGGGTCAGCTGTACTCATTTTATCCTCACAGCAGTCCTATGAAGTAAATTCTGGTTTTACCTTCATTTTACATTTGAGGAAACTGAAGCACAGAGATGTTAAGTGTTTTGTCCCAAGTCACATGACTAGTACGTAGCAGAGCCAGAATTCCGTTTTGGACAGTCTGGCCTCAGAGTTTCTACTCTTATAGAACTCTGCTATCTTGAATAAATCTTATATCCATTTCTAGTTAGAAATAGGCTTTATTGAAGCCCTGGTGGCTCAAATAGTAAAGAATCTGCCTGCAGTGCAGGAGATGAGAGTTCGATCCCTGGGTCAGGAAGGTCCCTGGAGAAGAGAATGACTACCCACTCCAGTATTCCTGCCTGGAGAATTCCATGAACAGAGGACCCTGGCGGGCTACAGTCCATGGGGTTGCAAAGAATTGGACACAACTGAGCGACTAACACACACACAGGTTCTATTAATATTATACAAATTTAAGGCAAGAAGTATTACTGGAGTTAATGAAGAACAGTTGATTCAGAAGTCAATAACAAAAAGATAACTAGGGAATCTTCAGATGTGTTTAAATTAAGAACACAAGTAAGGTTCAAAGAAGAAATCACAGTGGAAATTAGAAAGTGTTTTGAATGAAAAGATAATTAAATTGCAATGTATCAAAATTTGTGGGATATAGCTAAAGTGGAGATTAGAGGGAGATTCATAGCTTTAAATATTATCAGGAAAGAAAAAAGTTTGAAAATCCATGATTTAAGTTTTCATCTTAAGCTAGAAAAAAATGGATAAATTAAACCCAAAGAAAGTGGAAACAAATAAAGATATAGGCTGAAATCCATGAAACAGAATATAGGCATACAATAAAGGAAATCAACAGAACCAAAAGTTGGTTCTTTGAAAGCATCAATTGCAGTTAAGTGTAAGGCACCTCAGTACATGTCCTTCCTTCTCCTGCCCCTGCCAACTACCAAATTCTGATTTAGGGAATCAGTAGTCTAGTGGGATTTTTTTAAAGCCAGTCCACCTCCCACAGAAATGCTGTATACCACTGTCGATATTAGTTTGTCAATTCCCTTTTCAACTTGAGTCTCTGCAAATTCTTTTCTAACTGTTCTCCTGTCTCTGTTTGTTCCATGCTAAGCAGATGGCCCAGAAATTAGCCAAAAGCAGGAAGAAGGTGCAGTACAAACAACTTCATCAGCTTGATGTTATGCCTGTTTTTTTTTATTTTTCATTTATTTATGTTTTGCCTTTTTTCTTACTTCGTGTTTTTGTTTTCTGCATCCAGCAAGTTTTTGTTCAGATTTCTTTTTGAACCGCCCCATAAGCCAACATTTCTCAAAACTCAGTTGCCCAAAGTGGCTGTTTTCTGTTGCTCATTAGTCATCTCACTCCAGAGGAAGGCCAGGGAGCAGACTGGGAATGCTGAAGGGATCCTGCAGTAGTGTGCAAGTGCCCACCATTCAGGAGCATTCACATGGCAGGGACCTGGGTCTGCTCAATTCTAGTCATGTTTGATTTGTGGATTTATCAGATTGCTGGATGCAAAAAAGAAAACTCGCTAATAACCACATGTGTGCAGAGTCAAGCCCTAAATGAACCGATTGGTGTGCTTTTGTTGGGTGTGGAGCTTCCAGTGCTTAAGAGCTACCCGTGGGACATTGAGGCACTGGGGCTCGCTCTTAATGGGGTGGCTTCTGTGTTGCTGCGGTGTGTGGGAACATGAAGACCCTCTGACCAGAACTGCCTCCAGCTGCCTTGTTGCACCTGCTGTAAACATCGACACCTGCCCCCCCCCCGCCCCAGCACTTGGGTAGGAGCAAACTCTGACTTCTCCAAGGTCCTGGGGGTATGAGTCAGTCACCCTGATTCCTTCCATCTGTTGGGCTCTGAAACCCTTGCAGAACGTGCCATTCACGTCATTGTTCAGAGAGTTAGATCTGCTGCAGTGAGCTACTGCTTCCATGGCGGAAGAGGCAAAGGACGTCCGCATTTCTCCCTGTAGCCTGGAGGTGCTCACTCCTGTCCCTGTGTCCATCCTCTGTGTGGTCCCTCTGGCTTTGGCAGCCTCATTCTGGAGTCTGAATCGCTGTTCTGGTGACTGTGTCTCGAAGCCCCTGTGTGTGAGTTAAGCTTGCTCCCACGCACCTGGGTCAGAGCAACATATTAAGCTTTCCCTTGGTGCGTTTTCCTTCTCAGGCTCCTGAAGGTGAATCTCAGCCAATGACCGAGGTGGATCTCTTCATTTCTACCCAGAGAATCAAAGTATTGAACGCCGACACACAGGTATTAATTCCCCGGCTCCCACCTTCCTAGGGGGTGAAGCTTAGCATGGCAACCAGGAGATTGTGCCCGTGTCTGTCAGGTAGCTGTGCCCAGATGCTGGCTGGCTTCCACACAATCTCGGAGGCTGTGTCTGCAGTGCTTGCTGCTGATGTGGGGGGTAGGGGTTAGGGAGGGACTTGGTAAGGAAGGTTGGGGCTGTTAAAGATCAAAGGGAAAAACAAGCCACAGATATTGTTTGTTAATAATTCTCACAAACCTTTGTCAGAAGATTCATGAATTTAAACAGATTAGCCTTTGAAGAAATTTTGTTTAAAACCACACATACACACATAAACAAAACACAGTAGTTGCATGCAGATTTTTTATTTTTTTAGCTTCCCCACCAGGGGTTTCCCAGGTGGCCCTAATGGTAAAGAACCCACCTGCCAGTGAAGGAAACGCAAGAGATGCTGGTCCAGTCCCTGGGTCAGGAAGACCCCCTGGAGGAGGGCATGGCAACCCACTCCAGTATTCTTGCCTAGAAAATCCCATGGACAGAGGATCCTGGTGGGCACTATTGTCCAAAGGGTTGTGAAGAGTCAGGCATGACTGAAGCGACTTAGCACGCACCCACAGAGATTCTACTGGTTGTAAAATGATTTAAATTCCTTTTCACATACCACAGACCACTGCCTGCTCTGGGTTATCACCAGTCAAGGGAACTGCTCCCAGGCCTGGATAGGTACATGTAAATTTGCCAACACAGTGTTGGCAGTGAGCCCCAGAGCACCTCCACCCACTCCCACACCCGCAGCACGTGTGGGCTGCGCTTGGCTACACTGTGGGTGCAGACTCCCTCTTGGGTCTTAGATGATACTCTGGACTCACCAGCCTCTCCCATCTCCCCTCCAGGAAACGATGATGGACCACCCTCTGAGGACCATTTCCTACATCGCAGATATCGGGAACATAGTTGTGCTGATGGCCCGCAGGCGGATGCCCCGCTCCAACTCCCAGGAGAATGTGGAAGCCTCCCACCCATCCCAGGACGGAAAAAGGCAGTACAAGATGATCTGCCATGTCTTCGAGTCTGAAGATGTAAGGGTGGCCTCCTCTCATCTCCTTCCCCGTAATCTGATCTGAGCTGCCCTTGGGTAAACGGGTTCCCTCTAGTTCTCAGAGCCTTAATGATAGGTGAGACAAATACTTATTGAGCACTTACTATGTGTCAAGCCCTGTTTTAGTGCTGGGGATATGAGGCTGAGTAAAACAGACAACGTACTTCTCGTGAAGGTTGTAGAGGGACAGAAAATGAATAGATAAATATACATAATATAACGTTAGGCAGAGGAATGTTTAATCAGGAAAAACTAGGTCAAGGGATAGAGGGGCAGGGGCTGTTTCAGGTAGGGCAATGATCAGAGTCCTTTCAGAAGTCACATTGGAGCCGAACCTGAGTAGAGTTGAGAGTGAGGAAAGAACAGGTGCAGAGGCCCTGAGACAGGCCTGCTGACGGAGTACGGGGAAAGGCAAGGAGACAAGCCGCTGGAGGGCTGTGCAGGACTGCCCTTCCCTAACAGGAAAGGTGGCGTCCCTGCCCCTCCGCACCACATGGCATGAGCATCAGCCCCCAGCTCCTTCGCAAACCCACCTGCTCTTCTAGTCACAAAGCCAGGGATTCCTGATACCCATCTCTCCACATGATAAAGTCAGCAGAGGAAGCTAATTTAAAACAAAGGTGGGGCTCCTTCTTCCCTTCAGCCTTCTTCTCCAGTTGTCCCTAGAATTGCTGGTGAGGCCACCGAGCTTCAAGCTATTTCAGCACCATCCTTTTCCCAAAGCTCAACAGGCCTTGGCAGCTCCCTCCAGGCCGGGGCCATAGCCCCGCAATGGTTTCAAACTGCAGAGCCTGCCCGGAGATAGCCAGGTCAGTGCCATTGACTGAGATAAATTTTCCTCCTGCCGCAGTGAAACAAGCTGTCTTTCATATATTGAGCAGAGAGACCTTATCTACTTAAAGAAAATTGCCGCCCGTAGCCTTGTCTCCTTAAAAGGGGCTGTTTTTCTGCCAGAGAGTATTCATTGAGCCTCAGTAAATGGCCTACCTCTAAGAAGTTAGAAGTCAGAGGCAGTTCTCCAGGGAAGCGGAGCCCTCGTGGCTGTAGCCTCAGACAGGAGGAGATGCTTACATGTTTGTACCAACTTTTACTTGTCTGGTTCTCAGCCCCAGAGACAGGTTGCTGAGAAGACAGAGCTTGAAGCACCTGTCCTGGCCGTTCTGTCCACTTTTCCTGCGAAACTGAGACCAAACTTGCAAACTGGGAGAAGTTTCTTGTAAAGCTCCCACAGAGTAACACTTAGAACATTGTTTCATGTGTCCTGCAGGCCTGCAAAAAGATGGCATTAGCTCTGCTTACCAGACATGAGGTCCCGGTTCAACCCTCAGCCACCTCTCCAGGCTTGGTGCTCCTAAAGGAGGACTTTGTCTCCCTTGGGGCTCCTTTGGGTCTGTAGGGGAGACAATGAAGGGGAAGAAGGAAGAAGCAAGAGTGGACCTGGAAATCTTTGCTTCCAAGGCCCAGGATAGGAGAGGAGAGCATGGGCTCCAGAGCCGGGAGACCTGGATGTGACTCCCACCTCCACGTACGGGCAGTGCAGCCGCTTAGTTTCTATAGAGCAGGCTGCCACGTGGCTCAGGTAGACCCAGCAGAGATGGGAGTAGTCTGACCTGTCGGCCCGGCGCATCCACTCACAATGGTCGGGAAGTCCACTAACTGCGTTCTCAGACACTTTTTTCAGTTTGTCTGTTCACACGAGCCTCTGATGCCCACAGCGAGGCCTCGGCAGGAGGCAGTGTGGTGGTCCTTGGCATGACATGTGATGTCACCAGACTCTCAGAGTGAGAAATGTTAAGCAGCATTTCTTTCCCCCAGGCCAACCATGCAGAAAGTTCTGATATCACTGTTAACTGCTTTCAGCAAAAATGACTGAAGATAGGGAAAGGAGGAATGGAGATGAGAGTTGTGTGTTTGAAACATTGCCCTAGAGCATGTTGTTGTTCTGTGGGTTTTCTACCCCCTGGAATTTGAGAGAGCAGCAGTACCAGGGGCGGGCAGGAGGTTGGCTCTGGAATTAAGCTGCCAGGATTCTCAGCCTCCAACCCCACCCCAACTTAAGCTCTCAACCTCCTTTTCCTCATCTCCCCAGTGCAAACAAGGAAACAATACGTAAAACAGATCCACAGTTTTAAAGTCTAAGAGCTCTGAGAAACAAAAGAGATTTTTGTATTCATGTGGCTGATAAGCTTGCTCTGAGCTGCAATGAGACACTTTATAGGATTTGTCCAGCTTACTATGAATCTCACACATTTTGTTGCAGGAATATTACTGAATGTGTTTAGGAACTTCTCCAACCTCTGGTGGGGTTTTTACACAATGTATGATGTATGCAGTCTGTTACCTTTGTAAAATTTGAACATTTCTGAATTCTGAAACCCTACCCCCAGAGCTTAGGATGAAGGCTTGTGGACCAGTCATACTTACATTATAGACTTGATGTGAATTTATGTGATGCTGTTTATATGGGATGTGATGTGGCACAGGCTTGGTTGCTGCTGGCTCTCCCAAGTTGTGATGTTTATTAATTAATGCAGGGAAAGGTGGTTCAATTCTAGTACAGGAGAAAGATCAACGGAAGCAGAGTTCCCATCCTGTGAGCTATGTGACCCTGAACAGGTTCCTTTGCATCTCTGGGCCTCTTAGCCTCCTCAACTAGAAAATGCGGGGTTGGACTCGATCAGGGTTCTCAATTCTGTTGGACCCAACAGTCCTTTGACATAGCAAATATTTTATAGAGTCCTGCTCATAGATAATATGAATGAAATTCATAGATCATATAATCTCCTTTTCTGAAAAAGTTTTCACAAAATAACCAAAGTATTGCCATAAATGTAATACAAAGGAGAAATAAAAGGAAAGTCAAAATAAAGTTGTTGATAGCTAAAATACAATAGTTGATAGACACATTCGCGCACACACACACATGAAGAACTCCATAGCCAGTGTGCAGAATGACGGAGATAATTTATTGGCAACCCACATCTCACAAACAGCATTGATGCTGATGATTTTCTAAAGTCATGAAGCTTACTCGTGGTAAAGTGCTGGAGAACACATCTTTTCTCAATTCACATAATAGTTATATTCTTGGAACATTGACTGTGTTTTACAGCCATGCAATAAGTCTTGTGGTTTTATATAAATTAGAGTTGAGTCCTAGACTCAGGTAATTGAGCACAGGTGTTAATATGTACATGAATGTCCAGAGGGGATATCTTAAAATTGTGCAGGATGTAAAGCTCATGTACAGCTCATCCTAGGCAAGACTGTCCTTTGCACAGCAGTAAGTCTAGCATCTCTGACTCCTGTCCACCGAATGCCGGGAGCGCCCTATGATCATTGTCATAGTAAAAAATGTCCCCAGTAATTTTGGAAATGCCCTCTAGAAGGCACCGCTGTGCCATGGAGACCCACTGGGCTAGCCAGTGCCTAGGGCCCGGCAGTCTTCAGGGACCCAGGTTATCTACTGGCAGCACTGGCCTGCTGACCTTGTGTCTCCTCTCCAGGCCCAGCTGATTGCACAGTCCATCGGGCAGGCCTTCAGCGTGGCCTACCAGGAGTTCCTCAGGGCCAATGGGATTAACCCCGAAGATCTCAGCCAGAAGGAGTACAGCGACCTGCTCAATACCCAGGACATGTACAACGACGACCTCATCCACTTCTCCAAGTCGGAAAACTGCAAAGATGCAAGTACCTCCCTGAACCTGTTCCCCAGACTGGGCCGGCTGGGCCTGCCCACCAAGGAGGGGAAGGCAGGGTGCTGGGGTGGAACATGGTGTTCACAGGACGTTGCGGAGCGCTCAGCCCCGTCTCTGGCTCCCCTCATGTGTGGCCCAGGTTCTTAAAGACTTCAGCTGAGGGCCGTGGCCAGCGTGGCAGGGTGTCCTCTGCCCGCTGTGATCCACAGCTGACTTTGGGGATGGGTTCCAGAAGCAGACAGGACCTAAACCCTGTCTTTACAAGCTCCCGGTCTAGGAAAGGGCACATTTATAACAGGGAGGATCTTAAATGATGATGCTCGGTGGGCACTATTCAGAGACAGCTGTGCCTGGCAGAGTGGAGCTGGTCCCAGCTCTCTGGGGTCAGATGAGGGGTGCTGGGCTCCCCCTGGGACCGAGCTCTGCAGGAACAGCTAGAGGAAAGCAGGGCCATCTGACCTGCTCTGGGGTCTGGGTATTCTCTGAAAAGTGTAGAGTGCAGAGGGCTGGGCCCCAGTAACAGAAGCATGAGGTTTCACACACTCAGGAATCATCTGGGGAGCCACGGATGAGGCACTGAGGCTGGACTGTGTATATGAGAGGATGCAAGGCCTGGGTCAGAACTGGCAGGCCTGAGAGTCCAGCCAAGGTGAGAGGCCTGGACTTTATTCCCTAGACATGGGCCAGTGATCTTTTAATTCACTCATGGTTGCTAGGTGTCCTAGGTTCCCTGGAAGCAAAGCCTGAGATGGGAATTCTGGTTCAAGGGGTCTGTGGGGAGGTGGGGGCAGGGTACACTCAGGAAACAGTGAGTGTGGGCACAAGGGTGGTGGGGTGGCCTCACCGGGGATGAGCATCCTCTGATCCAAATGGAAGCACTGGGTCACACATCACAGGACTGTCTTGTCCCACCTGGAGCCAAAAGAGCTGGTAGGCCTGTGCCCAGCGCTCATCAGTCATTGGCAGTGAGGTCAGACAGAGGTAGGTGAGTGTGCTTGTGCTCAGAGTTCCCCACACTGGGGGCTTCCACAGCAGAAATGCATTGTATTCCAGTTCTGGAGGTTGGAGGCCTGAGATCAAGGTGTCTTCAGGCTTGGTTCCTCCTAGGGACTGTGAGGGGGAAGACCTATCCCAGGCCTCTCACTCGCTTGTAGATAGATGGTCACCTTCTCCCCACTCTGTCTTCACTCTGCACATGTCTCTGTGGCCACATTTCCCCTTTTTATAAAGATACTAATCATATTGAGCTAGGACCCACCCTAATCATTTTTATTTTAACTTGATTGCCTATTAAAAGGCCCTGTCTCCAAACAAGTTCATATTTGGAGGTACTAAGAGTTAGGACTACAATGTATGAATTTGGAGGGTGGAGGGGTACACGATTCAACTCCTAGTAGGTGGTGACTGCCATGTGGCTTAGGGCAGTTCTCCAGGAAAGGGGCCAGTTGTGAGCGGCAGCAACAGCAGGGCGGAGGACACCAGCCCATGAAGGGACGTTGTCAGGCCCCAGCAGCCCCCACTCCAGTATGAGTTTGAGCATGTGTGGATCTGTAAATGTGAAGAAATAAATACACACATACTATCTGTTGGTTGCTTCCAAGAAGCATCTTACCTGTCTATGGTGTGTCTGCCTTATCAAACTGAACATATCTGAAACCAGCTCCCGGCTTCTCTGCCCAGCTGGGGAAAGCCACAGTAATGACGCATATCTAGGGCCAGTGTTTTTGCACTTCCAACCTTTTTCTTTTTTCTTAACTTTTTTGTTGCAGAGAAGTGTTTCTATAATGCATGTTTATTTTTAACTCAAAAATCTTAAATGTTGGAGGGAATTTATGAGGCACTGTGAAATGGGGGATCTGTGGTAGAATCCGAAAGCTGTTCTGGAAACCATAAGATCCCGCCAAAGTCCCCACCTACAGTCTCTTTTGCCCTTCACTGGGGACTACAGGAAAAACAAAACAAAATATGACACCCCTCGTGGTTGTAGTACCAAGGCAGGTACAAGTGCTGAGTCTGACTTGTACAAGTCCGACTCTTTGCGACCCTGTGGACTGTATCCTGCCAGGATCCTTTGTCCATAGGATTTTCCAGGCAAGAATACTGGAGTGGGTAGCCACTCCTATTCCAGGGGATCTTCCTCACTCAGGGATTGAACCTGCATCTCTTCAATCTCCTGCATTGGCAGGTGGATTCTTTACCACTGAGCCACTGGGAAGCCCCAAGGCAGGATGGCTTTTACGGAGTAAGAATTACAAAAAAGGGGTATGTGCCTGCATGACATCATTTCTTACCAACCCCAGATGCCGTGGAATACAGAGAGGACAGCATTCGTCTGGGTTGGAGTCATCAGGGAAGTGTCTGTCATGTTTCATCAGGACAGGAACAGGGGAAATGCCTTGACTTCTCTCTCTACCCTGGATGGTTGCTGATTCAGCCTTTCTAAGTGTTATGTTTCTCCTTTCAGGTCTTCATAGAGAAGCAGAAAGGGGAAATCCTAGGTGTGGTGATTGTGGAGTCTGGCTGGGGATCCATCTTGCCGACTGTGATCATAGCCAACATGATGCACGGAGGCCCAGCAGAGAAGTCAGGAAAGCTGAATATTGGGGACCAGATCATGTCCATCAACGGCACCAGCCTGGTGGGCCTGCCTCTGTCGACCTGCCAGAGCATCATTAAGGTAACCAGAGATGGGAAAAGTCCAATGCCATTGTAGACCCAAGATGACATTAAGTCATTGAACGTATTCTGAGTACCAGACACTAAGGAGGACACAAATACAAAAGGCATGAACTTGCATTTGGGCTGTTTTTGCTCTGTACAGAATCCTCCCTGAAGCTGTTTTTTCAGTGATGATATATTTAGCTCACATAACACCACTGACTAACACCATGCCCATTGCAGACATCACTAATCAATCACAGCACTATCTCCCACTAAGACTCGGCCTCAACAGAATTTTCCTCAGCTCAGTAATCAAGACACTCACATAGAGTCAGCTAGGTGTGCCTGAGGTGACTTGCCATCCCTATCACAAGTCAAGGAAATGCTTCAGATGCCAGAGCACTGTCCTCCACTGTGACCCAGGTGAGTGAGTGCTCCCCAGAGCCTGCATGACATGATGCTCACGTGCCAAGTGGAAGGAAGGAAACTGGTACCATCTGTGTACACCTTCTACAACCTGAACATAATTATTTCTTGTTCAACCTGAATTGATGCTCTTTCATAAGACTGAGAAGAGCTACTTAAAGGAAAATTGAATATGAGTATTTAAGGGGAAGAAATTAGATTTTCTTAGAAACAAAGCATGCAAGTATAGTTCTCTTGAGCACATTGGAATTTTCTGATTGCATGGCCAATAGGAACAAGAATATTTTCCCTCCACTGCAATATCTGGAGACCCTACTGGCTCTGTAGCGAGCACTGTGGTATAGGCACACTGGGATCCTATGACTTTCTTTGGTTCCTTGGGGTTTCCTGAAAGACTGTAAACTAGAACATAGCTCTGTGTGTGAGTATGAGAGAGAATAAATATGAATTCATGTAATAGTTATTCTAAGCAGGAGAAAATCACAAGAGACGATATCCTTGGCCAAGGGGCCTCGGGTGGAGGAAAGGTCAAGGTAAGTGTATAGGACAGCTTGTTTTTTCCTTTTTTAATGTTATACAGGAATTTGTCTCTTTTTGCCTGCTTTTTAATCAATATTTTTATTGATGTATAGTTGATTTACAATGTGTTAATTTCTGCTGTAAAGTGATTCAGTTATACATATATATACATTCTTTATTGTGTATTCTTTTCCATTATGGTTTATCATAGGATACTGAATTATAGTTCTCTGTGCTAGACAGTAGGACCTGCTGTTTCTCCATTCTATGTCTAAAAGCTTACATCTACTAACCCCAGCCTCCCACTTCATCCCTCTCCCCACTCCCTCCACCTTGGCAACCACCAGTCTAGTCTGTTTTCGTGTTTCTGTTTCATGGATAGGTTTATTTCTGTCATATTTTAGAGGTACATATAAGTGATGCCATATGGTATTTGTTTCTCCTTTTGACTGACTTCACTTAGTATGATAATCTCAAGTTGCTTCCATGTTGCTGCAGATGGCATTATTGTGTTCTCTTTTATGGCTGAGTGCTATGCTATTGTATATGTGAAGCACATCTCCTTCATCCATTCATCTGTGCACAGACATTTAGGATGCTTCCATGCCTTGTCTGCTGTGAATAGTGCTGCTGTGAACACAGGGCTGCATGTATCTTTTTGAATTATAGTTTTGTCTGGATATGTGCCCAGGATTGTTGGATCATATGGTAATTTTATTTTTAGTGTTCTGAGGAACCTCCATACTGTTTTCCATGGTGGCTGCACCAACTTATATTTTCACCAGCAGTGTAGAAGGGTTCTGTTTTCTCTAAACCTTCTCAGCATTTGTTTTTTATAGACTTCTTAATGAGGGTCATCCTGACTGGAGTGAGGTGGTACCTCATTGTAGTTTTGATTTGCATTTCTCTAATAATTAGCAATGTTGAGCATCTTTTCATGTGCCTATTGACCATCTGTATTTCTTTGGAGAAATGTCTATTTAGGTTTTCTGCCCATTTTTCAGTTGGGGTTTTTTGTTGTTGAGTTGTATGAGCTGTTTGTATAGTTTGGATTTTAAGCCCTTCTTGGTTGCCTTGTCTGCAAATATCTTCTCCCAGTCTGATGGTTGTCTTTTCATTTTGTTTTGCCTGTTTGTTTTTAGTGAAACAAACTCATAATCACACCCAGAAAGAGCCATCTTTGGCCTCATTTCTTTTTGTTATATCTTACACTTAAATTTTACCTTTTGCTTAACGTACATTAAAGATAAGATTAAAGAACCTACTTTAAAACATGCATATTCATTCAGACATATTTAACTGGGCTTCTGTTAGGCTGAGCTGAACTGTGGAGGAGCCAGAATGAAAGTGTGCATCTGGGGGATAATTATCATTGAAAGGGTTTAGTGAACCCTCATGGCAACATAGAGCTGAGATGCTAAGAGCGTTTAGAGTAGATTGGTGGTGGTGGGATCTTGGTGGATATTGAAGGAGGGGTAAGACCCAGGTGGATACCAGAAGGAAACTGGCCTTTGGGAGTTTCTCCTGGAATTGACGGACAGTGGACTAGGATTGTGGTGGGGAGAGAGAGGTTTGAGCCAGCCTGGGAAGGCTGACTTGATGGTGTGATCATGTGGAAAAGCCAGGGAGGGCCAGGATTAGAAAGAGAGGACCCACCTCTGGCTTCTCACTCACACGTGCCAAGGTTCACACATGCACTTTCACACCAGAAGCAAGTTAACACCTGTGCATGTGTGTGAACCGCTGAGGGGCCCCGAGAATCAGAGTTGTATTAGACACTGTCTGCATCCCAAGGAGCTTGGCCTCATTGGGGAGGAGTGAATGAAAGGACTGATACTAGCAGTGACTGAGTGCTGTGCACCGAGACCATTCTAGAATGTGTACGTTCACTTGAAAAACCCTACAGTGGCCTCCTGGAGGGTAGGTACCATTGTGCAAGCTAGGAAACAGGCATAGAAGATGATGTAATCATTCAAGTTCATACAGCATGTCAGTAGTGAAGCCAGGTTGCTCAGCCACCCTGATATCATTCCAGCAGCATCTATGGTCAGACCCTAGGGAAGTTGTTCTCAGCTTGGAGGATCTTGACCTCTGTGGGGGACATTGGGCAGTGTCTGAAGACAGTTTGGGTCATCACCACTAGGGAGGAGGAGATGCTGGCATCCAGTGGGTAGAGGTCAGTTGTTGTTCAGTCGCTCAGTTGTATCCGACTCTTTGCAACCCCATGGACTGCAGCACACCAGGCCTCCCTGTCCATCACCAACTCCCAGAGCTTGCTCAAACTCATGTCCATCGAGTCGGTGATGCCATCCAACCATCTCATCCTCTGTCGTCCCCTTCTCCTCCTGCCCTCAGTCTTTCCCAGCATCAGGGTCTTTTCCGATGAGTCAGCTCTTTGCATCAGGTGGCCAAAGTATTGGAGCTTCAGCATCAGTCCTTGCAATGAATATTCAGGGTTGACTTCCTTTAGGACTGGTTTGATCTCCTTGCTGTCCAAGGGACTCCCCTAAGGTCAGGGATGCTACCAAATGTCCTGCAATACACAGGATGAGCCACCCAACTAAGGAACACCCACACAGCCCAGTGTCTGTAGGTTGAGAAAGCCTTTGCCTTGGGAGATAGTTCAGTGTGGGAGAGAAAGAGAGGTTGGTGAGGGAAGGTGGGGGTTAATCTGTACCTGGTTTGGGGAAAGGTTTGGGGAGGAGGAGCCAGAAGAGGGGATAACTTGAGGTGGGGCTGGGGCCCGGGTGGCTTCCTAAGGACTGTGGGGCTATATACCTGAGCCTATTACACACCAGCCAGGCAGCACCCAGCCCTTGGCACTGGCCACCTTCCTTCCTCTTCATAAACAGTAGCCCACGAGGGAGGGCAGTGGCAAACATCCAGTTCATAGATAAGTCATCAGCTACTCAGAAGGTGCAGACATGTCCGGGACCCCCTCCACCCCTCGCTGCCTCTGCACAAAGGAGGCAGACAGGGTGAGGCTGTGAGACCCGTGAGGCCCGCGCTGCCTTCCCGTGATGCCACCCGGGGACTGGCCTGCCGTCTCGTGCATCACACAGCGAGGTGGAGACAGACCAGTGCAAGATTCATTGTCTGAGCAGTTTCCTAAGGGCAAAAGGTTTGTTTGCACACGTAGCTGACCTTTGATGTCTATAAATGGAGTCTCTGTGGAATTGGAAAATTAAAAGGCCATGTGGTGATGAAGAGAGATGTAACTGATGAAGATGGAAAGGAGGAAAGACAGCACCTTTGTGGCCACCCTTGGCAGAGAAGTACTTTAGCAGGCAGGCCCAGCTAGGATGGCGCTGCAGGATGCACAACCTTGTCAAGTGGAAAAATGTGAGTGGCCCAACCACATCCCCCTCTCCCCACTCCCACCCTGAGAATTTTCCCACTGATTTCAGCTAAAATTACCAGCATGGGATGAAGCTCTTTCATGGCTTATATTCTTGTTTTTATCTAAAAACATCTGTCTCTTGCCTGCACCTGAGCAGATGCTCACATTGCCCCACCTCACCCTCTAGGCCACTGCAGGGGACCATTCTGGGCTTCTTCGAGGCTTCGCGTTAGTATTACTTGTTTCAGTGCTGTGTCTGTGTTGCGATGAATTTAATGAGCAGCTCTCATCCTGGTAAATCAGTGCTTTGCAAACTCTGATTTGAATCACTCAGGGATCTTGTTAAACTATAGGTTCTGAAACAGTGGGTCTGGGATAGGATTCTGCATTTTCAGTAAACTCCTGGGTGATGACTTGGCCAGCCTTGGACTTTGAGAACCAAGAATCTGAAGCTGAGTGTTCTGCATCTTGGCACTGTAATGCGTGTTGGCCTTTTCTCTCCCTGGTTACAGCGAACAGAGTACATTTCTAGAATAGATTACAGGTATTGAATTGTTTTACTTTCTTCCCTAGCTCTTATTTTTCCTGTCATAATTCCTAAAGCATAATTAGTGGTAGGCAAGTGTGTTAGCACACCACCTCTTCACACCCTCACCTCCACGGTCCTGCCCTTCAGATTTGTTTTCTTTTTGAAAGTAGAGCACCGCTTTCTTACCTTCAACAGGATCATCACAGGTCTGCTTTCCTGTTGCTATGGAGACCATTCTGACTTCACTTTTCCCGTCCCCTCTTCCCTACTCTTACCCTCCCACCATATTCCTTAATTTGCTGCACCATTCCGCTGTTGTCATGGGGATGAAATGACCATTTATTTAAATTGGCACCTCCAATAAAAGGGCAGCTGAGAAATCCACGTTAGTGAAACCCAACTTGGAGCATAGATGAGGAACAGCAGAGCACGTGCGTGTGTGGTCTGCCTGTTTCAATTGCTATCTCTCTGAGCTTCATCTTGCAGCAAGTATCCCAAGTCTAGATCAAGGGACACATCAGCATCCTAAAATCAGTTCACAGAAAAGGAAAGAGCCTACTGGACCTACGTGAACTTTTTAGGTAACATGGAGAACCCAGAGTCCTTCTCTTTTCAGGAGCTCTCCAAGGTTTTCCTGTACCGCACAGGCACACCTGAGCCACCCCAGTGATTCACAGGGTTAAACACTTAAAGCAGGCAGCTTTGTCTGGAGGGTTGTTTCTGACAGTGTGCTCCTCGTCTTCAGCATTCTTTGCTCTGGTCTCTGGGAGGTGTGATGAGGAGACAGAGGGAGGGGACTCTGACTGCCCTGTTTTCAGCATTCTTTGCTCTTGTTTTCCACACCCTCCTGGTCTCTGGGTGGGGGTTGGGGAGTTGTGACGAGGAGACAGAAGGAAGGGACTCTGGCTGCCCTGCCTGTGCCCACAGCCCTCCCCTGAGCTCACCACGGCCCAGCTCCATGAACTCCCAGCACCTGGTGTCTTGGCACATTGCAGGTGATCTGTAAGTACTGACTGACTGGGTGAGAAAGAAGAAGCACTCAAGGGGGAGAGAATACATGTACAAATGGTATCTGAGCAACACCCCCAGAAGAGAAGCTGATTTGTAATGTTAGAAATAGCTGTTTCTAAGCACGATGGTTGAGATGTGGTGTTGTCAGCAGATGCATTTAGGAAAGAATAAAAATGCATGACAAGAGCCAAAATTGTCACAACTAGAGATGGAAGAGCCCTTAGTGGGTGTCAGCCTTTGTTTTGAAGACATGGAGACTGAGATAGGAGGAGGTAGAACAGAGGGCCTAAGACCCCCTGGGCTGTGGTGGTGGAAACACAGGTCTGCTGCCACAGCAGAGGCCTCTTTATCAGGTCCCTCTGGTCACACTGTCGGGCAGAATTCCAGCACATGTCCCCCTGGGCACAGGTGACGGGACCGGCTGTTGTGCGGGAGGAAGGCCTGGATCTGCACAGATTGCCCCTATTCCAGCAGAATCACCTCAGCTTATTCTGTTGCTCCTGATTGAAAACCTTTCTGGAACCAGAGGAGCCTCCTAGAGCTGTTCTAGAAACCACAGAGAGATGCTGGTGACAGCTCCTGCGATGCACACACACCACCGCAAGCCAAATCCCAGCCACAGGGAGCTCCAGTCCCACAGAAAACAGCAACTCAGGGCCCTGAGGATGCAGCTGGGCGTGGGGAGTTAAGCCAAACCCCTCACAATGCACATGTGAGAGGACGACCTGGAACCCCCAAAGGGAGCAGGAGCCCTGAGGAACTCTCACCCTAGGTAGGAAAGTAAAATCATAGCGCCATGCAAAGCTGGGGGCACAGGGTCATTCTTCAGTCACTCTCCCTAGCTTCTCTGTTGAGCAGGCCTTATTCATGAATAACACTCAGCATCCAGTTGTCTAAGTGGCGGATCATTGAGTAGAATATGCACTGAGTTTAAATACAAACACACATGGGATGTTGTCTTGCTGTGGGTGAACTTGGGTGAGTTGTGGAGCCTCAGTTTCCTCTTCTGATTATGGGCATAATCAGAGCTGCTGGTTCGTCAAGGAGATTAAAGGAGACAGCTCCTGCGACTCTCCAGGTCAGTGCCTGGCAGGAGTCAGTGTGCAATGACAGGTGGTTCGGCTGGTTTCGTCATCAGGGTGGGTTTTGATGGTCAGTGACCTTGGGGTGCTCTCACACATGGGGGTGTGCCGGGGACCAGCCCCGGCTGATCCAGGGAATTCGAAGCGGGGACGGCGTCGGCGAGGATCAGGAAACAATTGCTTAATTAAACGTTAATTAAGGATATAAAGAGTAATAGAATGAGGATAGCTCAGTGAGGAAATTCAGTGGAGGAAAGAGGCTGAATAATTCAGGCAGAAGGTAAGAGAAAGAACGACATGGTGAGACCAAGTTTTGGTGAACAAGGCCTGCACTTTATTTTCCAAAGTAGTTTTTATACCTTAAGTTATGCATAGAGGATAATGGGGGAAGGGGTAGAGTCAGGCAGCAAGCCAGGCTTTCTTCCTGCAAACTTATCATATGCAAAAGCTTAGGTGATTTGCATCATCTTCTGGCCCGGAGGCCTGTTAACATTTTAAGACCTTTTCTTCAGAAAACTTATTTTTCTCTAAAGGTGATTGGTCAGGAGCCACCCTCCAAAAGCATTAGATAAAGTTGCATTCCTACAGAGCAAAGGTGTGGTGGGCTATAACAAGAAAAAGAATTAACTCAAGGGTCCCAGGTTACAAACATTAAAGCTACTACTTACACCAATTATATTAATCAATACACTGCCAGGGACACAGCAGGTAAGGGATATGGAGACTTAGCAGCAAACATTGGCCCAACAAGTGAAAATCCCTTCACCAATACAATTTCTAATCAATCTTTTAACTACTCAAAAGAATCTGTGTTTAGACAGTTTAGAACATCTCCTGCCTCTCACAGATGGGAGGCTCTGAACAATCACATGTGGCCGGAAAAACCTATTCAGGCAGGCTAGAGGATTTCCAAAGGAGTTTGTAGGTTAAACACTGTCACACCCAGGAATTATTAACTGGAGCTGTAAGCTAACTCTTTTTTCAGAGAGGTAGTGGGGGACAGCCCCCCGTAAAGTCAGAGGTGTAGATGAAAGCACAAAGCAGAAAGTAGGCAGACTCTGGTTTTGGGGGTAGATTGCTCGAGCATTTCCAGGGAGACTCCTGAGGCTTGATCCCGCCTTTGCGTATGCCAAGCCTCCTTCCTCATGACCTTTGCCAGGGGCGGAGCTCGCTCCCCGCAGGGGTGGCTGCTGACTGGGCACCAGGCCAACCGGTTGTCACCCTCCCTGTGGTGTGGCTAGTCCATGCTCTCGCAGAGCACACTGGCCACTGGTCTTGAGTAGAAAACTGACGGCTGAGATCATCCCTGAGCGCAGGTGAGTTTGTTGTTCTGCAGTGGCGATTTATAGCCGTTGTTCTCAAAATTGAGTGGATCCCCCAGGAAATGTGTGTCCCGTCCCTGGGAAGACTTGTTAACACATAGATTGTTGGGCCCCACCCCTGGAGTTTCTGATTCTGTAGTTCTGGCTGGAGGCCACACTCGGCAGGTTTTTTATTGAGGTAGGACTGATTTGTAATCCTGTGTTAGTTTTAGGTGTGCAGCGCAGTGATGCATTTTATTTATATACATATATATTCCTTTTTGTATTCTTTTCCCTTGTAGCTCATTAAAAAATACTGGGTTTGGTTCCCTGTGCTATATAGTAAGCCCTTGTTGATTATCTGTTTTCTATATAGTAGTGTGTACATGTTGGAGAAGGCAACGGCACCCCACTCCAGTACTCTTGCCTGGAAAATCCCATGGACGGAGGAGCCTGGTAGGCTGCAGTCCATGGGGTTGCTAAGAGTCAGACACGACTGAGCAACTTCGCTTTGACTTTTCACTTTCATGCATTGGAGAAGGAAATGGCAACCCACTCCAGTGTTCTTGCCTAGAGAATCCCAGGGATGGGGGAGCCTAGTGGGCTGCCGTCTATGGGGTTGCACAGGGTTGGACACAACTGAAGCGACTTAGCAGTGTGTATATGTTAATCCCATCCTCCTTATTTATCCCTCCCCGACCCTGCATTTCTAACAATAGTAGCTGATGATGCTGGGGCTGCTGTGTGGGGACCCCCCTTTGAGAACCTGTTGGCCAAGCACAAGAAAGCCAGATAACTAGAGGCCAAAAAACCCCCTATCCATCCCTTAGTCTAAAGCATATCTTCATTCCTTAGAAGCAAAAGGAGTGTGGGTTACTCCTGCCACTCAGAGGGGCAGGTCACACTCTTGCCACAAATTCTGTTGGCACTGAAATCATCTAACACCAGTTTCACCTCTCAGCTTGGCAGGATGCTTGTGAGGAAGGCAGAGACCTGAGCAGAGCCTCCGTCACCCTAATGCTGACCCCACTGAGCTTCGGACAAGGCAGGTGTAATGTCCATGTTTGTGTCCTCATCTATAAAAACCTGAAGTAGGAGTCCTGACCTCCCGCAGAGAGAGTGTCTGCAGACTGCTGGGAGAGTGACAGTGGGCAACAGCGACTGTGCAATTTACAGAGTTCTATTTATAGGTCACCCTTCAGGCTGAAACGGATTTGTCATTGTCCTCCAGGCCCTCTCTTTCTACTTGGCCTGTAAGGGGCACACACTGGACCCATCTGTGAAATGATGGGGGGGTGGTGGGATGCGGGGAGGGGCATCTCCAGGGGATGCTCCAAACTGGGTGGCACAGAGCCCACCTTGCCCTGTCCTTCCTCTGTTGGCTGCTCCCTCCTGGAGGACGGGATGTCTGCTCCCCCGATCTCGGGTGCCCTCGGCCTGCAGCGCCCTGAGGCAGGGTTTCGGTTCCCAGCCTGATATCGAGGGCAGGCACTAGACCCCCCAGGACCAGTGGCAAGATCCTAACCCATCAGCTGTGCAGAAACAGATTTCCACATACAGTTAGAAAGTAGTGAAACAAGTGTTGACTAGGAGGAAAAAGAATACGGTGTGTGTGGATCGACTGACAGGCAGGCTCAGAGCTGTGCCTTTCTGGCGGTTTGAATCACCTTTCTGGGGCATTTCTTCTGAGTTTCCTTTGGTCAGTCATCCTGCTTTGCTGGCCCTGTATCTCAGGGTCCTCCCATGTCTGCATGTGTGTCTCTTAGCCAAGATGGATTCTAGCGAAGAGGCGTGTGGGTAGGTTGCCATCACTTACTATGCGGGGACACCCTCTCTCTCTTGACCTCCAAGGAGACTTTCTGCACAGGTGTCGTCGGGGAGGTCTTCCTAACTTCAGGAATGAGGAGTATGTGGTCTTCTGTCTTTTATCTGGACAGGGCCCAGCCTCCTACATCATCCTGCTCTTATGGAGTTTCTGTCCACAGGGGAGAAACTGTTCAACCTGGGTCCATCCATCTCCTGCCTCAACGCTGCAGTACCATCTTTTAGGAAGAGCTTCTCCCCTTTGGAGGAGAGGAGCTGTGGCAGGCCTGAAACCTTTCCTGAACAGCTGGCCTCACTTGCTGGGAGTCCAGTGAGGCAGGCGTCTGACAGTAGTACCGACTTCTCCCTGTCTCGCCTCTCAGAACAGGGCCTCTGAACACAAGCTGAGCGATCTGTGTACCCAGCCTTTCTTCCTGCATGCCGCGATTGAAGCGGGCTGGAAAGCACCTGCTGTAGCCATTCGGTCTGGACCAGAGGGCAGGTAGGAGGTCCCTTAGGCAGAGGACACAGCCTTGCAGACATGCGAGAGGGAAGCTCATTTCAGGACTGAATGACTTTTGTCTGGCCCCTTCCTCTCGGGTGAAACTCACAAGCTGGTGGTGGGACCAGCAGGGGCAGAATCTTCCCATTGCCTGAGTGAGGGAAAGAGGGGCTTTGTGGTGATTTTCTAGGGGTGCTCCTGCATAGATCAGGCCCTGGTCCCTGCTGAGCAAATGTTCAGGGGGCAGGAAAACAGGCCTGAGCTCAGCAGAAGTCAGAACCAGGTGCAGGAGGTCCAGGCTCAGAAACCAGCTGAAGTCCCTCTTTATCTTTACAAGACCAACATGCTTCTACACTCCATTCCAATTTAGAGGGAGGGCTAAGTTACCAGGGAGCATGAAATCAGGAGATGATTTCCAAGACCTTTTTCCGTCTATTTCCTGCTCTCCCAGCACTGGTCCTAACACCCTGTTCGGTCTCCCAAGGAGGTCTTCTGGGCTGCCGTCCTGCCCCGGTGCCCTGCTTCTCCCACGTGCACCTGGAGGATCTTACACTGACCGTAAGATCCCTAACAGGCAGAGAGAATGAGGAAGTAGGACCCTCGGGGTGAGAGAGAGCGAACCCGATGAATTGGGCCATTGCTGTGAGTTAGATGTCCTTTGTTAGAAAGGGGGAAATTGCTACGACTGTGACTTTCAGAGTAAAGTTCCTTTCGAAAGCCTGTCTCTCACCTGTCCAGAAGAGAGATTGTACATCTTTCAAGCCAGAAATCACACTTGGCAGTTTTTCTCTTAACTGTACAGATAGATGACTGCTTTTTTCAGATGCCTTACACGCAGCCCATTTCCCTGCTCACAGAAACTAGTCTCTTCGCAGGCTGAGCAGGACGGAAGGGCTCCATGTAAGCCCAGCAGTTTTTTCCCCTAGGTTAACAGAGTTTCACCTGAATTGTCCAGCTCGGGCGCCTTCCGGCGGGACGAGGGGCCCTGCGAGAGCTGACCAGGTACTGAGGGCATCTTCTGCCCTCAGTGCTGTCTGATCTTACCTTGTGTCAGCCTCGATGGTCATCAGTTTCCCTTTTATTCACACTGCAGGGCTTGAAGAATCAGGCCCGGGTGAAGCTGAATATCGTGAGGTGTCCCCCGGTGACCACCGTGCTGATCAGGAGACCAGACCTTCGCTACCAGCTGGGGTTCAGCGTCCAGAACGGAATTGTAAGTTCAGCCCCATACCTCTTCCAGAAGTCTGACCCACGAAACCAAGGCCCAGGGTTTGGGTCTTTGGAGGGTATTTTTAAAGCAGGTCTGTTCCCAGAAAGAATCTGGCAAGAGAGGGGCGGATGGGTGAAGGCAGACCCCCTTCCTCCGTGGCCAGAGAATTCATTGCCTCCCCTGGGAGGAGAATGGCCCTCCCAGCTGCCGACTTGAGATAGTTTGGAAGGTACCCACCTTCCCCACAGCCTTGGCTGAGAACCCACCCCTGTGGGGGTTATGTGTGAATGACTTCCTCCTTGCCTTCTTGACCTGAATTTGGCAGTTTGGGGATAAAGTGTATTTTCATCACTTGGATGTCTGCTTTTAAATACTGGGTTAGCCAGAAAGTTCATTTGACTTTTCCTACAAGATGTTATGGGATGAACCCTAACAAATTTTTGGTCAACTCAGTACTTCCCTTTTTTCCCCTTTATTGTGATAAAACATACACAGTAGTAAGTTTGCCATTTAAACCATTTTTAAACATACAATTTAGTGCCTTTATAGGACATTCATGAAGTGGTTGTAACCATGCTTCCAAAACATCTTTATCTCAAACAGAATCCCCATATTCAGTACTACTCCCCTTTCATCCTGGTTTGCCTTATTCTAGACTCATAGTAATTCTGGGCTTTGGTGACAAATCTGTAACCTTCTAGATATTACAGATTTTGGATGTGCCCTCCCTCTCTTTGCATTCATCTTTTAAGATAGAAAACCCTATCCTTTTTCCTCCCTTAAATTTTAATTGACTTGTAGGTAATTAAAATTTTATTCCAAGTGTGTCTTAAGCAATACCTTTGAAGTTCCCAGTTGGAGTTGAAATACCTAACCCACTTTAACTATTTTTTGTACCCATGTAGCCTCATTTCCTTCTTAAGAGAAGAGCCAAGGTTACTCCTTATTGTTCTGGTCTGACTACCTGTTTTTATCAGTTTAAACTTCCTTGTGTGTGTTTTTCCCAAGTTGAATAATATTAGAAGTTGTTCAATTGTTAACAGAGGATTGTCCTATAAGAGATGCAGAGCCCTCAGTTTTATCTCAAGTGTGGGAAGCACCTAAGGGCCCAACTCCCAGAGTACCTGACAGGCTGAAGGGTCCACATGCTCACAGACGCAGAAAGCGTGTTGTCCTGAGGTGTTGCAGTATCGTCTTCATAGGCTTTTAGAGAAAGGTGCACAGTCAGGAGTGAAAAGCCAGCTCTGTTAACTCAAACCATGTTCCTCTGGGACAATTCCAACTGCTTTGTGGGTGAGGTGGGGGTGCCTGCCACTGCAGGCTCAGGCCAGAGCCCTCCACCAGCCTCCAGCCTCTGCCCACCACTGTGCCTGGCTGCACTGAGACAGAAAACAGCCACGTTAGCGTTTCTGCCAGGGGCGAGTGGAACAAGAACCACTGCGCTGGGAAGGCCGACGAGCTTCTGCCCTCCAGCTGGCCAAACTGTGGCACACACAGTGGGGTTCTAGCAGGTTCTAGCCCCAGCGTAAGTCATGTAACTGACCCTAAGAAGCCAGCCGCTAGCATCACACAGTTCAGTGTTTGAGTCCTGGATAATACTAACCTGCGTTATGTAGACTGACAGTTTGAAAACACTGGCAGCTCTGTGACAGGCCCAGACAGCTCTTTTTACCAAAGCTGAGCTGGGATGGAAAGTAGTCTGGATTCACAGTGCCGTGAAATCCAGTGATGTGTGCGTTCCCTATGCAGAGTGCATGAACACGAACGGGCCGCCTGGGGGTCCAGAGTCCTCTTGCTGGTAGAAACAAAGATGTCAACGTCCAAAGCCTGCCCATGGCAGCTTCTCAGAGATGAGAGCACTGGGGGCGGAAAATTCCAGAAAAGACAATCTCCTGCCCCAATGGGTTTCCTAGCAGATGGTGCCCCCTGGGATGGGTCACTTGGCCTCTGACTAAATTTGGCCTTCGACTCTGACAGATCTGCAGCCTCATGCGAGGGGGAATAGCAGAAAGAGGAGGCGTCCGCGTGGGACACCGCATCATTGAAATCAACGGGCAGAGTGTGGTGGCCACCCCACACGAGAAGATCGTCCACATCCTCTCCAACGCCGTGGGGGAGGTAGGGGAGGAGCCTGGGGTGGGAGTCCCCTGGCGCCCCTCGTCCCAGCCAGGAAGCCCTCCTGAGAGTTCTTCCAGATCCTGAACACATCCCTACAACCAAACTGTCTTGGACCAGAATTGAAACCCAATAACAAGTGGTTGTCTGAGAGCTGCTCCTCAAAAACATCATCACATCACCTCAGCCTTCTCCTCTGGCAGCATCTACCCACCTCCTCTTCTAGTTCTCTGATCTGGGCATATTCTCTCTGTGGCTACCCAAGTTTTCTCCATTTTTCCCAGCTAATCTCACCAAATGTGCCTGCAAGATTTAAGTCTCAGATTCAAGTCTAATCTGCAGCTCCCTGGTACGGCCAGGCTGAACAGGGGTCTGAACAGCTGTTCTGGGGGAGGGAGGGAGGCAGGAGCAGCCAAAACCCCACAGTTGTCCTCGTCCTGTTTTAAGGGGTTTTCTCCTTAAAAAAAAAAAAAAAACAAGCCAAAGCCTGGTGAGAGCCAGAGCTTTGGGGAAAGTAGAGCATTCTGGTTTTCGTTCTTCACTCTCTATCACCCCTAATGCTTTAGAAAGCCCATGGATTCTGCTCTTCCTGGAGGCTGCCTGGGTCAGATCCGTGTTAGAAAGGGGGTGGGCGGGGAGAGGGCTGTACCTTGAAAGGCGCCCCAGCCGTGCGGCGGCACCCACACAGCCCTGGAGTCCCCGCCTGCAGCTGATATGTGTTTCTGCCTGCAGATCCACATGAAGACGATGCCGGCTGCCATGTACAGACTGCTGACAGCCCAGGAGCAGCCCGTCTACATCTGAGGCCGCGCTCCGCGGTGGCATGCATGGAGGCCTCTCCTCACTTGTGGTTGTGTTTCTCGTGCTGCATCTGTGTGCCCACTGAGACCTTCCCCTCTCACGCCCAGCACTCGGTTTGACACGGAGGAAGAGAATCCGCAGTGACCTCCCTCTCTCTCTCTCCGGTTTGCTTTGTTTGTTTTAAATGCCAGGGAAGTTTTGTATACACTCCTTTGAGGCTGGAGAGCAGGTCAAAGTCACCCAGAGTCTGCCGAGGACCTTCCTGAAGGGCCCTTGCAGGAGGGGGCCCTGAGGAGGGTTGTCACCACGCTGCACCCTCCCTTTCCAAGAGGTGCAGACCTCTTTGGAGGAGCCCCTGGGGACGGTGAAGAAGCCGATTCCGCAGTGCCTACGATCCAATGGCTGATCTCTGCTCTCTTCCAGTCAGTTCATGGGAATATGGTAGTAATGGGGGAGCCGGCCCACCGTGTACTTGGAGCATCATACGCCATTTCCTCCTGGAATTTCTGAGCCAACCTTATGCCTCTTCTTTAGCCAGTTTTAGTTTCAACATAATTGTTTTTTCTAATGTGAACCTTTTCACCCTGGGATAGAAGGGGAACTATGGGGACGCGGATACCTGTGCAGAGAACTGGGCGATTCCCGAGGTTACCAACCATTAGATAAACACAGGCAGGTACTTCTGCCTTCTTCTACACCACACGTACGTACACACGTCTCACTTGCATATATTCCACCCTGCCCTCCTGCCCGCCACCAGTGAGGCACCCAGAGCCCCTGGAAAACCCACATGGCCTCTCTGTGAGGCCCCTTCCCCCACAGGTGAGGGCCGCGGGGGCCGGTGAGCCCTGTCCAGAGAGAGACAGCCCTCTGAGGCTGAGGTCCGGCCCTGCCGGCATCTCCTTGGCTCAGGGGGGTTCTGGTGGACTCCCATGCCCCCCCACCCCAACACACACACACCCCACACACTGGGAGTCTGGACAGGATGGACTGCTCCCCTTGAAGATGAGGAACCCGATGTGATCGTGTTAAGCTTCCTGGTCTAAGGTGAGACCGGCCGCCTTCTCTTCTCAGGGCCACGAGGCAGGATGTGACATTTGAGAGGCCAGCGCGGTATACAGACCACCAAACTAAGGGGACAGTCGGAACCTCAAGCGATGCCTAAGAATCCCCAGATGAATTCCAAAAACATCTTGCTGCCTCGGGGGCCTGAAAAAGCTTTTACTTGGTGTGGAATGTTGCGTGTTCTCATCAGGCGCCTCCCATCCGTGGGTTTCGTTCGTCTCAGTCGGTGCAGATGTTCTTGTAATACCTTGATTCTGAGCCAGTTTTCACTTACTCTTGGTCCAAAGAGCGCTTTTGTTTTCATGTGGGTGGGGTGTGGCTTCGTTTGCTTTTCGTTTTGTTCCGTTTGTGACCTCCACAGAGACAGGGTAAGAGAAACTATTTTGTGATATTATTATAGTCCCTGTTCTCAACATCTGGGCTATTTATGTTGTGTCTGTGGAAATAGCAACCTGGTGAGCACATGTTGGGTGGTATGGATTTATACCTCGAACAGAGCGATTTCAGGGAGGGAGAAAGTGAATGAGAAAAGACTGGGAACAAGAGACTTCTGCCAGAGAGGTGGTGCATTCTGGGATCTCTGTGCTGAGTTTTCTGCTTAGGCAGGAAAGCCAGGTGCTTCAGTGGCGTTAGTGGCTGGACTCCCAGTGTGACCGTGGGTCAGACCCTGCCAAAGAGAGGCTGTGCTGCCCACACATCCCCCCTGGGATGGGGCTGTCCCTTCTCCAAGGGTTCAGGGTGGGCAGTATGGGACCCCTGGACAACTTTTGAGGACAATTAGCTGAATGTTGCTAAGTTGCTGCTAAGTAGGAGATCAGCCCCAAGGCTAACCCACTGCGAACATGAGGAGCCACGAACTTCAGTACCATTTACCAAACTATAGTGTCTGATGACATACAATTAAATACTAAAGAGTCCTGAGTTCACCTTACCTTTGCCAGAAAGAGTGGATAAAACAGGAATGCAGCATTCTGGGTGGTATTTGGATATAACCGGAGAGAGGCTCGTGCCGTCTGCTCCCAGGTGAGCTCTTGAGCCGCCTGCCCCCATGCCCATTCAGAGGCATCGGTGATCGGCCACTGGCCAGGAATCCCGCCAGCACATCCCTGTGCAGCCCTCCACGTCATTACAATGCAGCGTCTTCACCCAAAGCAGAGGAGGAGGCAGGCTACACTTTCTATTGATATTGTACAAAAATCTAGAAAGTCTGATGGGTGTTTTTGCCAGTTTGGTAAACTGTCCTAGGAGACTAATGTTTTAGTATAAGATTATCCCACCACATACCTTTGTATCAATAAGAGTGGCTCCTCACACCCGGATAGCCAGATCTCTAGCTTGGTGGAGGTTCAGTCAGCTGTAGTGTATTCTTACCGGCCTGGCTGCCGGTAAGTCAGGGGAGTCAGCCCATCTTTAGAAGTTAACCAGGAGGCTGGATCTTAACAGTAACTCTGTTTGGGAAGTCTCACGGGAAGTAATGGCCTGTTTCCCTCTGACATCCCAGTATCTAGAGTTACATATGTAAATATCTGAAAGCCCCATGCAGTGGTGAAGACTGTGGACAGAGCAGCCTTCCCAAACGTGGCCCTAGGCAAAAAGCCACTCTTGCCACTTGGCTTGGACATGTGGTGACTCAGCTTTGGGGATAGACTCCCAGATCCATCTACTCTTCCTGGTCCAGCCAGGATGCGCCAGAACCTGCCCTGCCTCTGCCTTCTCAAATGTGACCATTTCAGGGAGCCACCCTCAGCCTTGGGTTCACGAGAAGATGAAGCCCCCAGAGACCAGTGCCTGGAGCCCATCATGGGGCACTGGACTCTGAGTCCCTGCACCCGGGTCTGCTTTCCCAACATTGCCCATCAGCCCCGGCCTCAGAGAGTCCCAGAGTAACCTACTACCTCCCCATCGCTCCCGCTATCCTGATCACACCCGCCACCCCGTCTGCACGCAGATGAGACCTGCCCCCGAGCCCAGCAGTGAGGCTGTTACCAATGTTTACAATTAGGGGCACCTCCTCTGAGGCGTGTTTACTCCCCCACTCCCAAGGCCACTTGCTGGTCTGAGTTTCATGTCCGTCTGCCCCTTCCCTGGTTGAGGCCGACTTGAACACACAACCCTGATCTTACGTCCCGACCCTCCATCCGTCAAGGCCATGGTGAGGACTGTGTGGGAAGGATATTCCTTGTACATACTCAGCACAGCCCCTAGAGTTTGGACTTGTACTATTGTTCTGTAAAGAGGGTGAAATAGAGCTTATTGTAAAGCGTTGGGAGAAGTATAGTATTGTATTTGTAACAATATGGTTCTTTCTATACACAAAACTCAATCTCTATATATAATTATAAATATATATAAATAAGATATATATACACGTGAGCCTGGAATGTTGATGCCGCACACCCACTGAATGTATTTCCCCTGACAGTCTGGTCACTGGGCTGGCCCACCCTCCCCTCCTCCGTACTGTTTTGGGGGTTGTGATGTATTTAATGTGTTCTCTTCCTTTATTTAACTGAACGCTAATGTCTGTAAGAGTTGCCGCAACAATAAACAAGAACGTCACCTCTTGGCCCTGGCTGAGCGTCTTCATGTTTCAGGGGAGGGACAAGACTGAAAGTGGGGGAAAGATGTCATCAGCCCAAAGGCCACTTCCTCCCCACCCCGTGGGGCCTGCTCCGTGCTCAGAGCCCATTGCCTAAACAGGCAGGTTCTGTGAACCTAGGAAACACAAGCAGCTGTGTCAGCTGTTAGAAAGTCCACTGTCTCGTCGACCTCCTGGGAGCACACTGAATGAGACATAGGAACCCTCTGGGCTTCTCAGTGAGGGAAAGGAAGTAGAAGTGAATTACCTTCCCAAGAAATCTCCAGGGAGGGGAGGTAGCCCTGCTTAAGTGGACTGCAGAAGGAAAAGTTCCGTGTCCCATCCCCCACCCCATCACAGAGGACAGAGGAGCCTGGCAGGCTGCAGTCCACGGAGTGGCAAGAGTTGGACACGACTTAGTGACGGAACAATAACTGAATCATTGCTGCACAGCAAAAATTAACATTGTAAATAAACTATAACAACAAAATCTGACTCATACAAATATAGAATGAACATGTTATCAAATACAGAATGAACATGTATCAAATATTTATTAACTCACTAATTGATAACATCTGCTGGATCATCGAAAAAGCAAGAGAGTTCCAGAAAAACATCCATTTCTGCTTTATTGACTATGCCGAAGACTTTGACTGTGTGGATCACAATAAACTGTGGGAAATTCTGAAAGGGATGGGAATAACAGACCACCTGACCTGCCTCTTGAGAAACCTATATGCAGGTCAGGAAGCAACAGTTAGAACTGGACATGGAACAACAGACTGGTTCCAAATAGGAAAAGGAGTATGTCAAGGCTGTATATTGTCACCCTACTTATTTAACTTATATGCAGAGTAGAAGAAGCACAGGCTGGAATCAAGATTGCCGGGAGAAATATCAATAACACCAGATATGCAGATGACACCCCTGTTATGGCAGAAATTCAAGAGGAACTAAAAAGCCTCTTGATGAAAGTGAAAGAGGAGAGTGAAAAAGTTGGCTTAAAGCTCAACATTCAGAAAACGAATATCATGGCATCTGGTCGCATCACTTCATGGGAAGTAGATGGGGAAACAGTAGAAACAGTGTCAGATTTTATTTTGGGGGACTCCAAAATCATTGCAGATGGTCATCGCAGCCATGAAATTAAAAGACGCTTACTCCTTGGAAGGAAAGTTATGACCAACCTAGACAGCGTATTCAAAAGTAGAGACATTACTTTGCCAGCAAAGGTCCGTCTAGTCAAGGCTATGGTTTTTCCAGTGGTCATGTATGGATGTGAGAGTTGGACTGTGAGGAAAGCTGAGCGCTGAAGAATTGATGCTTTTGAACTGTGGTGTTGGAGAAGACTCTTGAGAGTCCCTTGGACTGCAAGGAGATCCAACCAGTCCATCCTAAAGGAGATCAGTCCTGGGTGTTCATTGGAAGGACTGATGCTAAAGCTGAAACTCCAATACTTTGGCCACCTCATGCGAAGAGTTGACTCATTGGAAAAGACTTTGATGCTGGGAGGGACTGGGGGCAGGAGGAAAAGGGGACGACAGAGGATGAGATGGCTGGATGGCATCACTGACTCGATGGACGTAGGTCTGAGTGAACTCCAGGAGTTGGTGATGGACAGGGAGGCCTGGCGTGCTGCGATTCATGGGGTCGCAAAGAGTCAGACACAACTGAGCGACTGAATTGATGAAACAGGTAAGATGGGAAGAGTATTTTGAAGAACGAAATATTAAGTTTTTTAAAAGGACTTAGAATGAAACCTCTAGGTTAGATATAACTGGTTAATGTCCTTCAAGGCCCTATATCACCTTTGGAATCCTCTTTTCTAAGCAGAAATCATTTGCATCTCTAGTTGGGGGTACAGGGAAGACTGTTAGATGATAATAAAAGCCATGCAGAAGAATAAAGCACGAAAAAAGAGTCAAAAGCAGGGACTCCAACAGATATTTGTGCACCCATGTTCATAGCAACTTAATACACAGTAGTCAGACTGGAAGCAACCCAAGTATCTGTCAAGGGATGAATGAATACACAAGATGCATGCATATAAAATGGACTATTACACAGCCTTAAAAAGCAAATTCTGACACATGTTGATGTTTGAAGACACATGCTAAGTAAAATAAGCTAGTCAAAAAAGGACAAATATTGTATGACTCAACTTACATGGTCTATCTAGAGTAAACACATTCATAGACACAGGAAGAAGAATGGTGGTTGCTGAGGCTGAGGGAGGGCAGAATGGGGAGCTATTGTTTAATGGATATAGTTTCCATTTAGGAAGATGGAGAATGTTCTGGACATGGGTGGTGGTTATAGTTGCACAACAATGAGAACGTACTTAGTGCCTCAGAATTTTAACCTTAAAAATGCTTTAAAAGGTAAATTACGTATTATGTATATTTTACCAAATTTTTCTAAAGTGTACAAACATGGAATGAGTTTAAAGGTGCTATTTTACACGGGATCGTTAGAGAAGGCCTCACTGAGAGGAAGAGGGGCCCTGCGGATGTCTAGGGATGTGGGTTCCGAGCTGCAGGGACAGCACACAGAGGCCTGAGGGAGAGCTGGAGGCCAGTGCTGCTGGAGCAGAGAGGGAGGCAGCAAGTGGTTGGAGATGAAGGCAGGGGTGTGGAGTGTGATAGTGGTACATGTAGGTGGTGGAAGAACTCTGGTGATGCACACATGCATACACACACACACACGAGTGGTTTTGCTTCTACTCAAACCCACACACTCCATCACACTCAGCTCACACTCCTCATCAGCTCCTCTGAGCTCTCATCACTAGCAAGAACTAGGATTTGGCGCCCTCTGGTGATATAACTTTGGAAATACCAAATCCAGACAAGCTAGAATCTCAGACAGTGATTGAGGGAATGGGGAATCTTGGCCACTCGTTACAGGCCCCTTGTTTTCCAAATAAGGAAACAAATGTCCTAAACAAGAACAGGACTCACAGAAAGCCATACAGTGAGCAGTCAGCTAGAACCGCACTCCCGCTCCTTGGTCTACTCCCAGCTGCTGACCCATGGGGTGTGGGGAGTATCTCTCCCTACTGGTCAGGTTGGGGGCAGCCTGGAGACAGACAGCACTGCTGTGACCTCAGCCTTGGGCCACCTCCAGAGCCTTTGTGAGAGCTAGACAGAAAAGCACAGCAAACTGCTGGTTTGTCAACCCTCCTGCTAGGCTGGGAGAAGCCACGCCTGGAGGGCTGAGGATGCCGTCGTGAGACAGAGAGAAGGGAGAAGGCGATAAGCACAGCCTTGTCACTACTCTGCACCCCTTTCCCAGAGCCCAGTCCACGCTCTGCTCCTATTGGCCATCTCATCTGCTGTCCAACCACACGACAGCTCTCTTCCCCTCCACTACATAGTTGCTTATGGGTAGGGACCTACTTTTTCTCAACTTCCTAGTCATGACAGGTTATAATTAGAAGAGTCACAGACAGGGATGTAAACTACAGCTCAGCTATTATATTACTTATATTCTTCCTGTGTGACCCTGGGCAAGTTAATTAACTACTCTGAGCCACTATGTATCATCTATAAAATAAGCACAGCTTGGCTAGTTCTTAAGATTAGAGATCCTGTCCATGAGGCTCAGGAAGTGCAGTACAGACAGTCATTTACAAAGTACAGAACTGGTCCTGGAGAGAAACTGTCAGGGAGCTCTTCTTGGAGGAGGTATATTTCTGCAGGGTTTTTAAGGCACAATAGGAGTTTGCCAGACACCATGGTTGGTGAGAACATTCTGTGCAGAGGCATGGAGTGCTGGAGGCCTGGAAAAACGTGGTCAGAGGATCCCAAAGCACTTGAGGGACCTCCCTGGTGATTCAGTGGCTAAAACTCCACATTCCCAATGCAGGCTGCCCAGACCCAGATTCAAACCTGGGCCCCCTGCACTGGGAGTGTAGAAGGAAATGTTTCCCGTAGCATCTCCCCCACATCATCTGGCTGAGTGTTCTTCAGATCTCTCTGTAATTCTGCTTTCTGAAGCTCACTGTCTGTAACCCTTCTGCTGCCAGTGGTGGGTTGGGGGCACCCAGTTCCCCAGTACAGAGTATCTAGTCCTGTTTCTAAAGCAAAATGCCCTTCAGGCTTTTTCTCTGTAGACACACTGCCCAGTCTTCCTGCAAAGCCCAGTCCAGTCCTTGAGGGTCTGTGAGTCAGGGCTGCTGCAAGCCTTTCGGGATGGAACTGTGTCTTGTACCAGGGGTCCTGTGGTAGCCTCCTGCAGCCTGGCCCCAGGGACCCCCTCCTCACCATTGTCCCCTCTCACCAAAAGCAGATCTCATCATACAGAGACGTCTGCTTCAAGGAAAGTGGAGAGAAAACACATCTCACTGATGTGTGTGGAAGTCACGACTTGAAGAATGAGAAATAGCCCATCTTTTAGCAGCTTCTATGTGGACCAACGGAGAAGGCAATGGCACCCCACTCCAGTCCTCTTGCCTGGAAAATCCCATAGGCAGAGGAGCCTGGAAGGCTGCAGTCCATGGGGTCACTGAGGGTCGGACACGACTGAGCGACTTCACTCTGACTTTTCACTTTCATGCATTGGAGAAGGAAATGGCAACCCACTCCAGTGTTCTTGCCTGGAGAATCCCAGGGACGGGGGAGCCTGCTGGGCTGCCGTCTATGGGGTCGCACAGAGTTGGATATGACTGAAGCGACTTAGCAGCAGCAGCAGCATGTGGACCAGGCAATGTTCCAACACTTTCCACAGATTAACACAATCCCCACAGGGCCTCCAAGAGGTAGATTCAGCTAGTGTGCCCATTATCTAGATGAGGAAACTGAGACACAGAAATCAAGGACTTACATTTATTTTTCCAGCTGCTCCCTAGCTGTGCTAGGACTTCCTGTTCTGTCACAGCTGATGAACTCAGCATTATATGTTTTCGTCTTTTGGTCCTTACAATTTTCTTTCCAGATTCCTATCTTTTGCAAACCTCAATGGTTATTTTGTCAAAGCTGTCCCACCTCTTAAACACGTAAACTTAAGACATGAGACCATAAAACTCATAGAGAACACAGGCAGAACATTCTCTGAAATCAGTTGTACCAGTATGCTCTTAGGTCAGTTTCCCAAGACAAAAGAAATAAAGCAAAAATAAACAAATGGGACCTAATCACTTACAAGCTCTTGTACATCAAAGGAAACCTTAAACAAAATGAAAAGACAACCTACGGAATGGGAGAAAATATTGGCAAATAATGCAACCAACAAGGGTTTAATTTCCAAAATATATAAACAGCTCATACAACTCAACAAAAACAAACAAACAAAAAAAGCACCGAACAACCATAACCAAAAATGGGCGGGAGACCTAAACTTCCAAGGAAGAAATATAAATAACTAATAGGCATATAAAATGATACTCCACATTACTAATTATTAGAGAAATACAAGTCAAAACTACAGTAAGGTACGACCTCACACCAAGCAGACTGGCTATCATTAAAAAGTCTATAAATAACAAAAAATGGAGAGGGTAGAGAGAAAAGGGAACCCTCCTACACTGTTGGTGGGAATATAAGTCGGTGCAGCCACTGTGGAGAAATGTATGTGTGCCTCAGAAAACTAAATAGAATTACCATTATGATCCAGCAATCCCACTCCTGGGCACATATCCAGACAAAACTATAATTCAAAAAGATACATGCACCCCTGTGTCCATACCAGCACTACTCACAATAGCCAAGAAGTGGAAACAACCTAAACGTCCTTGGACAGATGAATGAATAAAGATGTGGCTCATATACACAATGGAATACTACTCAGCCATAAAGAAGATCAAATAAGGCCATTTGCAGCAACATGAATGCAACCAGAGATTATCATACTAAGTGGACTAAGTCAGAAAGAAATACCATATGATGTTACCTATACATGGAATCCAAAATACGACACAAGTGAACCTACCTATGAAACAGAAACAGAATCACAGACATAGAGAACAGCTGCTGGTTGCCAAGGGGAGTGGGGTTGGGGGAGGGATGGAGTGTGAGGTTGGGGCTAGCAGATGTAAGGTTTTGTATACAGAATGGATAAACAACAAGGCCCTACTGTATACACAGAGGACTATATTCAGCATCCTGTGATAAACCATAATGGAAACGACTAAAAAAAAGAATGTACATGTATGTACACCTGATTCACTTTGTTGTACAGCAGTAATTAACACAACATTGCAAATCGACTATGCTGCTAAGTCGCTTCAGTCATGCCTGACTCTGTGTGACCCCATAGACGGCAGCCCACCAGGCTCCCCCGTCCCTGGGATTCTCCAGGCAAGAACACTGGAGTGGGTTGCCATTTCCTTCTCCAATGCATGAAAGTGAAAAGTGAAAGTGAAGTCACTCAGTCGTGTCTGACTTGTAGTGATCCCATCGACTGCAGCCTACCAGGCTCCTTCGTCCATGGGATTTTCCAGGCAAGAGTACTGGAGTGGGGTGCCATTGCCTTCTCCAAAACCAACTATACTTCAATCTTAAAAAAAAAAAAAAAAGCTTCCCCACCTGTGGGCTGGACTTGGGCTCCAGGTGCTGGGGGCAGGGCTTAGCTTCCCCCTCTCCCTCCCTTTCTGCACAGACCCTTTAAGGAAGGGCATGGGGGGGAGCTAGACAGAGATTTCCCAACTTCAGATGTTGTTGCTCTTTGCAAGGTCACCTGCCTCTCCTTGTCTGATCCAGTTCACTGTCTAGGGTCTGAATGGAGACAAATGATGAGCAGCCCCCTCCAGCCCTCAGCTCCATCCCCGCACTGGCCCCTCAAACCACGGTTTTCCAAAGTGTACCCATCTTCAACCCGAGCTTTGTCCTGAGCAAGTCTGCAGCCCCTAGTCCCAATAGCCAACAAGCTCAGTGACATCCATTCCCCTCACCCCTCAGAGGGCACAAGGCCAGGCACCCTTGAACTCTCACGTGGCCATCCCATGAACCCTGTCTCCACCAACAAGGCCTCCTGTCAGCCAGTCCCTCAGATAAAATGGTCACCAGTGTGGGGGGTGGGTTCAAGCACCCCAACTTCACAAGTGGTTCTTTTGGGGTCCCCTCCCTTGGCATGGGGCAGGAGAAATCATTCTTGCCTAGACCCCATGGGAAGAAGGGGGGTAAAGAGCTTCTTTCTTGCATTTGCTGTCCCCAACAAGGCGGCACGCCCACCCCCGGCAGTCCTCATGTCACCAGGATGACGAGGGATGGCAGCTGCTGAAGGCTCCTATCCTTTGGCTCCTCTCACAAGAGCTCTGGAGGTGTGCTGCCCCCTGCGGGTGGTGTGTGCCCCCATAGGTGAGGCTGCCTTGACCACAGATAGGACCTCACACTTTTCCCTCTCAGCTCTGATCTCCACTGTAATTGTGGAACCCAGAAAAAAATCCACCCACCATTGCATCACACACAGAACTGTTCGTATGAGAACCATCACAGAACCTCCAGCTCAGTCTGTCCTCTCTCATTTCCCCTCACACCACCATGACCTCAGTTCCTTAACCCCCAAAGCTGGTTTCCTCCTCTGCAAAATGGTGTCTGCCTTGTGCAGACTGTGTGAGGGTCAGGGGGCTCATTCTCTCCTGGCCCCACAGATCCGGGTCTTCTTAAGCTCCCTGGGATTTGCATATCCTCAGACTGTACAAGCAAGGGCCACACCTCAGGAGGGCCCCGACCCTGTAAACGTACATACTGATGGTGGCTCCACTTAGTGAGGGGACCCCAGCACACCAGCAGCCCCAGCCTGGCGTGGGAAGCACTATGCACTACTAAAGCATTTAATTTCCCACAAATGCAGATTCTAGTTCCTAGTAGAAACTTCTGGAATGTGAATGCATCAATTTTTAAAAGTCAAAAATCTCACTCTCAAATGCAATCAACACTACAACGAAGCACCATTCACACCAATCTGATTTAAAAATGTCTTAGTCGCTCAGTCATGGCCGACTCTTGTGACCCCATGGACTGTACCCCACCAGACTCTTCTGCCCAAGAGATTTCCAGGTAAGAATACTGGAGTGGGTAGCCATTCCCTTCTCCAGGACAGCTTCCCAACTCAGGGATCAGATCTGGGTCTCCTGCATTGCAGGCAGATTCTTTACCATCTGAGCCACCAGGCAGAATGGCCATCATTAAAAACTGTACAAGGAACAAGCTGGAGAGGGTGTGGAGAAAAGGGAATCTTCCTACGCTGTTGGTGGTCGGTGCGTATTTGGTGCAGCCACTATGAAGAATGCTATGGAAGTTCCTCGGAAAACTCAAAATAGAATTGCTGCATGATCCAGCAAGCCCTGTGCTGGGCATATATCCAGACAAAACTCTAATCCAAAGAGATAACATGCATTCCTCTGTGTTCAGAGCAGCACTATTCACAGGAGCCAAGGCATGAAAGCGACCTAAATGTCCATGGACACATGACTGGATAAGGAAGATGTGGTTCATATATACAACGGAATATTAGCCATAAAAAGGAATGAGATTGGGTCATCTGGAGAGACAGATGGACCTAGAGACTGCCAAACAGTGAAGTCAGAAAGAGAAAAACAAATACTGCATGTTAATGCATATACATGGAATCGGAAAAAATTGGTATAGATGTTCTTATCTATGAAGAAATAGAGACACAGATGTAGATGGATACCAAGGGGAAAAGGGAGAGTGGGATGAATTTTGAGAATGGGATTGACATATATACACTATTAATGCTATGCATAAAATAGATAACTAATGTCCCTTGAGAAACCTATATGCAGGTCAGGAAGCAACGGTTAGAATTGGACATGGAACAACAGACTGGTTCCAAATAAGAAAAGGAGTATGTCAAGGCTGTATATTGTCACCCTGCTTATTTAACTTATATGCAGAGTACATCATGAGAAACGCTGGGCTGGAAGAAGCACAAGCTGGAATTAAGATTGGTGGGAGAAATATCAATAACCTCAGATATGCAGATGACACCACCCTTATGGCAGAAAGTGAAGAGGAACTAAAAAGCTCTTGATGAAAAAAGCTGGCTTAAAGCCCAACATTCAGAAAACTAAGATTATGGCATCTGGTCCCATCACTTCATAGCAAATAGATGGGGAAACAGTGTCAGAATTTATTTTGGGGGGCTCCAAAATCACTGTTGATGGTGACTGCAGCCATGAAATTAAAAGACGCTTACTCCTTAAAAGGAAAGTTATGGCCAACTTAGATAGCATATTGAAAAGCAGATACGTTACTTTGCCAACAAAGATCCATCTAGTCAAGGCTATGGTTTTTCCAGTGGTCATGTATGGATGTGAGAGTTGGACTATGAAGAAAGCTGAGCACTGAAGAACTAATCCTTTTGAACTGTGATGTTGGAGACGACTCTTGAGAGTCCCTTGGACTGCAAGGAGATCCAATCAGTCCATTCTGAAGGAGATCAGCCCTGGGATTTCTTTGGAAGGAATGGTGCTAAAGCTGAAATTCCAGTACTTTGGCCACCTCATGCGAAGAGTTGACTCACTGGAAAAGACTCTGATGCTGGGAGGGATTGGGGGCAGGAGGAGAAGGGGACGACAGAGGATGAGATGGCTGGATGGCATCACCGACTCAATGGACGTGAGTCTAAGTGAACTCCGGGAGTTGGTGATGGACAGGGAGGCCTGGCGTGCTGCGATTCATGGGGTCGCAAAGAGTCGGACACGACTGAACTGAACTGAATGAGAGCCTACTGTTTAGCACAGAGAACTCTACTCAATGCTCTATGTTGACTTAAATGAGAAAGGAGTCCAAAAAAGAAGGGGATATATGTATATGTATAGCTGATTCAGTTTTCTGTGTAGCAGAAACTAACACATTGTAAAGCAAATACATTGCAATAAAAAAAATGTTTTTTAATGAAATAATGCCATTTTTAGAAACATGGATACAAAGTTAGATTATACTAAATGATATATTTAGTCAGAAAAAGAAACACAAATATCATCCTTGTATGTGGAATCTGAAATATGACACAATGAACCTGTGCAACGGAAGCAGAATCATGGGCTGAGAGGACACACTGGCGGTTGCCAAGGGGGAGGGGGTAGTGGAGGGCTGAAGCGGGAAGTTGGGGTTAGCAGATGCAAACTATTATATGTTGAACAGATAAACAAGGTCTACCATACAGCACAGAGAACCATATTCAATATCCTGTGATAAACCAAAGTGTAAAGAATATATATACATATATCAACTTCTCTGGTGGCTCAGATAATAAGGAAACTGCCTGCAACGCAGGAGACCTGGGTTTGGTCCCTGGGTCAGGAAGATCCCCTGGAGAAGGAAATGGCAACCTACTCTAGAGTGTGTGTGTGTGTGTGTGTGTGTGTGTGTGTGTGTGTGTGTGTGTATGTGTGTGTGTGTGTGTGTGTATTATATATGTGTGTGTTATATAATATATATAACTGAATATTTAAAAGGAATTTATGTGTGTGTGTGTATATATATACACACATTTATGAATCCCATGGTTAGGAAGATATCCTGGAGGAGGAAAATGGCAGCCCACTCCAGTATTCTTGCCTGGAAAATCCCATGGACAAAGGAGCCTGGTGGGCTACAGTTCATGAGGTTGCAAACAAATTGGACATGACTTAGCGACTAAACTACATCTGAATCTCATACAAATACAGAATGAGCATGCATCAAATATAGAACGAACATGTACCAAAGGTTTATTAACTCATTAACGATGAAACAAGTAAGATGGTAAAGCTGATTTAAAGAGTACTTTGAAGAACTAAATATTTATAGTTTTTTTTTAAAAAGGAATTAGAATGAAACTGCTAGGTTAGATACAATTGGTTAATGTCCTTTAAGGCCCTATAACTATCACCTTTGGAATTATCTTTTTTTAAGCAGAAATCATTTGCATCCCTAGTTGGGGTGAGGAGGAGGACTGTTAGATGATAATAAAAGCCAGGCAGAAGAATAAAGCACGAAAAAGAAGCAAAAGCAGGGGCTCCAACAGATATTTGTGCACCCATGTTCGTAGTAGCTGTATACACAGAAATCAGAGTGAAAACCACCCAAGTATCTATCAAGGGATGAATGAATAAGCAACGTGTCATATACATATAAAATGGAATGTTATACAGCCTTAACAAGGAAGCAAATTCTGACCCCTGCTACAATATGGATAAAGCTTGAAGACAATCATGCTAAGTAAGATAAGCTAGTCAAAAGGGGGGAAATATGTATGACTCCACTTAGATAAGCTACCTACAGTAGATAAATTCATGCACAGGAAGAAGAATGGTGGTGGCTAAGAGCTGAGGGAGGGCAGAATGGGGAGTTATTGTTTAATGGATATGCAATTTCCATTTAGGAAGATAGGGAAAATTCTGGACATGGTGGGAAGTTATGGTTGCAAAACAATGGCAATGTACTTAATGCTACAGAACTTTACATGTAAAAATGGTTAAGGTAAATTTCATGTTATGTATATTTTACCAAATTTTTCTAAATAAAAATACACAAACATGGACTGAGTTTGGAGGTATTGTTTTATAGTCTTTAGAGAAGGCTTCACTGGGGGAAAGTAAGGGGGCGCCCTGTGAATGTCTAGGGGATGCAGGTTCCGAGCTTCAGGGATAGCGCCCCCAGAGGTCTGAGGGAGAGCTGGAGGCCAGTGGTGCTGGAGCAGAGAGGGTGCCAGCAAGTGGCTGGAGATGAAGGCAGCGGGGTGGAGTGTGATAGTGGTAAATATAGGTGGTGTAAGAACTCTGGTGATGCACACATGCACGCGCACACACACACACACACACACCTTGAGTGGTTTTGCTTCCCCTCAAACCCACACACTCAGCTCACACGCCTCATCAGCTCCTCTGAGCTCTCATCACTAGCAAGAGCTGGGATTTGGCGCCCTCTGGTGTCATAACTTTGGAAATACCAAATCCAGACAAGCTAGAATCTCAGACAGTGATTGAGGAAATGGGGAATCTTGGCCACCCATTACAGGCCCCTTGTTTTCCAAATAAGGAAACAAATGTCCTAAACAAGAATAGGACTCACAGAAAGCCATACAGTGAGCAGTCAGCTAGAACCGCACTCCCGCTCCTTGGTCTACTCCCAGCTGCTGACCCATGGGGTGAGGGGAGTATCTCTCCCTACTGGCCAGACTGGGGGCAGCCTGGAGACAGACTCAGCACTGCTGTGACCTCAGCCTTGGGCCACCTCCAGAACCTTCATGAGAGCTAGACAGAAAAGCATAGCAAACTGCTGGTTTGCCAACCCTCCTGCTAGGCTGGGAGAAGCCACGCCTGGAGGGCTGAGGGTGCCGTCGTGAGACAGAGAGAAGGGAGAAGGGGAGAAGCACAGCCTTGTCACTACTCTGCACCCCTTTCCCAGAGCCCAGTCCGCGCTCTGCTCCTATTGGCCATCTCATCCGCTGTCCAACCACACGACAGCTCTCTTCTCCTCCACTACATAGTTGCTTATGGGTCAGTTCAGTTCAGTCCCTCAGTCGTGTCCGACTCTTTGTGACCCCATGAATCGCAGCACATCAGGCCTCCCTGTCCATCACCAACTCCCGGAGTTCACTCAGACTCAAATCCATCGAGTCGGTGATGCCGTCCAGCCATCTCATCCTGTCATCCCTTTTCCTCCTGCCCCCAATCTCTCCCAGCATCAGAGTCTTTTGAGGTGGCCAAAGTACTGGAGTTTCAGCTTTAGCATCAGTCCTTCCAACGAACACCCAGGACTGATCTCCTTTAGGATGGACTGGTTGGATCTCCTTGCAGTCCAAGGGACTCTCAGGAGTCTTCTCCAACACCACAGTTCAAAAGCATCAATTCTTCAGCACTCAGCTTTCTTCACAGTCCAACTCTCACATCCATACATGACCATTAGAAAAACTATAGCCTTGACTAAATGGACCTTTGTTGGCAAAGTAATGTCTCTGCTTTTGAATATGCTATCTAGGTTGATCATAACTTTCCTTCCAAGGAGTAAGTGTCTTTTAATTTCATGGCTGCAGTCACCATCTGTAGTGATTTTGGAGCCCAAAAAGATAAAGTCTGACACTGTTTCCACTGTTTCCCCATCTATTTCCCATGAAGTGATGGGACGAGATGCCATGATCTTCGTTTTCTGAATGTTGAGCTTTAAGCCAACTTTTTCACTGTCCTCTTTCACTTTCATCAAGAGGCTTTTTAGTTCCTCTTCATTTTCTGCCATAAGATTGGTTTCATCTGCATATCTGAGGTAGGGACCTAATTTTTCTCAACTTTCTAGTCATGACAGGTTATAATTAGAAGAGTCACAGACAGGATGTAAATTATAGCTCAGATGTTATATTAATTATATTCTCCCTGTGTGACCCTGGGCAAGTTAATTAACTACTCTGAGCTACTATGTCTTCATTTATAAAATAGGCACAGCATGGCACCCCACTCCAGCACTCTTGCCTGGAAAATCCCATGGATGGAGGAGCCTGGTGGGCTGCAGTCCATGGGGTCGCTAGGAGTCGGACACGACTGAGCGACTTCACTTTCACGCATTGGAGAAGGAAATGGCACCCCACTCCAGTGTTCTTGCCTGGAGAATCCCAGGGACGGAGCTGCCATCTATGGGGTAACACAGAGTCGGATACGACTGAGGTGACTTAGCAGGAGCAGCAGCAGCAGGCTCAGTTCTTAAGATTAGAGATTCTGCTTTTGGAGCTTTAGCAAGCGCAATATAGGCAGTCATCCTGTACAAAGTACAGATGGTCCTGGAGGGAAAGCATCAGGGGCTTCTTCTCGGAGGAGGTAATATTTCTTGCGATAGGAGTTTGCCAGGTGCCATGGTTGGGAAGAACATTCCATGAAGAGGCATAGAGGCCTGGAAGAATGTGGTAAGAGGACCCAAAAGCACAGGATTTTTCCCTGGTGGTCCAGTGGCTAAGACTCCATGCTCCCAATCAGGGGCCCAGGGTTTGATCCTCGGTCAGGAAATTAGATACCCACATGCCCCAGTTAAGAGTTCACATGCTATAATTAAAAGATTCCGCATGCCACAATTCAGACCGAGTACAGCCAAAGAAATAAACATTTTTTAAAAAACAGAAGCGCTTGGTACTATGTAAGTGTGGTGGTTGCCTTTACACTGAGTCAATTTAGCTAAGACTTAACGTAGTCTTGGTTTTTAAGACTTCCCTTCCCTGTGAGATTCCAAGAGAAGTTGACTGACCACAAGAGAAGTCAGAGTGAGATCTGGAGGGCAGATATGAAGCATTAGCCAAAATACCCTGAGAGCAAGCAGAGAGCTGAATGCTGCCGCAGTGCACACACAGGGTCACTGGGCTGCTGGGTCCACTGTCAGCTCAGGGTGGGGACCCTTCAACAGCTCCTCCAGACCCTCCTCCAGGCCGAGTCCTGAGCTAGGTCTACACAGTAAGTCCCCTACATACGAACTTTCAAAAATGCAAATGCACCTTTTCTTCCAGCAACGCCGAACCAGAACCTGTGCCATCAGGGCTGGCACTGGTGAAACTGCAGCTTGCCCTCCAGCTCCTACCGCTGACAGTCCTTCGGCTCCACCATCTCCCACCTCCTCGCCCTCCTCCAGTCAGTAACTCTTGCCTGTTCACTCGCTGTTAGCCCCTGTACGCCAGCTGTTGTACTGCACTACTGTAATTTTCAAGGAACTATGCTGTTAGATTTTAAATGTCTATTTTTATGTTTGTTTTTTAATGTATTATTTCTGTGAAAAGTATTATAAACCTATTACGGTATAGTACTATATAGCTGATTCTGTTCGTTGGGTACCTAGGCTAACTTCATTGGACTTCTGAGCAAATTGGACTTATGAATGTGCTCTTGGAATGGAATTCATTTGTGCATAGGGGACTTACTGAATTTACAGTACACATGTGCACATGTGTGTGTATGTGTGTGGCTATGCACACATTCATATATTTCCACCAGAGAGCCGGTTGTTAAGCCCTTACCAGCACACCTGCTCCAATCCAGCTCCTCCAGTTGGCTTGGGTCATTTCCAAGCTTACTTGTGGAGAGTTAGCCTGCAACTCTTTATTTGCAAAACAAAACACTCACCATTCAGCAGGGTTTGATAAATTCCAACCAGCCCCGCTAACCTGTCACAGGGAAAATTTGCATCCTTTGACTGCCTCAAAGGTGCAGGCAGAGGAATTACATGTATGTGAGTTACACCATTTCATCACACAGCAGTATCCCAAAGCAGCTAAAAGGAAAGATTTGAACTCAAGGAAGTTGCCCAAACTACCAGAGTGATGACTTCATGTCAGTCCTGGCTACGCATAACCGTCCACTCTTCCTGCACAAGGGTGTGCTCAGGGGCATGGCCTCCATGTACACAGGTATGTGGACTGCCAAGCAGGATGCTCAAGCTTGGCGCCAGGGGGATTTGGTTGGCGGTGAGGACAGAGGGTTGAGGAGATAGATGCGCAGCCACCCTAGAGGAAGGGGTTAGGATCAGGAAGTGTGGGGAACAGTCAAGTCACAGTGCATCTGGAAAGGTTGGCTAGACTCAAATTTTGAGGCCCTCTCACTGCAGCCGGGAGCAAGGCCATTTGCAACTTCATGTGATTTCCCTCTTCACTATGGAAGAGCTCTAGGGGAGGGCACACAGAAATTCTACCTGTACTGATACTTGCCAGTTTCCATTCTCACCCTCGAGACTTCCTTGGTTCATTTCTTCAACTTCAGAGCATGGCTTGGTGCCACCACTGTGCTGGGAACTGAGGGAACAGGGGACCTGGACCCAAGGGGCCACTGGTGCTAGGGGCTCAGTCGGGACCTGGCCCCAGCTGTGTGGTGGGATGTAAGTGCGTGGCGAGTTCTAGTTCCTTCACTACCTGGGCCCTTAACAGCAGGAAGCGTTTGGTAAGTTCCTTCATCTCCTCTTAGGCTTCTACAGCGGGTGAAGACAAAGCATGGAGTAAACACTTTCTATTCTATTGCTTTGCTCATGTTACTTCCATACAAAAATAGATTAGGTGCATACAGGATGAAGTCAGAAAGAGAAAAACTAATATTGTATATTAACGTATATATGTGGAATCTAGAAAAATGGTATAGATGATCTTATTTGCAAAGCAGAAATAGAGACACAGATGCAGAGAACAATAGTATGGACATCAAGTAGGGAAGAGAGGACTGAATTGGGAGAAGGGATTGACATATATGTGCTATTGATACTATGTATAAAATAGATAAATAATGAGAAGTTACTGTATAGCACAGGAAACCCTACTCAGTGTTCTGTGGTGACCAAAATAGGAAGGAAATTCAAAGAGGGGACATATGTATACATACACACATACAGCTGATTCACTTTGCTGTACGCTAGAAATTAACACAACACTGTAAAGCAACTACGGTGGTCGTTCAGTCGCTACGTCACGTCCAACTCTTTTGCAATCCCATGGACTGTAGCCCATCAGGCTCCTCTGTCCATGAGACTTCCCAGGCAAAAATACTGGAATGGATTGCCATTTCCTTCTGCAGGGGATCTTCCCAACCCAGGGATCAAACCCATGTCTCCTGAATTGGCAGGTGGATTCTATACCACTGAGCAAACAGGGAAGCCCAAGAACAACTATACTCCAGTAAAAATTAATTAAAAAAAAAATAGGAATAGAGGAAATATCTGACTCAAAGTGGGAGGCAGGGGTGAGGTCTCCAAGAACCCCACCCTGAGTTCCAGAACCCTCCATCCAGCACAGTGGCTCTCATTGGCCAAGGTTCCAGGGGTCCGGGCCAGTCCAGCTGGGGTGGGGGTGTTTTTCCTGGGCTGGAACTCTGCAGCTTTTGACACTAAAAGCAAGGGATACCACCTCGGATGCCACAGCACAGTGCAACCCGGGAATGTTTCAACATCGGCCTGGAGTCGCTTTCTCGGTGGAGGCTGGGTATTGATGCCAGGAACCCCCGAGAGGAACACCACTGATGCCGCCCTTGGACTAGCACTTCTTCAACCCAGAGCCAGTCCCAAAGTTGCTACCAAAGACCAGGGTCTGGGGGAGCCTGGTGGGCTGCTGTCTATGGGGTCGCAGAGTCGGACACGGCTGAAGCGACTTAGCAGCAGCAGCAGAGCTTGTCATACTGAGTGAAGTAAGTCAGAGAAGGAGAAATATTGTGTGACATCTCTTATGTATGGAACCTAAAAAGAAATGATACAAATGAATTTACTTACAAAAGAGAGACTCACAGACTTAGAGAATGAGCTCATGGTTGCCAGGGAAAAGGATGGGTAGAAGGAATAGTAAAGGAGTTTGGGGTGGACAGGTACACACTGCTATACTTAGAAGAGATAACCAACAGAACTTATTGTATAGCACAGGGAACTCTGATCAATGTTATGTGGCAGACTGGATGGGAGGGGTGTTTGGGAGAGAATGGATACAGATATGGCTGAGTCCCTTTGCTGTTTACCTGAAACTCTCACAACATTGTTAATCAGCTATACTCTAATATAAAATAAAAAGCTTTAAAAAAAGAAAGAAAACATGATGCTTTAGGCATCTTATAGTCTTCCCCCTACATTGTATCAGCCAGCAAGTTTTCCCAGTTCCAGTTCTGCTTCCAGAGTATGTGGTCCTCCAAATCAGGTTCTTAAGGCCAGGCTTTTCAATGACATTAAGTCATTATTTAATTTTTATTTATTACCAGCTTTTCTGATTATAAAACTGATACATATTCATGTGAAATTTTTCAAAAATGTAGAAAAGGGGAAAAATGGCAATCACATGTAGTCTCAGTACCCAGAGAGAATCACTGGGGAATTTCCCTTTCCGACTGTGTACTGCGTGTTGCACTGTATTCCTAGGTCCTACTTATTCCATTTAACACATCACAAACTCTTTCCCAGGCTGGTAAGAATTCACTGAAAATATATTTAATGGCAATATACTATTTTATCACACATATAGTTTTTTTCATTTTAATGCAAAATATTTTAACTAGTCTTCTTGCTGAATAGAAGGCCTATTTTAATTTTTTCTTGGTATTTCAAATTGTGCTGCAATTATTATCTTTGCTCTGAAATTCTAAACCTATCCTGAAGAATTAGCAATAACATTTCAAAAGGAATTCGTATTTCCAATTCTTCCATGCTCATCTATACTCCCCACTGCCTGTGGGCTCTGTTTGGGGCTCCTATGTGCCTCCAGGATAAAGTCCAATGGCCGTAGGCCTTTACAAGCCTGGTTCTGCATCTGCCTCACATTCTGCAGCTCCTCACTGCTTCCTCATACTGGCTTTTCTCCACATACAGCTTTTCCCATTGCCACTTTATTCTCTACCTGTAACACCCTTCCTGCCTGAGGATACCCTCTTCAACCATCTGTGCCTCCTCCCAAAATGACCTGCTTGCTGCGGTGTGATGCCTTGAGTACCTTTTCCACCCTTATCTCAATGTTCTGTATGGTAACTCTAATCCAGCACTCTTCTCCGCTCCTGAATGCCTCGTGGGTGGGCACTGTGTCCATCTTGCTCACTTCTTTACCCGTCACACCTAACAGAGTGCCTGGCACATGGTACAGAACACAGGTGTTTGTTCAAAGAATGGCCACCAATTGGATAGAAATTTACTCAAGTGGCTGAAACTTGACTGTCTTAGGTCAGTGGCACCACTTCCTGGACAGAAATAGCTGTGGCAGGAGCCACATCTGAGTTCAACCACGTTAGATGTGACCTCCACTGTGTCCTCCTTAGAACAAGCCACCACCATCCTTACCTCGATTAACATAGCAACCTGCTAACTGGTCCCCTGTTTTCATTCCTCTCCACTTCCCCCTGCAATCAGTAGGCAGAATAAAGCTATTAACATGGCAAAATCTTGTTAACTCCCTATTCAAATCCTTCCAACTGAGTCTTACCACATGTGGACTAAAACCCAGGGCATTCGATCCCTCCTACACTGTTGGTAAACCACGGCGGAAAGCAGGATGGAAGCTTCTCAAAAAACTAAAAAACAGAACTACCATGTGACCCAACGAATCCCCTCCAGCATAAATATCTGAAAAAGAAAACACTAATTCAAAAAGACATGCACCCCAATGTTCATAGCAGTTTATTTACAATCGCTAAGATTTGAAGGCAATCTAAGTTTCCATTAACAGATGAATGAATAAGGAAAAATAAGGAAGATATGGAATATATACATATACACACATATGCATACAATGGACTACTACTCAGCCATAAAGAAGAAACAAAATTTTGCATTAGCAGCAATATGGATGGACTTGGAAGGTATTATACTAAGTGAAATAATTCAGACAGATAAAGAAAATATGTGATATCACTTACACGTGGAATCTAAAAAATACAAGAAAACTAGTGAACATAATAGAAAAAGAAGCTCATTCATACACAGAGAACAAATTAGTAGCTGCCAGAGGGGAAAGAAGGGGGAGGGGCAAAATAGGGGTAGAGAATTAAGAGGTACAGATTATTATGTGCAAAGTAAACTACAAAGATATGCTGTACACGAGGGAATGTAGCCAATATATTATAATAACTAATAACAATCAATGAGTCACTGAAGAAATTAAAAAAAAGAAATCAGAGACGAAAGCACACCGACCCAAAACCTATGGGATGCTGAGAATGTAGTCCTAAGCGGAAGGTTAGAGCAAGACAGTATTACCTCAGGAAACAAGAAAAGTCTCAAATAGACAGCCTAACTTTACACCTAGGGCAACTCGAAAAAAAAGAACAACCAACCCAGTTAGAAGAAGAAAAGAGATCATAAAGATCAGAGAAGAAATACATGAAATACAGGTGAAGAAAACAATAGAAAAGATGAATGAAACTAAAAGCTGGTTCTTTGAAAAGAAACAAAGTTGATAAACCTTTAGCCAGACTCATCAAGAGAGAAGGGGAGAGGGCACAAATCAATAAAATTAGAAAAGAAAAAGAAGTTCTAACAGATACCACAGACATACAAAGGATCATTAGAGACTACTACAAGCAACTATATGGCAATAAAATGGACAGCCAAGAAGAAATAGACAACTTCTTATGAAAGTATAACCTTTCAAGACTGAACTAGGAAGAAATAGAAAATATGAACAGACTAATCACAAGCACTGAAATCAAAACTGTAGTTTAAAAACTTCCAATAGGGACTTCAGTGGTGGTACAGCAGATAAGAATCCACTTGCCAATGCAGGGGATGGGTTTGATCCCTGGTCCAAGAAGATTCCAGGTCCCAGGGAACAGCTAAGCCCTGCACCACAACTACTGAACCTGCATTCTAGAGCCTGAGAGCCAAAGGTACTGAAGCCCGCTAGCCTAGAGCCTGCGTCCTCCAACAAGAGAAGCCACTGAAGTACCACAATGAAGAAGAGCCCCCACTCACCACCAGTGTAGAAAGTCTGCCTGTAGCAATGAACCCAGCATAACCAATAAATGTTAATTTGAAAAAAAAAAAAAAAAGTCTGTTTGGGAATAAGCCAGCCAATACAAGGGACACAAGTTTGATCCCTGGTCCAGGAAGATTCCACACGCCATGGAGCAACTAAGCCTGTGCATCACCACTACTGAGCTCGTGTGCTGCAACCACTGAAGCCCGGGTGCCTAGAGCCTGTGCTCTGCAGCAAGAGAAGCCACCACAATGAGAAGCCTGTGTGCCACAACTAGAGAAAACCCACATCCAGCAACCAAGACCTAGGGCAACCAAAAAGAGAGAAAACTTCCAACAAACAAAAGTCCGGAAACAGATGGCTTCACAGGCAAGTTCTAGCAAACATTTAGAGAAGAGTTAACACCTATCCTTCTGAAACTATTCCAAAGAATTGCAAAGGCAGGACACTCCCTGACTCATTCTATGAGGTTACACTGATACCAAAAATAACACACAAATAAGAAAATTATAGGCCAATATCACTGACGAACATAGATGCAAAAATCTTCAACAAAACACTGGCAAATTGAATCCAACAATACCTTAACTGATTATTGACCAGGGGATTATTGCAGAAATGTATGCCTCTGGCTGGAAATTTTTATTTTGGCCAGCCAAAAATTAATTGTTATTTCATGAACACTGTGCAGGTTATCACCTTCTATGGTTATACTTGACACACCTGTAAAGTCTTTCAATTTTCATGAAACATTGCCTTCAATTCACTGTTTTGCAGAAGCAAAGAAACATTCTCCAGCACCATGAGTTTCCCATATCAGAATCAGTCACTAAGGCTTTTTGTCTTTTTGTTGGTCTAATATTCACATTGTCTGAATCAGAACTATATTCTGAACATCTATCATCTTCAGCTTTTATGTTTTAAATAAGTTTAATATAGTGAACAACTATCATCTTTTGAGACACTAGTATATATGTTGCTTGGACAATCAGAGAAAATATCTGCATAAAATTCACCAAAAAATTTTTCTGTACTCATTATTTCATGAAGCATCATTTTTGAAAATTTTACATTTATAATATACACAAAATTGGAACAAAAACCTAACGCAACAAAATGTGAATGATAATGACAATCACAAGTTGCATAACAAACCCTTGATCAATTTTAAACTCTTAAACAACTTTGCATGGTGATGTTAATTGTCTCACTCTCTAAAAACATATTGATATGTCTCCAGTCAATAATGTTCAGGTAACAAAAGATGTATTACATCTCCAGTCAATAATGTGTTAAAAGGAACATGCTGCTGCTGCTGCTGCTGCTAAGTCGCTTCAGTCGTGTCCAACTCTGTGGGACCCCATAGATGGCAGCCCACCAGGCTCCCCCGTCCCTGGGATTCTCCAGGCAAGAATTCTGGAGTGGGTTGCCATTTCCTCCTCCAATGCATGAAAGTGAAAAGTGAAAGTGAAGTTGCTCAGTCGTGTCCGTCTTGTAGCGACCCCATGGACTGCAGCCCACCAGGCTCCTCCGTCCATGGGATTTAAAGTGGGATTTATGCAAAGGATGCAAGGATTCTTCAATATCCACACATCAATCAGTGTGATTCACCACATTAGTAAACTGAAGAATAAAAACTATGATCATTTCAATGGATGCTATAAAAGCTTTTGACAAAATTCAGCACCCATTTATGATAAAAGCTCTCCAGAAAGCGGAAACAGAGGAAATGAACCTGAACATAATAATATAGGTCATGTATGACAAACCCACAACCAACATTCTCAACAGTGAAAAACGGAAAACATTCCCTCTGAGATGAGGAACGAGAGACAAAGGTGTCCACTGTTTGGGGGTTGTGAAGTACTTAATGTGGTCTCTTCCTTTATTTAACTGAACGCTAATGTCTGTAAGAGGTGCCGCAACAGTAAACAAGAACCTCACCTCTTGGCTCCAGCTGAGCATCTTCGTGTTTCTGGGGAGGGACAAGACTGAAAGTGGGGGAAAGATGTCATCATTCCAAGAGTCCACCTCCTACCCACCCCGTGGGGCCTGTGCAGTGCCCAGAGCCCATTGCCTAAACGGGCAGGTTCTGTGAAGCAACTCAGCTAAACACAAGCGGCTGCATCAGCTGGTAAAAGCAGAAAGTCCCCTGTCTCGTCGGCCTCCTGGGAGCACACTGCATGGGACACAGGAACCCTCTGGGCTTCTCAGTGAGGGAAGGGAAGTAGAAGCAAATTACCTTCCCAAGAAATCTCCAGGGAGGGGAGGTAGCCCTGCTGAAGTGGACTGCAGAAGGTAAAGTTCCCTGTCCCATCTTCCCCACATCCACTGGCTCAAGGTTCTTCTGAGCTCTTGGCAATTCTGCTTTTTGAAGTTTGCTGGGCATGACACGCCTTCTGCCAGTGGTGGGCTGGGGGCACCCAGTGCACTAACACAGAGTATCTAGCCCTGTTTCTAAAGTAAAAATGCCCGTGACATTTTACCTCTGTGGACACCACTTCCTGCAGAGCCCAGTCCCAGCCCTTGATGGTCTGTTAGGCGGGGCTGCTGCAAGCCTTTGGGGATGGAACTGTGCCTTGTACCAGAGGTCCTGGGGTACCTCCTACAACCTGGCCCCAGGGGCCCCCTCCCAACCTTTGTCCCCTCTCACAAAGGCAGATCTCATCACACAGAGATGCCCACTGTACAGGAAAGTGGAAAGAAAACACATCTCACTGATGTGTGAAGAAGTCACAACTTGGAGAATGAGAAATAGCCCATCTTTCAGCACCTTCTATGTGCCAGGCACCGTTTCAGCACTTTACAGATTAATTCCGTTAATCCCCACAGCGCCCTCAAGAGGTAGATTCCACTAGGTGCCCATCTTCTAGGTGAGGAAACAGGCACAGAGAATTTGAGGACTTAGGTTTATTTTTCCAGCTGCTCCAACTGTGTTAGGACTCCCCGTTCTGTCACAGCTGATGAACTCAGCATTATACTTTTTCACTCTTGGTTCTTACAGTTTTCTTTCCAGGTTCCTATCTTTCATAAACCTCAATGGCTATTCAGTCAAAACTTCCCCACCTCTTAAAGACTTAAACATAAGACATGACACCATAAAGTCCAGAGAACATAAGCAGAACATTCTCTTAACTCAATTGTACTAGTATGTTCTTAGGTCAGTTTCTCAAAGCAACAGAAATAAAAGCAAAAATAAACAAATGGGACCTAATACAAGCTTAAAACGAAAACACAACCTACAGAATGGGAGAAAATATTTGCAAATAATGCAACAAACAAGGGCTTAATTTCCAAAATATACAAACAGCTCATACAAGTCAACAAGAACAGCAACAACAACAAAAAACCCTAAAACTATATTCAAAAATCGGCAGAAGACCTAAACCTCAAAAGAAAAAATATAGATGGCCAATAGGCATATAAAAAGATGCTCAACATCACTAATTATTAGAGAACTACAAATCAAAACTACAGTGAGGTATGACCTCACACCAGTCAGAATGGCCATCATTAAAAAGTCTACAAATAGCAAAGTCTGGAGAAGGTGTATAGAAAAGGGAACCCTCCTACACTGCTGGTGGGAATATAAGTTGATGCAGCCACTGTGGAGAACAGTATAGAAGTTACTCAGAAAACTAAAAACAGAATTACCATATGATCCAGATATCCTATTCCTGGGCATATATACAGACAAAACTATAATTCAAAAAGATTCATGCTCCCCTACGTTCATAGCAGCAATAGTCACAATAGCCAAGAAATGGAAACAATCTAAATACTCATGAACGGATGAATGAATAAAGAAGATATGCTATATATACACTATGGAATACTACTCAGCCATAAAAAGATCAGATAATGCCATTTGCAGCAACATGGATACAACCAGAGATTATCATACTAAGTGAAGTGAGTTAGAAACAAATACCATATGATATCATTACACATGGAATCCAAAATATGCCACAAGTGAACCTACCTATGAAACAGAAACAGAATCACTGACATAGAGAACAGCTGCTGGTTGCCAAGGGGGAAGGGGTTGGGGCAGGAATGGAGTGGTAGGTCTGGGTTAGCAGATATAGTTTCTATATACAGAATGGATAAACAACAAGGCCCTACTGTATACACGGAGGACTATATTCAGCATCCTGTGATAAACCATAATGGAAACGACCGGAAAAAAGAATGTACACATATGTATACCTGATTCACTTTGCTATACAGTAGTAATTAACACCACATTGCAAACAGAATACGCTTCAATTTAAAAAAAAAAAAAAAAAGCTGCCCCACCTGCAGGCTAGACTCTGCTCCAGGTGCTGGGGGCAGGGCTTAGCTTCCCCTTCTCCCTCCCTCTCTGCACAGACCCTTTAGAAAGGAATTAGAATGAAACTCTAGGTTAGGTATCATTGGTTAATGTCCTTTAAAGCCCCATAATTATCACCTTTGGAATTCTCTTTTCTAAGCAGAAATCATTTGCATCTCTAGTTGGGGTGAGAAGGAGGACTGTTGGATGATAATAAAAGCCAGGCAGAAAAATAAAGCACAGAAAAAAATTTTAAAAAGCAGAGACTCCAGCAGATATTTGTGCACCCAGGTTCATAGCAGCTTTATACACCGTAGGCAGAGTGGAAGCAACTCAAGTATCTATCAAGGGATGAATGAATAAACAAAATGTGGTATACACATAAAATGGAATATTATACAGCTTATTAAGGAAGCAAATTCTGAAACGTGTACAACATGGACAAAGCTTAAAGACAAGCAAGTGACAAATATTATATGAATCCACTTTAGTGAGCTACCTAGACTAGATAAATTCATACACACAGGAAGAATGGTAGTTGCTAAGGGATGAGGGAAGGCAGATTGGGGAGTTATTGGTTAATGGATATGGAATTTCAGTTTAGAAGATGGAGAATGTTCTAGACATGGGTGGTAGTTATAGTTGCACATTAAAGGGAATGTACTTAACGCTAGAAGTAGCACAAGCTGGAATCAAGATTGGAGAAATATCAATAACCTCAGATATGCAGATGACACCACCCTTATGGCAGAAAGTGAAGAGGAACTAAAGAGCCTCTTGATGAAAGTGAAAGAGGAGAGTGAAAAAGTTGGCTTAAAGCTCAATATTCAGAAAACAAAGATCATGGCATCTGGTCCCATCACTTCATGGGAAATAGATGGGGAAACAGTGCAAACAGTGTCAGACTTTATATTTTGGGGCTCCAAAATCACTGCAGATGGTGATTACAGCCATGAAATTAAAAGACGCTTACTCCTTGGAAGGAACATTATGACCAACCTAGATAGCATTTTTAAAAGCAGAGACATTACTTTGCCAACAAAGGTCTGTCTAGTCAAGGCTATGGCTTTTCCAGTGGTCATGTATGGATGTGAGAGTTGGACTGTGAAGAAAGCTGAGCACCAAAGAATTGATGCTTTTGAACTGTGATGTTGGAGGAGACTCTTGAGAGTCCCTTGGACTGCAAAGAGATCCAACCAGTCCATCCTAAAGGAGATCAGTCCTGGGTGTTGATGTTGAAGTTGAAACTCCAATACTTTGCCCACCTGATGCGAAGAGTTGACTCATTGGAAAAGACCTTGATGCTGGGAGGGATTGGAGGCAGGAGGAGAAGCGGACGACAGAGGATGAGATGGCTGGATGGCATCACCGACTCGATGGATGTGAGTCTGAGTGAGTCCGGGAGTTGGTGATGGACAGGGAGGCCTGGCGTGCTGTGATTCATGAGGTCGCCAAGAGTCGGACACGACTGAGCAACTGAACTGAACTGAATGCTAGAAAACTTTACACTTAAAAAATAGTTATAGGTAAATTTCATATTATGTATATTTTACCAAATTTTTCTAAATAAAAATACATAAACATGGACTAAGTTTGGAGGTGTCATTTTGTATGAGATAAAGTTAGTTAGATAATTTTAGTTAGATAAAATTCGTTAGAGAAGGCTTCACTGGGGGAAAGTAAGGGGAGCCCTGTGGATGTCTAGGGATGAGGGTTCCGAGCTGCAGGGACAGCACACAGGCCTGAGGGAGAGCCGGAGGCCAGTGCTGCTGGAGCAGAGAGGGAGGCAGCAAGTGGCTGGAGATGAAGGCACGGGTGTGGAATGTGATAGTGGTAAATGTAGGTGGTGGAAGAACTCTGGTGATGCACACGTGCACACACACACACACACCCCTTGAGTGGTTTTGTTTCTACTCAAACCCACACTTCCATCACACTCAGCTCACACTCCTTATCAGCTCCTCTGAGCTCTCACTAGCAAGAGCTAGGATTTGGCACCCTCTGGTGACACCACTTTGGAAATGCCAAATCCAGACAGGTTAAAATCTCAGTGTTTGAGCAAATGAGGAACCATGGCAGGAATCCATGGCAGGAACCCACTCCAGTAATCTTGCCTGGAAAATCCCATGGATGGAGGAGCCTGGTAGGCTGCAGTCCATGGGGTCGCTAAGAGTCGGACACGACTGAGCAACTTCACTTTCACTTTTCACTTTTATGCATTGGAGAAGGAAATGGCAACCCGCTCCAGTGTTCTTGCCTGGAGAATCCCAGGGATGGGGGAGCCTAGTGGGCTGCTGTCTATGGGGCCGCACAGAGTCGGACACGACTGAAGTGACTTAGCAGCAGCAGACACACTTCACAGGCTCCTTGTTTTCCGAGTGAAATCGCTCAGTCGTGTCTCTTTGCAACCCCATTGACTGTAGCCTACCAGGCTCCTCCGTCCATGGGATTTTCTAGGTAAGAATACTGGAGTATTCTTACTGGGTTGCCATTTCCTTCTCCAAATAAGGAAACAAATGTCCTAAACAGGAATAGTACTCAGTGAAAGCCATACAGTGAGCAGTCAGCTAGAACCTCACTCCCTGGCTCCCAGGCCACCACTCCTTGGTCTAACCCCAGCTGCTGACCCACGGGGTAAGGGGAGTCTCGTCTCCCTACTGGCCAGGCTGGCAAAAGTAGTCCTAAGCAGGAAGGTTAGACATCAATTATTAGCTCAGGAAACAAGAAAAGTTTCATGTAGACAACCTAAGGTTACACCTCAAGCAACTAGAGAAAGAAGAACAAACAGAACCCAGTTAGTAGAAGGAAAAAAATCATAGAGATCAAACCAGAAATAAATGAAATACAGATGAAGAAAACAGTACAACAGATCAGTGAAATAGAAGTTGATTCTTTGAAAAGATAAAATTGATCAAAGTTTAGCCAGACTCATCAAGAAAAAAAGGGACAGGGCACAAATCAATAAAATTAGAACTGAAAAAAGTTACAATGGACTCCACAGAAATACAAAGGCTCCTAAGAGATTACTTCAAGCAACTACATGTCAATAAAATGGACAACCTATAAAAAATGGACAATCTCTTAGAAAGGTATACTCTCCCAAGACTGAACCAGGAAGAAATAGAAAATATGAACAGACCAACCAGAAGTACTGATATTGAAATTGTGATTTAAAACCTTCCATCAGGGACTTCCCTGGTGGTCCAGTGGGTAAGAATCCATCTGCCAATGCAGGGGACACGGGTTTGATTCCTGGCCCGGGAAGATTCCACGTGCCAAGGGACAGCTAAGCCCATGTGCCACAACTACAGCACCTGAACTCTAGAGCCCAGGTGTCTAGGGCCTGAGCTCTACAACAAGAGAAAGCACTGAATGAAGAGAAGCCCCCGCTCACCGCAACTAGAAAAAGCCCCTGCACAGCAACGAAGACCCAGTGCAACCAAAAACAAGTAAATAAAATCAAATTTTAAAAACTTCCAACAAACAGAAGTCCAAGAGCAGATGGCTTCATAGGCAAATTCTATCAAACATCCAGAGTTAACACCTATCCTTCTGAAGCTATTCCAAAGAACTGCAGAGGAAGGAACACTCCCGAATTCATGCTATGAGGCTACCCTGATACCAAAACCAGTCACAGATAACACAAAAAAAGAAAATTACAGGCCAATATCACTGATGAACATAGATGCAAAAACCTTCAATAAAATATTAGCGAATCAAATCCAACTATACATTAACTCTTGATCGGGGGGATTTTTTGCAGAAATTAATGCCTGCGGCTGGCAACTTTTATTTTGACCAGCCAAAAATTAATTGTTATTTCACTAACATTGTGTGGGTTATTACATACAGCGGGTATACCCGACACACCTGTAAAGGTTTTTAATTTTCATGAAATATCTCAATTCAGGCATCTGCAGGAGCAGAAGAACATTCTCCAGTATCATCAGTTTCATTTTCACTTTCTGCATCAGAATCAATCACTAAGGTTTTTTGTCTTTTTGTTGGTCTAATATTCACATTGTTTGAATCAGGACTATATTCTGAAGAACTATCATGTTCTGAAACACTAGTATATATTTTTCTCAGACAATCAGAGGCAGTATTTGCATAAAATTCACCGAAAAATTCTTCACTCATAATTTCATGATGCATCATATTTTGAAAATTTTACATTTATTATATATACAAGATTGGAACAAAAACCTAATGGAGCAAAATGTGAATGATAATGACAATCACAAGCTGTATAATAAACCCTTGATCAATTTTAAACTCAACAATTTTGCATAGTCATGTTAATCACATCACTCTCTAAAAACATATTGATACTTCTCTAGTCAATAATGTTCAGGTAACAAAGGATGTATTAATACATCTCCAGTCAATAATGTGTCAAAAGGATCATATATTGTGATAACCTGGGATTTATCCCAGGAATGCAAAGATTCTTCAATATCTGCACATCAGTGTGATTCATCACATTAACAAACTGAAGAATAAAAACAAGTATGATCATGTCAATAGATGCAATAAAAGCTTTTGACAAAATTCCACACCCATTTATGATAAAAGTTCTCCAGAAAGTGGAAATAGAGTGAACTTAGCTCAACATAATGAAGGCCACAGACAACAAACCCACAGCCAACACCATTCTCAACAGAGAAAAGCTAAAAGTGGGGAGGAGACAAGATGGCGGAGGAGTAGGACGGGGAGAACACTTTCTCCCCCACAAATTCATCAAAAGAGCATTTAAACGTCGAGTAAATTCCACAAAACAACTTCTGAATGCCGGCAGAGGACATCAGGCACCCAGAAAAGCAACCCAACTCTTCGAAAGGAGGTAGGAAAAAATATTAAAAACAAAAAAAAAGAGACAGAAGAGGGAGGGACGGAGTTCCGTCCCGGGAAGAGAATCTTAAAAAGAGAGAAGTTTCCAAACACCAGGAAACCTTCTCACTGCCGAATCTGTGCCGAGCTTTGGAAGCACAGAGGGCAACATAACAGGGAGAAAAAATAAATAAACAATTAAAACTCGCAGATTGCGAGCCCTACGGTAACTCCCCCAGCGGAGAAGCAGCGCAGACGCCTGCATCCGCCATTAGCAAGCCGGGGCTGGGCAGGGAGGCGCGGCGTGGGCTGCATCGCTGAGAGTAAGAATGTGGCCTGAATACCCTGAGCGCTATCTGAGCGAAATAATTTGGGCTAGCAAACCAGACTGTGGGATATCTACCACGCGAAAAGCCAGCCCTAACCTAAGACCGCTAGGCCCGTGCACGGAACAAAGGACTGAACAGAGATAGCTGGCTGCAGATCTTCCCCCTCCGGTGACAGGCAGCCAGAGCCGGAAGGGGGCAATCGCAGCCCCAGAGAGACATTATCTATAAAACTGTAAACAGGCTTCTTTGCTAACTAAAACTTCTTGGGGGTCTGGACGGTCAACATCTGCCTGAGAAGGTGCGCCAGTTTTACACCCAGATAACTGAGTGGCGGGGAGGCGATAAGTCGCAGCATTGGCGCTCGCCAAACACCTCATCACCTGAGCTGCTCGGACCTGGGAAGAGCACAAAACGCAGGCCCAACTGAGTCTGCGCCTCTGAGGACTACCCGAGTGCCTGAAGCTGAGCGGCTTGGACCTGGGAGGTGCATGCAGCCCAGGGCCAGCCTCGGATTGTTCCCGGCGGAACAACCTAGAGTCCGAGCAGTGTGGACAGGGAGGCTACACGCGCCGTGAGTGGGGGCAGACCCAGGGTGGCTGAGGCACTGCGAGCCCACGCCAGTGTTATTTGTTTGCAGCATCCCTCCCTCCCTCCCCACAGCGTGACTGAACAAGTAAGCCTAAAAAAAAAAAAAAAAAAAAAGTGTCCTCCACCGTGCCCTTTGTGTCAGGGCGGAAACCAGATACTGAAGAGACTAGCAAACAGAAGAAGATATAACAGAGGGAATCGCCTTGGAAGCTACAGGCAATAGATCAAAACCCTGTGGTTACTACGGACTACATAGGAAGGGGCCTATAGATCTTGAGAAATATAAATCTGACCAAAGAACTAGCCAAAAATGAACTGAACCCACAACACCCACAAAAAAAACCAAAAAAGTCCTAGATATATTTTTATAATTTTTACGATCATTCTTTTTTTTTTTAATTAAAAAAAAATTTTTTAAGTCCTCTATTGTTCCTTTAATTTTCACTTTTATAACCTATTACTTTGCAAAAAAAAAAAAGACCCTATTCTTTTCTTCTTCAGCAAACTTCATATATATATATTTTATAATTTTTTGACCTTGTTTTTTTTTTGTTTTTGTTTTTTTCTTCTTTTCTTTAACATTGTATTTTTGAAATTCCAAACTCTACTCTAGATTTTTAATTTTCGCTTTTTGGTATATGTTATCAATTTTGTACCTATAGTTTTTTTTTATATAATTTCTGTGACTTTTTTTTCTTCTTCTTCTCTGTTTCTTTCTCTTCTTCTTTTATATAACACTGTGTATCTGAAATTCCAAACTTTACTCTAGATTTTTAATTTATGCTTTTTGGTATTTGATATCAATTTTGTACCTGTATTTTCTTTATAATTTTTGTGACATTGTTCGTATTTGTTTGTTTGTTTTCTCTCTTTATTTTTCTTCTTCTTCTTTTTTTTTTTTTAACATCGTATTTTTGAAATTCCAAACTCTACTCTAGATTTTAAATTTTTGCTTTCTGGTATTAGTTATCAATTTTGTACCTGTACTTTCTTTATAATTTTCGCGACCTTGTTTGTTTTTGTTTGTTCGTTTCTTCTCTCTTTCTTTTCCTTCTTCTTTTCTTTAACATCGTATTTTTGAAATTCCAAACTCTACTCTAGATTTTTAATTTTTGCTTTTATGTATTTGTTACCAATTTTGTACCTTTAAGGACCCAATCTTCAGGACCCATTTTTCACTAGGGAGTGAGATTACTGGCTTGACTGCTCTCTCTCCCTTTGGACTCTCCTTTTTCTCCACCAGGTCGCCTGTGTCTCCTCCCTAACCCCTCTCTACTCTACCCAACTCTGTGAATTTCTGTATGTTCCAGACGGTAGAGAACACTTAGGGAACTGATTACTGGCTGGATCTGTCTCCCTCCTTTTCATTCCCCCCTTTTATCCTTCTGGCCACCTCTGTTACCTTCCTCCTTCTTCTCTTCTCTGTATAACTCCATGAACATCTCTGAGTGGTCCAGTTGTGGAGTGCACATAAGGAAGTGACTACTGGCTAGCCCACTCTCTCCACTATTGATTCACCTCATCTCATTTGGGTCACCTCTAACTCCATCCTCCCTCTTCTCTTCTCCATGTAACCCTGTGAACCTCTCTGAGTGACCCTCACTGTAGAGAAACTTTTCATCTTTAATGTAGATGTTTTATCAATGGTGCTGTATAGAAGGAGAAGTTTTGAAACTACTGTAAAAATAAGACAGATAACCGGAAGCAGGAGACTTAAGTCCAAACCCTGACTCCAGGGAACTCCTGACTCCAAGGAACATTAATTGACAGGAGCTCATCAAATGCCCCCATACCGACACTGAAACCAAGCACCACACAAGGGCCAATAAGTTCCAGGGCAAGACATACCAAGCAAATTCTCCAGCAACAAAGGAACACAGCCCTGAGCTTCAAGATACAGGCTGCCCAAAGTCACCCCAAAACTATAGACATCTCATAACTCATTACTGGACATTTCATTGCACTCCAGAGAGAAGAAATACAGCGCCACCCACCAGAACACCGACACAAGCTTCCCTAACCAGGAAACCTTGACAAGCCACCTGTACAAACCCACACACAGTGAGGAAACGCCACAATAAAGAGAACTCCACAAACTGCCAGAATACAGAAAGGACACCCCAAACTCAGGAATTTAAACAAGATGAAGAGACAGAGGAATACTCAGCAGATAAAGGAACAGGATAAATGCCCACCAAACCAAACAAAAGAGGAAGAGATAGGGAATCTACCTGATAAAGAATTCCGAATAATGATAGTGAAATTGATCCAAAATCTTGAAACTAAAATGGAATCACAGATAAATAGCCTGGAGACAAGGATTGAGAAGATGCAAGAAAGGTTTAACAAGGACCTAGAAGAAATAAAAAAGAGTCAATATATAATGAATAATGCAATAAGTGAAATTAAAAACACTCTGGAGGCAACAAATAGTAGAATAACAGAGGCAGAAGACAGGATTAGTGAATTAGAAGATGGAATGGTAGAAATAAATGAATCAGAGAGGATAAAAGAAAAACGAATTAAAAGAAATGAGGACAATCTCAGAGACCTCCAGGACAATATTAAACGCTACAACATTCGAATCATAGGGGTTCCAGAAGAAGAAGACAAAAAGAAAGACCATGAGAAAATACTTGAGGAGATAATAGTGGAAAACTTCCCTAAAATGGGGAAGGAAATAATCACCCAAGTACAAGAAACCCAGAGAGTCCCAAACAGGATAAACCCAAGGAGAAACACCCCAAGACACATATTAATCAAATTAACAAAGATCAAACACAAAGAACAAATATTAAAAGCAGCAAGGGAAAAACAACAAATAACACACAAGGGAATTCCCATAAGGATGACAGCTGATCTTTCAATAGAAACTCTTCAAGCCAGGAGGGAATGGCAAGACATACTTAAAATGATGAAAGAAAATAACCTACAGCCCAGATTATTGTACCCAGCAAGGATCTCATTCAAGTATGAAGGAGAAATCAAAAGCTTTTCAGACAAGCAAAAGCTGAGAGAATTCTGCACCACCAAACCAGCTCTCCAACAAATACTAAAGGATATTCTCTAGACAGGAAACACAGAAAGGGTGTATAAACTCGAACCCAAAACAACAAAGTAAATGGCAACGGGATCATACTTATCAGTAATTACCTTAAACGTAAATGGGTTGAATGCCCCAACCAAAAGACAAAGACTGGCTGAATGGATACAAAAACAAGACCCCTACATATGTTGTCTACAAGAGACCCACCTCAAAACAGGGGACACATACAGACTGAAAGTGAAGGGCTGGAAAAAGATTTTCCATGCAAATAGGGACCAAAAGAAAGCAGGAGTAGCAATACTCATATCAGATAAAATAGACTTTAAAACAAAGGCTGTGAAGAGAGACAAAGAAGGTCACTACATAATGATCAGAGGATCAATCCAAGAAGAAGATATAACAATTATAAATATATATGCACCCAACACGGGAGCACCACAGTACGTAAGACAAATGCTAACAAGTATGAAAGGAGAAATTAACAATAACACAATAATAGTGGGAGACTTTAATACCCCACTTACACCTATGGATAGATCAACTAAACAGAAAATTAACAAGGAAACACAAACTTTAAACGATACAATAGACCAGTTAGACCTAATTGATATCTATAGGACATTTCATCCCAAAACAATGAATTTCACCTTTTTCTCAAGTGCACATGGAACCTTCTCCAGGATAGATCACATCCTGGGCCATAAAGCTAGCCTTGGTAAATTCAAAAAAATAGAAATCATTCCAAGCATTTTTTCTGACCACAATGCAGTAAGATTAGATCTCAATTACAGGAGAAAAACTATTAAAAATTCCAACATATGGAGGCTGAACAACACACTGCTGAATAACCAACAAATCACAGAAGAAATCAAAAAAGAAATCAAAATTTGCATAGAAACGAATGAAAATGAAAACACAACAACCCAAAACCTGTGGGACACGGTAAAAGCAGTCCTAAGGGGAAAGTTCATAGCAATACAGGCACACCTCAAGAAACAAGAAAAAAGTCAAATAAATAACCTAACTCTACACCTAAAGCAACTAGAAAAGGAAGAAATGAAGAACCCCAGGGGTAGTAGAAGGAAAGAAATCTTAAAAATTAGAGCAGAAATAAATGCAAAAGAAACAAAAGAGACCATAGCAAAAATCAACAAAACCAAAAGCTGGTTCTTTGAAAGGATAAATAAAATTGACAAACCATTAGCCAGACTCATCAAGAAACAAAGGGAGAAAAATCAAATCAACAAAATTAGAAACGAAAATGGAGAGATCACAACAGACAACACAGAAATACAAAGGATCATAAGAGACTACTATCAACAATTATATGCCAATAAAATGGACAACGTGGAAGAAATGGACAAATTCTTAGAAAAGTACAACTTTCCAAAACTGGACCAGGAAGAAATTAGAAAATCTTAACAGACCCATCACAAGCATGGAAATTGAAACTGTAATCAAAAATCTTCCAGCAAACAAAAGCCCAGGTCCAGACGGCTTCACAGCTGAATTCTACCAAAAATTTAGAGAAGAGCTAACACCTATCCTGCTCAAACTCTTCCAGAAAATTGCAGAGGAAGGTAAACTTCCAAACTCATTCTATGAGGCCACCATCACGCTAATACCAAAACCTGACAAAGATGCCACAAAAAAAGAAAACTACAGGCCAATATCACTGATGAACATAGATGCAAAAATCCTTAACAAAATTCTAGCAATCAGAATCCAACAACACATTAAAAAGATCATACACCATGATCAAGTGGGCTTTATCCCAGGGATGCAAGGATTCTTCAATATCCGCAAATCAATCAATGTAATACACCACATTAACAAATTGAAAAATAAAAACCATATGATTATCTCAATAGATGCAGAGAAAGCCTTTGACAAAATTCAACATCCATTTATGATAAAAACTCTCCAGAAAGCAGGAATAGAAGGAACATACCTCAACATAATAAAAGCTATATATGACAAACCCACAGCAAACATTATCCTCAATGGTGAAAAATTGAAAGCATTTCCTCTAAAGTCAGGAACAAGACAAGGGTGCCCACTTTCACCATTACTATTCAACATAGTTTTGGAAGTTTTGGCCACAGCAATCAGAGCAGAAAAAGAAATAAAAGGAATCCAAATTGGAAAAGAAGAAGTAAAACTCTCACTATTTGCAGATGACATGATCCTCTACATAGAAAACCCTAAAGATTCCACCAGAAAATTACTAGAAATAATCAATGACTATAGTAAAGTTGCAGGATATAAAATCAACACACAGAAATCCCTTGCATTCCTATACACTAATAATGAGAAAACAGAAAGAGAAATTAAGGAAACAATTCCATTCACCATTGCAACGTAAAGGATAAAATACTTAGGAATATATCTACCTAAAGAAACTAAAGACCTATATATAGAAAACTATAAAACACTGGTGAAAGAAATCAAAGAGGACACTAATAGATGGAGAAATATACCATGTTCATGGATTGGAAGAATCAATATAGTGAAAATGAGTATACTACCCAAAGCAATTTATAGATTCAACGCAATCCCTATCAAGCTACCAACAGTATTCTTCACAGAGCTAGAACAAATAATTTCACAATTTGTATGGAAATACAAAAAACCTCGAATAGCCAAAGCGATCTTGAGAAAGAAGAATGGAACTGGAGGAATCAACCTACCTGACTTCAGGCTCTACTACAAAGCCACAGTTATCAAGACAGTATGATACTGGCACAAAGACAGAAATATTGATCAATGGAATAAAATAGAAAGCCCAGAGATAAATCCACACACATATGGACACCTTATCTTTGACAAAGGAGGCAAGAATATACAATGGATTAAAGACAATCTCTTTAACAAGTGGTGCTGGGAAATCTGGTCAACCACTTGTAAAAGAATGAAACTGGACCACTTTCTAACACCATACACAAAAATAAACTCAAAATGGATTAAAGATCTCAACGTAAGACCAGAAACTATAAAACTCCTAGAGAGAACATAGGCAAAACACTCTCCGACATACATCACAGCAGGATCCTCTATGACCCACCTCCCAGAATATTGGAAATAAAAGCAAAAATAAACAAATGGGACCTAATTAACCTTAAAAGCTTCTGCACATCAAAGGAAACTATTAGCAAGGTGAAAAGACAGCCTTCAGAAGGGGAGAAAATAATAGCAAATGAAACAACCGACAAACAACTAATCTCAAAAATATACAAGCAACTCCTACAGCTCAACTCCAGAAAAATAAACGACCCAATCAAAAAATGGGCCAAAGAACTAAATAGACATTTCTCCAAAGAAGACATACAGAGGGCTAACAAACACATGAAAAGATGCTCAACATCACTCATTATCAGAGAAATGCAAATCAAAACCACTATGAGGTACCATTTCACACCAGTCAGAATGGCTGCGATCCAAAAGTCTACAAATAATAAATGCTGGAGAGGGTGTGGAGAAAAGGGAACCCTCTTACACTGTTGGTGGGAATGCAAACTAGTACAGCCACTATGGAGAACAGTGTGGAGATTCCTTAAAAAACTGGAAATAGAACTGCCTTATGATCCAGCAACCCCACTGCTGGGCATACACACTGAGGAAACCAGAAGGGAAAGAGACACATGTACCCCAATGTTCATCGCAGCACTGTTTATAATAGCCAAGACATGGAAGCAACCTAGATGCCCATCAGCAGATGAATGGATAAGGAAGCTGTGGTACATATACACAATGGAGTATTACTCAGCCATTAAAAAGAATACATTTGAATCAGTTCTAATGGGGTGGATGAAACTGGAGCCTATTATACAGAGTGAAGTAAGCCAGAAGGAAAAACATAAATACAGTATACTAACACATATATATGGAATTTAGAAAGATGGTAACAATAACCCGGTGTACGAGACAGCAAAAGAGACACTGATGTATAGAACAGTCTTATGGACTCTGTGGGAGAGGGAGAGGGTGGGAAGATTTGGGAGAATGGCAATGAAACATGTAAAATATCATGTAGGAAACGAGTTGCCAGCCCAGGTTCAATGCACGATGCTGGATGCTTGGGGCTGGTGCACTGGGACGGCCCAGGGGGATGGTATGGGGAGGGGGGAGGGAGGAGGGTTCGGGATGGGGAACACATGTATACCTGTGGCGGATTCATTTTGATATTTGGCAAAACTAATACAATTATGTAAAGTTTAAAAATAAAATAAAATTAGAAAAAATAAAATAAAAAAAAAAAAGAAAGAAAAGCTAAAAGTGTTCAAATGTCCACTTTGGCCACTTTTATTCAACATAGTTTTGGGAAGTCCTAGTTACAGCAATCAGAAAAGAAAAATAATAATAATAATAATAGAAGGAATGCAAACTGGAAAAGAAGTAAAACTGTCACTGTTTGCAAATGACATGATCCTATACCTAGGAAATCCTAAAGATGCTGTGAGAAATCTACCAGAGCTCATCAATGAATTCAGTAAAGTTGCAGGATGCAAAATTAATACACAGAAATCTCTTGCATTCCTATACACTGACAATGAAAGATCAGAAAAAGAAATGAACAAAACAACCTCATTTACCATTGCATCAAAAAGAGTAAAATATCTTAGGAATAAACCTGCCTAATGCAAAAGACTGTACTCCCAAAACTACAAGACTCTGATGAAAGAAATCAAAGATGACCCAGATGGAAAGATATACCATGTTCTGGGACTGGAATAATCAATATTGTCAAAATGACTATAATACCCAAGGCAAAAGGCAATCCCTGTCAAATTACCAAGGGCATTTTTCACAGAACTAGAATTTATCATTTTTAGTTTGTATGGAAACACAAAAGACTTCAAATAGCCAAAGTAATCTTGAGAAAGAACAACAGAGCTGGAGGAATCAGGCTCCCTGACTTTAAACCATACTGCAAAGCTACAGTCACCAAAGCAGTATGGTACTGGCACAGAAACAGAAATATAGATCAATGGAACAGGCTAGAAAGCCCAGAAATAAACCCATGCTCCCATGGTTGATTAATCTATGACAAAGGAGGCAAGAATATATAATAGAGAAATGACAGTCTTTTCAATAAGTGGTGCTGGGAAAACCGGACAGCTACATGTTAAAAAAGTGAAATCATAACCTAAACATAAGGCCAGACACTATAAAATTTTTAGAGGAAAACACAGGCAGAACACTCTCTGACATAAATTGCAGCAATATCTTTTCCACCTCTGAGAGTAATGAAAATAAAAACAAAGATAAACAAATGGGACCTAATTAAACTTAAAAGCTTCTATACAACAAAGGAAACCATAAACAAAACAGAAAGACAACCCACAGAATGGTAGAAAATATTTGCAAATGATGCAACCAATAAGGGATTAATCTGCAAAATTTATAAACAGCCCACTCAGCTCTATGACAAAAAAAAGATCAAAAAATGGGCATATCTAAACAGACATTTCTCCAAAGAAGACATACAGATGGCCAAAAAGCACATGAAAAGATGTTCAACATCACTAATTATCAAAGAAATGCAAATCAAAACTACAATGAGCACCAGCTAGAACAGTCATCATCAAAAAGTCTACAAATAATAAATGCTGGGGATCAAATGAGGCAGGAGCCTATGTTTCTTGCCCCCCACCCCACCCCATGTCCTCTGCCTGCCTTTTGCCTGTGAACAACTTCAGTCAAATAATAAGTTTAATCTGAGAGATAAGAACACACAAAAACAAAGGAAAACAGTCAGAGGAGACCAAATAATAATAATGTAGTCATGACTCAATGGACATGAGTTTGAGTGAACTCCGGAAGTTGCTGATGGACAGGGAGGCCTGGCGTGCTGCAGTCCATGGGGTCACGGAACCCGACACGACTGGGCGACTGAACTAAGCATAGTCAAGGACTTTTAGTTCCTTCTCAAGGGCTTTAGATAATATTTTGAGCCATATCCTGTGAGCTGTCTTTTATAGATACTGAAACTCCAGGTGGATAAGTTAACTACATGATGACCAGACTATACCCATGACGTGAGCTGCCACAATTCCAAGAACTGGCCCCAAAGAAATGGAAACAAACCAAACCTGGAACTGAAGATTAACTGTATCTAAAACAGCCAAGATGACACTGGTCAGACCACCGAAGACAAATTTGAAGATCACTGTCAGAGATGATTGTGCTGTTTCAGCATGTAGCCCCCTCTTTCTGTAATATTAAAGCTCTTGCCCCCTGGTTGCCATTCCGGGGGGAGTCAGCCTTTGGACAGATGTCTGCCCTCCCCAGTGTTCTTGCCTGGAGAATCCCAGGGACGGGGGAGCCTGGTGGGCTGCCATCTATGAGGTTGCACAGAGTCGGACATGACTGAAGCGACTTAGCAGCAGCAGCGGCAGCTGCCCTCCCCCTTAGTTGCTGGCATCTGAAATAAAGCAAACTTTCCTTTCCACCAACCCGGCCTGTTAATTGGCTTTTGAGCAGCGAGCAGCTGGACCCCTCACCTTTCAGTAACAGAAAGGGCATAGAGAAAAGAGAATTCTCTTGCACTGTTGGTGGGAATGTAAACTGGTACAGCCATTATGCACAACAGTATGGAGATTCCTTCAAGAACTAAAAACAGAGCTACCACATGACCCAGCAATCCCAATCCTGGGCATATATCTGGAGAAAACCATAATCTGAAAGGACACATGCACCCCCGTGTTCCTTGCAGCACAATTGGTGCTGTGCTCAGTTGCTCCAGTTGTGTCCAACTCTTTGTGACCCCACGGACTGTAGCCCTTCAGGCTCCTCCATCCATGGAATTCTCCAGGCAAGAATACTGGAGGGGGTTTCCATTTCCTCCTCCGGAGGATCATCCTGACTCAGGGATCAAACCCATGTCTCTTGCTTCTCCTGCATTAGCAGGCAGATTCTTTACCACTAGAACTACCTGGGAAGCCCTTCTTTGTCACAAGAGCCAATATATGGAAGCAACCTAAATATTCATCAACAGAGAAATGGATGAAGAATATGTGGTACATATATACAATGGAGTATTACTCAGCCATTAAAAGAACAAAATCATGTCATCTGTGGCAACATGGACGGACCTAGAGAACATCACACTAAGTCAGGTGGAGAAAGACAAATATCACATGATATACCTCATGTGAAATTTTTAAAAAAATGATATAAGTGAATTATTTATAAAACAGAAACAGACTTACAGATATCGAAAACAAACTTATGGTTACCCAAAGGGGAAACACGGAGGGGAGGGATGAATCAGTAACTTGCAACGAACACACACACACGACTACTATGGATAAGGTAGATAACCAGCAAGGACCTATGGTACAGCACCGGGAGCGCTACTCAATATTCTGCAATGACCTATAAAAACTCTAAAAAAATGAATATATGTATATGTATAACTGAATCACTTTGCTATACATCTGAAACGAACACATTGCAAATCAACTAACTTATCAATTTATACATCCATTAAAAACAGATTATAAAAATATGTATAATTGAATCACTTTGCTACATACCTGAAACTAACACAACACTGCAAATCAATTTATCAATTTATATGTCAGTTAAAAAACAAAGACAAAAACTAACTTCGTTTACTTTCAAGTTTCTGAAATCTGGAGAGATTAGACAGACATTCCCCAAACATAATTATTCTTACAGAGTTCACCTTAAAAGTTCTCCCCCTCCCCCATGCCCTCACTCTTAGAGATCACTCAGGGTTAAACTTCCTGAGAGTCCAGGTATATCACTTACATCACAAAGGCACAAGAGGATAAATACCTGCTTCTTCCAGAGAGCTAGCTTAACCAATTACAAAGCCTGGCATGCTGCAGTTTATAGGGTCGCAGAGTCGGACACGACTGAGCGACTGCAATAACAGCCCTTTGATACAATATCAGAGCCCATACAGACCACTGTTCCCCAGATCTCTTGGCAGTCCCCATTCATCAGGGACGGCCACCACAGGGCCCCACATACTAGTGGACAGCCACCCTGGGATTTCCCCAACTTGCAGGGTCACCCTCGGAACTTTCAGAACCCACGTGTTAGTGGACACGTGGCTCTAATCCTGGCTACCCCAGGATTACACCTGCAACTTTTGTAACCAAGCAGGACCCTGTGGGGCCTTCCCAGGACAGGCCTTCCCCCATATCCTCTGCTTCAGCTCCTCTCTGAAGTACCTAGATGATATTTGGTACACATTTCCTGAGTCGTTTTGCTGATGTAAAAAACCTCTCCTTGAGGACAGGAGCACAGAGCCCCTCCTAGAGCCTAAGGACTGATAATGTTAACCCCTGTGACACCACCAATCAGAGAATTGTGCACAAGCTGACCACAGAGCCTGCAACACCCCCTCCGTCACCCGGCTTTTAAAAGTGCTTTGCAGAAAGCCTTCAGGAGGCTCAAGGCCTTTTAGGACATGAGTCACCTCTCTCCTTGAATGGGCCTTGCAACAAACCTCTCTCTGCTTCAAGCTCTGACTTTTCAAACTTGTGTTAACACTTTCGGGCCCCACATGCTAGTGGACGTCCCCGCCCCTGCCCCACAACGTTTCATTCCCTGTCCTGTACTCCCCGCCATCTCGGCACTCGTGGGGAGTCTTCTCCGTCATCTGCTGGCTGCTTCTCCAATTGTTGGGATGCGCCCAGCAAGCCTACGATCTGTACTGGCCCAGCCTCAAGACGGTAGAAAGAGCCCAGAGTCAGTGACAGACATCAATGGTCTAAAATTGGGGGAGCTTACTTTTCTGAAGCAATATCCTGGAGCAACACCCCAACGTGTGGGGGCCAATGGTGGTCAGGACATGGCGGCAGGCTTCACTCCCAAGTGGGAGAAGCCTTTCAATTTATAGGAGAATTGAAATCAGGTTGGCTCATTGGTTACCAGGGAAACCAGCAGGGGGGGTCCGCTCCTCACTGCCCCCTTGATAAGAACAATCACCAGCTGGGGCCTTGGCTGCTGCTGCTACTGCTGCTAAGTCACTTCAGTCGTGTCTGACTCTGTGCGACCCCATAGACAGCAGCCCACCAGGCTTCCCCCTCCCTGGGATTCTCCAGGCAAGAACACTGGAGTGGGTTGCCATTTCCTTCTCCAATGCATGAAAGGGAAAAGTGAAAGTGAAGTCGCTCAGTCGTGTCCGACTCTAGCGACCCCATGGACTGCAGCCTACCAGGCTTCTCCATCCATGGGATTTTCCAGGCAAAAGTACTGGAGTGGGGTGCCATTGCCTTCTCCGTGGGGCCTTGGGGGAATAGGTAAAAAAAGGTCAGTCATGTGAGCAGGGTGTAGGTAAAGCAAGCACTGGTCATGCAGGGGTTGTACAGAGAGCAAAAAGACAGCCATCTTGGGTGGCTGACCATGCGCTGAATTATGAAGGTTATCTTGAAAACTACCATAGTTAGTAAGGGAAGGGCTGGCAATAAATGTTAGTTATGATTACTACTTTGAAGTCATGTACTGGTGTTAATGTTTCAATTCCTATGAGTTCCAGCGGTATACTTCCTTTACTTTTCCATAGCTCTGCAGACAAAAAAGAATGTTACTTGCAATTCAGAAAACAAAGAATACTGCCTGCTATTCCAGTAAACAAGGGATATTACCTACTATCAGCCACTGCACTGCAGCTGTCCCTAATTTTGTGCACAGAGGTGAACTCAGGGTGGAGAAAAACAGGATATCAGGCCTAGATAGTTAAGATGCATGTCTAAAGAACAATGTCAAGGAGCCCAGATTCTTACATCCTCTTACACATTGAAAAACACCAAAACCATTACCTTGAGATATCTGGTTTTTTTGGTAATCAGTCAGTAGTAATCTTTTGATATCATTCTAGCTTTTTTTTTTCCCCAACAAATACTCCTATACATCCTGGCCCTCCCTTACCTCTTTGGAACAGTCCCTCAGAGCTCTCAGCAGCAGTCAAGAGAAATGTTAACTTTGCAGTTATTATTATTTGTGGTGTTAGTTGCTCAGTCATGTCCAACTCTTTGCGATCCCATGGACTGTAGCTTGCCAGGCTCCTCTGTCCATGGGATTTCCCAAGCAAGAATACTGGAGTGGGTTGCATGCCCTCTCCAGGGGATCTTCCCAACGCAGGGATGGAACTCAGGTGTCCTGCACTGCAGGCAGATTCTTTACCATCTGAGTCACCAGGGAAGGTCTGTCCTTCTCCCCCTGCTCAGCATTCTCCCCTCAGTACCTGGCTCACTCCCTGCTACTCAGGAGCTCAATGAATACCTGCTGAAAGAGTGGGAAGATGAAGTCTCCTGCAGAAAGAAATGCAAGACATGCAATGCCGTCTGGCCCCAGACTTGGAGAGTCATAGGGAGGAAATTGACTTAAACAAAGATGCCCTTGTCCAGGCCCCTAATCTTACCCTCTTCGCCCGGGGAGGTGGAGATGTGCTCCTTTGTTCTTCGTCCCCCGTTCCTTTCCTGCTGGGTGGAGGCCACAGCTGCCTTTTTCCTCTGCCAGTTCTTCCTAGTCCTAAAGGGCTCACCAGCGTGTAGGACCGTGGCAGTGTGGGCTTCTCTGTGAGGGGAGCCTCAGCTGTCAGGCACCTTTGGAGACTCATGAACCCTGAGGCTGTCTGCCTGCCCTTCTTCTCCCAGTCCATCAATTCCTCCCACTCCATCAATGTCCACACGGAACCACACAGAACTGGCAAACTCAGGCTAGAGGGAGAACCCTGACCAGCACCATGCAAAGCGTGGGCTGCAGATCAGCCAAGAACTCTTTGTTCCTGATCCCTGACAAGCGCAAGCTCGGAAAATGAAGGTGTTTTGAAATGTTAACTGGATAGAGTTCTATTATGACTGTTGAATCTAATAATTTAATAAGGGGGTCAAAGGAGCCATTAAGCCATGGAAAGACATGGAGGAAAGTTCCATGCATAATACTAAGTGAAAGATGCTAATCTGAAGCAGCTTTCTATTCTGTGCTCCAACTACATGACATTTTGGAAAAAGCAAAATCATGGAGGCAGTAAAGGTTGGTTGCCAGGGGTTGTAGGGAAGAGCGCTAAGGATATTTAGGGCAGACAGAGTGTTCTGTATGATATTATAATGGTAGTTGGGTTTTCCCTGGTGGCTCAGTGCTAAAGAATCTGGCTGCCAAAGCAGGAGATGTGGGTTTGATCCTTGGGTAGGGAAGAACCCCTGGAGTAGGAAATGACAACCCACTCCAGAATTCTTGCTGAGATAATCCCATGGACAGAGGAGCCTGACGGGCTACAGTCCATGGGGACACAGCTGAATGACTGAACACATTATAATGGTAGATACATGTCCTTCATTTGTTAAAACTCATAGACTATACAACACCAACAGTGAACCCCTGTATAAACTATGGACTTTGGGTGAGAATCACACCAATATCAGTTTGATTATGATGCATATACAACTCTGGTGAGGGATGTTGATTGTGGGTGAGTCTGTGCATGTGTTGGGGCAAGAAGTTTACGAGAATACTCGTTTTGCTGTGAACCCACAATTGCTCTTAAAATCTAATACAAGGGGGTGGTTACATTTCATATACCTTTTTATAAATTACTATTATTTCAGTTTCCTGGTAAACCACTGTGTGTTCAGTCTGTCGGTTGTGTCCGACACTTTGGGACCCCATGAACTGTAGCCAGCCAGGCTCCTCTGTCCAAGGAATTTTCCAGACAAGAATACTGAAGTGGGTTGCCATTTCCTATTGCAGGGGATCCTCCTGACCCAGGGGTCGAACCTGAGTCTCTTGCACTGACAGGCAGATTCTTGGCCACTGAGCCACCTGGGAAGCCCATGGTAAATCAGTGTGTAGACTGAATGTTTATGTCCCCTCAAAAACCATGTGTTGAAGCCCTAATTCCCAGTGTCATGGTGATTGGATGTGGGACCTTTGGCAGAGGACTGAGTTTAGATGAGGTCATGAGGGTGAAGCTCCCATGATGAGATTAGCACCCTCACAAGAAGATGAAGAGACCAGAGCTCACTCTCCACCATGTGAGGACACAGCAGGAGGTGGCTGTCTGTAAGACAGGAAGGGGGCTTTTCTCACCAGATGCTGAATCACCTGGCACTTTGATCTTGAACTTCCTGGCCTCTAGAACTGTGAGAAATAAATATTTCCATTGTTTAAGCCACCCAATCTGTGGTATGCTGTTATGGCAGCCTGAGCTGCCATGACAGTTTACACTCAGTTTGTTATAATTTACAAACCTTCTTGGTCTGAGGCAGGTTGGAAGGGAAAAAACTGGTTCTTCACCCCAGTTTGAGAAGCTCTGACCCACACCAGCAGCCCTGGTCCAGGAGCCAGAAGTCCTGGTCTCCTGCCACTGTTCTGCATTTAGCTCTCTGCCTCAGTTTCTCCATCTGCCAACTGAAGAAGCAGTGTGACTGGATCTAGTCAATGTGGCTGTTCAGCAAACGCTGCCCCTCCCACTGAGTATGCGCAACCTCAGGTAGTTAGGGGCCACAGACCACTTCCCCATCCCTAACTGCTAGTTGGAACTTTCAAGAGAAAACAAGCCTTGGGGAAATTCTGCCAGCCAGACACAAATACTCACTAGCAAGCCTGCACGGAACAGCTCATAAGCTTGGGAAAATCTTGCTCTGTCCTCAGACACTCAGACACACAACTTGCATGAAAGGCTGAGGCAAAGAAAACATTCTGAAGAAGCAGCCTGTGACCTGATCCATCTGTGACCTGATCCATGTGACAGTCTCATGAAGTGGAAACGAGTCTCTCATTCCACGCTGATGCAGAACTGACTGTCCTGTGCTGAGTCAGCCAAGATCCTGAACATCATTTATTTCACCAGTGAAAAGACCCCTCGTGCCAATTAATCAATTGCTGGTATAATTTTGATAACTACTTTTGAGATGTTTTGTTACCACGTCTGGACTGGATTCTTAAGGTACTCTAAGTGCAAAAGGGCTGCCTCCCCTGGTACATTCAATTACGCACGCACATGAATATCACATTGTTAATGCCGCTATATTTCAAAGTATATTACAGGGAACTATACTACTTTATAATAACCTATAAGAGAAAAGGATCTGAAAAAGAATATATATACATGTATGTGTGCTAAGTCATTTCAGTCGTGTCTGACTCTTTGCAACCCCATGGACTGTAGCCTGCCAGGCTCCTCTGTCCATGGGATTCTCCAGGCAAGAATACTGGAGTGGGTTGCCATTTCCTTCTCCAGGGGTTCTTTCTGACCCAGGGATCGATATCGCATCTCTTACATCTCCTGCATTGGCAAGTGGGTTCTTCATCACTAGCGCTGCCTGAGAAGTTCGTGTGTGTGTGTGTGTGTGTGTGTGTGTGTGTGTGTATAACTGAATCACTTTGCCATATACCTGAAATCAATAGTTTAAATCAACTATGAAAAAGAAAGTGAAAGTATTAGTTGCTCAGTTGTGTCTGGCTCTTTTCATCAAGTATTAAAATTTTTTAAATTAAAAATAAATAATTTTTGAAAGTATATCACACCCAGCAACCTCACAGGGAGATGAATTGCATGGCCTCTAAGTTCCCTCCCAGGGCAAATATATATTGTAATATACATTTTTTTACTTTCATATTCCTTAAAGCCTGAGAAGCAAGGCCGAAGTCAGCTATCTGAGTTCACAAATACCTTCAGATCCTGGAAATACATGGGACAGACCCCAGGCTGCGGGTCAACTCTCCAAAGCTGAGGCAGGTCTTCACTTCCTCCTGAGGCTCATCAGATGATGCCCCTTTCCTTTTCTGGTTGTTTCTCCTTCCTTTTCTTTGGATGGCTGGGACCACCTTGTGACTGTTCCCTGAAGGCTATAGGCAGACACTGCCCACACCTGAAGCCCCCACCTACCTTCATGGAGCCTTCGAGGTACATGGTGAGGTCCACAGTGGCAGGTGGAAGTGAGTGGGAAGGACTTCAGAAGGGAGATGGAAAGGGATGCTCTCCCGTAAGCCTAGAAAGGTGAGAAAGGCCAGCCACGGCCGAGAAGGCCAAGGCGGTCCTTCTCTCCCCAGCCATGGAGTGGGAGCAGCAAATTGGTGACTGAGAGTGACTGAGAGCATGTGGACCTCATCTGGAGCCACAGGTTGGGAAAAATAAACAGCAGTAAAGGAGAACAACCAGACGGGGCTACACAGGCAGTTTATGGTGATGGCGAGCTTGAGCGGGGGCTTGTACCACAGTGGAGACCCTCAAAGAGGGCAGGGGTTGCCCCAGAGAAGTGGACCAAGCCCCAGCTATGATGCTGACAGCGAGGGCTTCCAGGAAAGACTGCTCACTTGCATGGGGAATTCAGTGCCTGGGCACAGGCAGATGAGAAGGGAGAAACCGTCATTCTGGGAAGCCCCTATAAACCTCCTCTATAAACACAGCCCGCCCCAGGAGAGTAGGCCAGATCCCACCCTGGCTACAGCCCCCCATCTCTCCCTCTTCTCTTGCCCACTTTCCACCCCAGCTCCATGCCTCCAGTCTCTTCCCTCTTTTTAACTCAGTCCCATGACCTCATCCCAGTTTCCACTCTGGCCTGGTTTGTTGGCTTGGAACAGAGGGAGTCTGTACTTTCACAAACCAGGCTAGAAGTCTCAGCAACCACTCTCTCACAGAAACATGAAATGGCAGACTGCTCCTATTTGGGAGGTCGAAGAACGGAGTGCTTCTTAGAGATGATTGGCTTGGGTGGCATTTCTAGCACTTAACTTCTGAATTACTGAACCTCATTTTCCTCATCTGTAAAACAGGGACAATCACAGCTTCCATCTCTTAGGCTGCTGTGAGGGTGACACGAGACTGTAAAGCCCCCAGCACAGTACCTAGGGCCCAGGCGGTGCCCAGAAAAGTCAGCCAGCCTCAGTGCATAGCCTCTGTGTTTAGCTCCTCACTGCCACCTTATTCCATATCTTGCCCTAAACTAGTCTCCACGTGGCATGGTGATCATCTGAAATATAACTAAATCTGTACTCTTCTGCTGCAAACTCTTCCATCATATCTCACTGTTAGCAAAAAATCCAGCCTGAAGTTCTTCTTGCCTCTCCCCTCGTTATGGGCTGCAGTCACCATGGTCTCTAGCACTGGGGGTCCTTCCACTGGCTGTTCCCTGCACCTCAAACACTCTTCCGTGACCCTCAAAGTCAAGTCCAGCTCAAATGTCATTCCTCAAAGAAGCCCTCTCTAATGCCCTCCTTCCTTCTTGGCACTAATCCTCAACCTATAATCACCTTACTGATTTCTTGCTCACGGCCCCAGGGGAAGGCAGCTCCATGAAGCCCAGCACTGGCTGAATGGATGAAGGAAGCATTGTTATCCAAGGAGCTTGGGTGCTTTTGAGATTAAGCTGGTTTGGTGGCCTGCCCAGGCCTACCCACCTGACTGCTCCAAGTCCCAAACCCATCATAAAGATAAGGCCTGGCCACCTATACATAAACAAATATTACACAGTGAGCCTGGAGGTCCAAGGTAAACATTTTTATTCTCAGTTCTGCCTTAGCTATCTCTAGTTTTGCAAGCATGAATAAATGGAATCAACAAGAATTCTCTCCCAAATTTCTTTCATCAAAATTTGTCACCAAACAAGTTTCCTGTTTTCCCTAAGAGAATGGGATTTGAAAGTGATCTAACACGAGGCTTGACGATCACAGAATATCGGAGTCCATCACCCTGCTTCTGGGCCAGCTCCACTCTCACTTGGCAGCAAGTACATAGCAGCCAGCACATGTGCCCTTCCAGAGAAGGCAAGAGCTCAGTGCAGAAGAGAATCGTGAGGGGCACCACAGGCACCAAATCCTGAGCCGCTGCTGCCCACAGCCGGGCGGACCAGGCAGAGGAGCTTTGAGCTTCATTCAGTCTCCCACTCGGTGTATCCAAAAGATAAATGGGCCAGAAGAACTCGTCATTCCTCCGTCAAGGGCCTGCAGCCAGCAGAAAGGAGAACCCGGGAGCCCAGGAGCAGGAATAAATGTTCTCCGGAGTGCCCCCCTCTTTCTGAGGAGAAGCCGGAAGGGCACCCTAACTCCCAGTCAGGAAACAGACAGGGAACCCGTCCCCTGAAGAGGCTCCCTGCCTTCCAGGGCCCACCTGTCTTCCTGCTCCTCAGGAGCCCCGGCCCTGCAGCCTCACAGGACAGTCTCTCGGATGACGCCAATGAGGCTGTGCGGCCTCTCGGCCTCAGCTCGCAGGGGCCTCCTCTCAGCCAGGGGCCTCCCCGCGGGGACGAAGGTGCTCAGATCTCCGCAGCTCCGCAGGTGCAGCAGGCTGGGCTGTTTCCGCGAGGGCAGCACCAGGGCCCTGGCAGTGCTGGGCTGCATCGGGGCCATGATCTTTAGGAGAATAAACAGGGTGACAAGAGGTTAAACTTAACCTGATGTGGTCCTCAGACCTGCCTCCAATATCTACCAAGGTTATGTTCAGTTTGGGGTAGGGGCCTCAGTGGTAAAGAATCTGCCTGCCAAGCAGGAGATGCAGGTTTGATCTCTGGATTGGAAAGATCCCCTGGAGAAGAAAATGGCAACCAACCCACTCCAGTATTCTTGCCTGGAAGTCCCATAGACAGAGAAGCCTAGTGGGCTATAGTCCATGGTGTCCCAAAGAGTTGGACATGATTTTAGTTGCCTTGGGGAAGAGAAAAGGGTGTTTTCCCAAAGTGGAACCCACTTGAAATTCCAAAGAGTCTTTTAACATACTGCTTCTTTTCTGGAGTTCCTAAGAAATTCCCCCAATTTTCTATTATTTCACCAGTAGGCCTGCCACACTTATTGACTTATCTACTGCATAAGTCTATATCTACTTTATATTTAACATTCTTCTTATCACCTTTTGTTCCAATTTCCCTGTGATTCTCACTGGGTCTGCACATCACTGGAGAGGAGGGGAGCTTGTCAGAAACATAGAATCTCTGCTCCCCCCACAGCAGTTCTGACAGGGGAGTCTGGAACGGATGTGGGCATCTGTATCATTAAAAGTGTATCACAAGGTGATGCTGCTAAACCTGCAAATTTTATAACCACTGGTCTGGTTAAGTTTATGTCAACTTAAACCAATGTGTTTCTAATTGATCTGATAACACTTCAATAAAAAACATGATAAATCTCCTAAAAACTAGAACCATTTATTAATAACTCTTAAGAGTGTTTCTACTGCTAGATCTATTTTGCAAGGTAGCACACACATCACTTCTAAATATAACATAAAAAGGCAAAAATGGGCAATCTCTGATCCAGTTGAGACTAATAAGGGGAGAACCGTCAAATTTTTAAAATTACACAGTCATGTCTATATGACATATTGCTGTAAGCACCTTGGAGAAAAATCAAGTGCTTTATTACCATCTAATATCACAAAACAATCATCAGGATGACTTGTCATTTAGTTTGCACCATTTAGAGATTCTAAGGTCATTAAAAGTTTAATTCCCCCAAAATATGGGACATTAAATTTTTCCAATACTCTATTATTATATTTGTCTCTATAGCTGTTTCCTGACTAAGAAGAAAATTCTAACATTCATAGATGTCTACTATTATTACATGGTTGTCTACTATTATTACATGCTAAGTTAGGACAAGTGGTTTGGATATTGGTAAAAATGTAAATGGATATATAAAACCACATTCCAGGGACTTTCTGGTGGTCCAGTGGTTAAGATTTCACGTTCCAATGTGGGGGCTGCAGGTTCATCTCTGGTCAGGGAGCTAAGATCTCACATACCTCCTTGCCAAAAAAAGCAGAATATAAACGACAGAAGCAATACTGTAACAAAATCAGTAAAGACTTTAAAAATGATCCACATCAAAAAAAAAAAAAATCTTTAAAAAATACACGTTTCAGTAATACTAGAGAAGGAGAAAATGTGCAAAGCTGAGCAGAGTCAGAAATAAAAGCTCCCTTCCCCTTGTCCCTGCATCCTTCTCTCCGAGGAGTGGTGTGGCCTTATGACACCTGACTACTGGGGTTCCGTTCTGGAAGCCCCGGCAGGTGGCACAAAGTCTATTACAATAACCTTGTACCTGAACTTTGACCCAGTCTATGCAGAAAGACCTAGCAAACATTCATAGTGATAGCACCTGCTGAGCTATTAGTAAAATCTATCAAAAAAGCTATCAGTGTCTGTTCTTTCTCCTCAAAGCCATCTTCCATCAAGCAAGACTTTGCAGAAGGTCCAGACCAACAGCCCCACAGACGCTCTAGCTCTCACCTCCCCAGAACTTGGCAGCTCCGAACACTTGCTTCTGTTTATCAGGCAACTGGGGCTGAACACAAGGAAGGGGGCAGGGAGTGGCATCTGGAGTAGACCAGGAACATGCACACAGAAATCTCTCTTCTACACAGGCAACCAGCTGGAACTGACCTAGGACCACTGGTTGACCATTTTTCTAGAAAGCAAACAAGAGTCCATGGTTCATGTTCCTCTTCACACAGCTGCTCTCCAACTCCCCACGTTCCCTGACAGAGGGCACAGAATTTGACTTCAGTAAGAAGAGGCCAGTGGGTAGGAAAAGGAACAGAGAAGAAAGCAAGATGGGGATTTGTTCACTCTGCCTCAAAAACACACCCAGGGAAACAGTAGCTGGCAATGACCCTGAGAATCAGGCCAACTCAACTCAAGAAGTATCTGGGGGCTTCCCTGGTGGCTCAGTGGTAAAGACTCTGCCTGCCAATGCAGGAGAAACGGGCTCAATCTCAGATCCAGGAGGATCTCACATGCCCTGGAGCAACTAAGCCAGTGCACCACAACTCTTGAGCCTGTGCTCTAGAGCCCAGGAAACACAACCACAGAAGCCCACGTGCTGACTACTAGAGCCCATGAGACCTAGAATGCACACTCCCCAACAACAGAAGCCTCCGCAGTGAGATGCCCGAGCACGACAACTAGAGAACAGCCCCCTCTGATGCAACCAGAGAAAGCCCACACACAGCAAAGACCCAGCACAGCCAAAAAGAAATAAATAAAATTCTATAAAAAAGAAGTATCTGATGGGCATGTAACACCCCCAGGCACAGCCAAGTAACACCTATGAGCCACTATTCATTGAGGTCTCCAATGGCCACCCCAGACACAGAGGACAGAGCAAATGTCCAAAGGCAAACACTGCTTTTGAAAGAGACGAGTGAGGGAAGTTGTGACCATTCTGACTTCTCATCAGGGGCAAATCCCATTCACTCAAAAATGCGGGTGTATAGACCACCCACCCCAACCCTTCACCTTCCAGATGAGAAACTGGACACCCAAGTGGGATATTTACAGGTCCAGTTTTATCTTTTCACCTGCAACTTGTTTGGGGATTGCTATGTGTTTTGATCCCTGCAAAGGAAAAGGTGCTTATTCCTTTAAGTCTATCAGTTTAGGTAATCTCGCCAAACATTTCATGGGAACTGTGACCAGCCCCCAGCATCTTGTCAGTATTAAAATTCACGTATTTCCATTACTGTCAAAGGGCTGAAAAAACATGCCAGATCAAAGGAAACTTTCAACTTAGGAAATGGAATGTTGATCATACTCTGCACTCCACAGAGCCCTTGCTCTCATCCTAGGCTGCTCCCTTTCTTTTTTTCCAGGCATGCTTCCATTTTCCAGGAAAATCGTTTTCTCTTCTCTTGGGCCAAGAAGGTTGTGGAAAAGTCACCACTCCCGAAAAGAAAGCAGGTCCGCTTCTTCCTCTCCCTCCCCAGACCTCCTAACCCCTTAATACAGCCCATTTTCCTTGAAATGGTGACCATGGATTTCCTGTGCCTTGGGCAGGAAACCAGAGAAGCTGCTTCAGCTACTATGGAAACAAGTTGTCTGACTTATACCTGATACCAATAATAAAACTACCTGTTCTAGAAAACTGGCACTCGTGATAGCTTCCTCCATGTGCTCCTCATCAGACTTCAGAACAGATTTGATGTTTTCTACAAGTTCATGGATGTCCGGGGTCATGGTGCAGGAGGACTGCTCCAGGAACCTCGCCACCAGCAGCTTAGTGTCCATGTAAGACTTGTAATCTATCAAAGACCTTGGTCTGCATCTTGAAGCTCGGGATCTCAACCTTCTCCTTAAGGTCACTGCAGCCAAGTCCAGTCTTCCCTCAGTCTGAGTCGCAGCCTCACAGCTGAGCACAGGGACGGCTGTGGACAGAGACAAATAACATGTTCCTGTTGGCCAAGTCCTGTGAACACATCTGTACCTGAAACAGCACAGATCATGAAACTCCATGTGGAAAGCATGTGACAGGTGCCAGCAGTCATGCATGTCTTGCTTTTCCTCTTGCAGAAGGAAGAGGAAAGAAAGAAAAACCCAACGACTGTGACATGAGATTATTCCCTGAAGTGTAACTTCAATAGGACATGTCCCCCAAATATTTTATTATGCCACATAAAAAGATAACCATCAGGGTAAACATAGCTGATAGAGAAGAGCATCCAGAATGCATATCATAATGGAACAAAGGTTTCATGGGGTGATGACCAATATATGGGGATGGTTTGCACAGGCAGAAAAAACATGGTTGACCAAAGGAAGAACATTCCACAGGGTAGGATGAAGAAGCCACTGAAAGAGAGGGACCGAGGAGAGATGAGACTTGTGGGATGAATGGAACGCTCTGCTCACACTGACTGTACCTTTGTCCTAAACATCCTGGGGAGCACTGTCCTGACTTACAGTATCAACATCACAGCATGGCTGGCGGTGGTGCGATGGCTGACTGTTACAGAAAGACAAATCTAGTGCAGAAATCCAGATCAGCACATGTCATTCTGGAAGTCCACAGCAGGCCTGGGAAATCCACCACAGGCTCTAATGTCCACAACTGCCTGCTTCAGCAAGGGTACAAGGACTGGCAGGACATTACTGCACCGGCAGGTGGGGGCAACGAAGTCAGGCCTGGTCTCCACGTGTTCATAAGCCAGCCAGCAGCCTTCAGTGTGTGCGACACTGGAGATTTTCAGTCTATGAAGGTCTGATGTGCAGCAATTTAGATACTGAAGGAAGAGAGGAGGCAGGGGCTGGGAGAACAGGTAGAGGCAGGGGCGCATTCCTTTTCCTCTGGAGAAAGGTGTGAGGAGCTCTAAGCAGGGGATGGCACCTTCCTTGGCTGCCATGCGCACAACACAGAGGGCAGAAGTCTTCCGGGACCACTTGCTAGAGACACTCATGTGTGAGCAAGACAGTCAGGCACTGCGCTGTCACTCAAAGGCGACCCGGTCCCGTCCACCGCAGAGACTCCAACAGGTAAACACGTGTCATCCTCACCCCTGCAGTGCTGCAGAGGGGGAGCAAGTTCTAGAAAGACGTGCAGACTAAGCTGCGCAGACAGCTGAGCTCCTGTGGAAATTGCAGGTGGCCATCTCAAGTCCTCAGCTTGCCAGATGGGCAGAGGACCCCAAGGTGAAGACGGGTCTGGGGAGCTGCCGGGGTCTGCTGAGGGGCAGAGGGTGCTCAGTCCCAGGCAGGCCTCCTCCCCGCTCAGAAGCCACTGGAGAGACAAGAGGAGCATTCTCTCTGGCTCCCACATGGTCAGTTCAGAGCTGTGGCAAATAACACAGGTTGTCAGAGGGACGGAACCCAACTAGGGGTGACATGGGGCCCAGGGCAGAGCAGAGCCAGAGGGTTTCAAAGCGGTATTTGCACAGAGCTTGAAGAGAGCACAGGTCACCGAAAGAAGCCTCTGTTACTGGGATTACAGAAGATTTTCATTTTCTTCCTTTTTTTCCTTATTTTTTAAAATAATTTTCTACAATGAAGAAGTATTTAGAGATGTTCAGGTAGTCATATATTTAGAAAAGAAGATTCAAGATTAATTCAAGTTTTTAAAAATTTCTGATTATTAAAATTAAAAATTTTTCAAATACCATCTATACACAAACTGAAAACAGAAAGGGAGAGAGATGGAGTGTGACTTTCACTCTATCCAAAGTTCTTAGAGCAAGGTCAGATTTAAATAATTCAATCTACTCATACACAATAAAAAGATAATTAGTGTCAAATTATAGAAGAAGGGGGGAAAATAACACCCGTTTGACTTTTTCCTGGAGAGAGAATCTTAGTTCCCACGAGACTTTGAGCATCTAAGGAATCAGACCTACATTTCACTGCCTTCTTCATGTGGCACCAACACGGTATCACATGCAACCCAATGCTTGATACTGACTTGACAAGAAAAATTCCTACCAGCCGGGAAAGATGTGGTAGATATCTATCCCTAAGATGCATGCAGAATTTGCTATTTTGCCAAGACCTCTTAGCCCCCCTCCAAGCTTTGTCTTGAACTATAGAGCCTTGGGCGGCCAGAGCCACTCAGCACCTGTGGGCAAGTACGCACAGTGCCCTGCAGAGAGCCTGGGGGATGGCATCACCTCTCTCTGCAGAATGATGTAGCACAGGATCACTCTTGGATCTTGTCCTCAGGGGTCGGAGGGCTCTCCAGCTCCTCGCCGGACACAGCTGGTTTGTGTTGGGAGTTGGTATAGATGCACTTTCTTCTCCAGGTGTGGCAGGAATATCCCCACCTGATTTTTTTTTTTAAGAGAAGAAACAGATTATTTCACCAGCTAGAGCCTTCAAAATGTTGGGCAGGAAACACCTGTGAGCCCCAACCTGCTAGGATAAGGGTAGTCCAGTTAATGATATTTACTTAGGCGGTGGGCCCAGAACATTTTTATTTGGCAGCACTATGAGAAATGCTGCCTCCCCAAACTACCCTTCCACACCTAAAACAAACAAACAAAAAACTTTAGAACCAAGAGCAGAAAAACAAGCCATACCCAAATGACTAAAAAGGTGCTTAGAATCTTCTGCAGTGAAGCATGCTGGTGTGGCACTGGAAAGGTCCCTGCCATTTCCCCCTTCTGACTATTCAGGTTGAGCTAGATTAGGTGGAAGGGAACACCTGTACAGGTGAGGTGTACAGGTGAGATGGCTGCCCTGGGGCTGCAGGCCAAATGCAGGCAGGGGAAGAGTCTGCGGACCGGGCTGTGAAACTCCTGGGAAACCAGGTTAAAGAGCTAGTGGCCATTAAACGAATCAGTCAAAGCGCTCTGAAATTGGATGACTGCTGCTCAGGAAAATAAAATCCCATCATTTGTGAGCCCGAGTATTACTCTGGGAAATCTTTTTTTAAGAAATGGAAGGATTAAAAACATACTTAGGAAACAGAACCCTGCCTCATAATTCTACTTAAGATGGAAGGTGAACAGAGCAGAAACCTATTCCGAATGTTGCTGCTGAAAAATCACCTCTGTCTAAAATAGCTAAGAGTTAATCCATTATTTATCACCATCTGCAATTTTATCCTGTGAACAATTCTCTGGGCCATTTAAAACCTCTCCAAAGAGAGAAAGCGGTAACAATGTGCCCTTAAACTACAAAGATAAATGTAAATTGACTCTAGTATTTAATGGAGGATTGGGAACTGGCACTCAGCACATGTGAAGGCAGCATGACCTGGGTCCTGGGTTACAAATGAGTGAATCATTCCGCAATAGACGAAACTCTCTTTGTCCCTTTAAAAGAGCTCATCCTATCTTAACAGGAGAAAAAAAATCTTATATCAGAAAATAAAAGAATGCCAAATTATGTTACCTAGAGAGTGTCATACTGAGTGAAGTAAGTCAGACAGAGAAGGAGAAATAGCATATGCCATCCCTTCTATGTGGAGTCAAAAAAGAAATGATACAAATGAACTTCCTCACAAAACAGAAATAGACTCATTGACTTAGAAAACAAACTTACTTTGTCAGCGGGGAAGGGATAGCTAGGGACTTTGGGAAGGTCATGTACATACTGCTGTATTTAAAATGGTATGGGGAGGGAGGTGGGAGGGGGGTTCAGGATGGGGAACACGTGTATACCTGTGGCAGATTCATGTTGATGTATGGCAAAACCAATACAATATTGTAAAGTAATTAACCTCCAATTAAAATAAATAAATTTATATTAAAAAAAATAATAAAATGGATAACCAAGAAAAACCTACTGTATAGCACATGGAACTCTGCTCAGTGTTATGTGCCAGCCTGTGTGGGAGGGGGACTCGGGGGAGAAAGGATACACATATATGTACGGCTGAGTCCCTTCACTGTTCGCCTGAAACTATCAAAACATCGTTAATTGGCTGTACCACAATACAAAATGTTTTGAGTGTTTAAAAAAAATAGATAAAAATTTTAAAAAAAGAATGCCAAATTAAACTCTGAAATCCATTTCTGAAAATAGCCTGGTTATTCATAAAAGATTCTAACGATATCTTTATTTCTGTTCATATATTACCTCCTACTTGTAAGCCCTAAGGAGTTGATAACGCTTTTACATTTGGAAGAAAGAATGTAGCTTGAACCATCTGCTCCAAGAATATCTGACCTCCAACAAAATATCATATGGATCATTATTAATATCATTCTTAATCTACTGAATCATGAGTCTGGGCAGCAATAATGTATTTATTACCTTGAATCCCTGGCATGCAGATCGGCTCCAATGGGCTGGTGGCAACTTCTGGTCCTTCGGGCATTTGGAATGAAGATCCCTGCATCACAGGGGAAAAGGGTTATTTGTTGATATCATCTGGAGTAAAGTGAACTTCTTACAAACATCTATAAGACATGGTCCCTCTCCCACCCTGTTCTCTGCAGCTGTTTTTCCTACTTGCCATCAATGTACCAAAGAGAAACTCCATGGACAGTACCTGCTGCTGGTCTGCCTGGCTCACCACAGCTTCATAGGGAGGTGGGGGGTCCAGAGGACAGAATACTTCCACTCCTTTGATTCGTGCTCCATAGATATGTGGCAGGGGAATAACATCAGGACCAACCATCCTAGGAAGAGCATCTTGGCATCAGAAAGCTTGTTTAGGCTAGTTGATGGTGGTGGCTCTAGATACTGGCCATTGACTCTGCAGCATTACCCAATGACAATGGGAAAAACCCCTCGCCCCTCCATGCTACAACCTCCTGGTCCAGGAGCAGGAGAATAATCAACTAAGCTGCTCTCTGATGGAGTGCCCCGAATTCTTAGGCAAGGGACAATATAGAAAATGTAATACCATCATTCCTTTTAAATCCATTAGTCAAAAAGCAAACAGCAATCCATAAGAAAGAGAAAGCAAATTCGTGGTTGCCCAGGGGATTGGGGAAAGGAGAGAAAGTGGGTGACAGCTTAATGGACACAGGGTCTCCTTGTAGGTGATGAAAATGCTTTAGAACTAGATGGAGCTGATGGTTACACCATATTGTGAATGTACTAAATGCCATTGAATCGTGTTCTTCCAAATGGTTAATTTCAGGTTATATGAATTTCATCTCAATTAAAAAAAAAAAACTAAGGATTCAGTTCAGTTCAGTCGCTCAGTCGTGTCCGACTCTTTGCGACCCCATGAATTGCAGCACGCCAGGCCTCCCTGTCCATCACCAACTCCCGGAGTTCACCCAGACTCACGTCCATCGAGTCAGTGATGCCATCCAGCCATCTCATCCTCTGTCGTCCCCTTCTCCTCCTGCCCCCAGTCCCTCCCAGCATCAAAGTCTTTTCCAATGAGTCAACTCTTCGCATGAGGTGGCCAAAGTACAGGAGTTTCAGCTTTAGCATCAGTCCTTCCAAAGAAATCCCAGGGCTGATCTCCTTCACAATGGACTGGTTGGATCTCCTTGCAGTCCAAGGGACTCTCAAGAGTCTTCTCCAACACCACAGTTCAAAAGCATCAATTCTTCGACGCTCAGCTTTCTTCACAGTCCAACTCTCACATCCATACATGACCACAGGAAAAACCATAGCCTTGACTAGACGAACCTCTGTTGGCAAAGTAATGTCTCTGCTTTTGAATATGCTATCTAGGTTGGTCATACCTTTCCTTTCAAGGAGTAAGCATCTTTTAATTTCATGGCTGCAGTCACCATCTGCAGTGATTTTGGAGCCCAAAAAAATAAAGTCTGACACTGTTTCCACTGTTTCCCCATCTATTACCCATGAAGTGATGGGACCAGATGCCATGATCTTCGTTTTCTGAATGTTGAGCTTTAAGCCAACTTTTTCACTCTCCACTTTCACTTTCATCAAGAGGCTTTTTAGTTCCTCTTCACTTTCTGCCATAAGGGTGGTGTCATCTGCATATCTGAGGTTATTGATATTTCTTCCGGCAAGGATTCATTCAGGGGAACTCAATTATTTAGTTTTTTTCACATTAGTACATGACAAAAGTTTCTTGCCTGTGTTTTCCTAATGTCCGATTAATGGTAGAAACTCACTACTTGTTAAATAAATACTTGAAACAATGAACACACACACAAAAAAGCAAATAATGTCATAGCTCAGAGAAAAAGTAACATGCCACTGAAGGAATCACGGTCTCTTCCTAAAGGTGGGCATTCAACAAACACTGATGGAGTGCTTGCTACATGCTAGGTGCTATGCCTTTTGTCCTTTGAGATAAAAAAATAAAAACCAAAAATGCACAAGATTTTCTGCCAGCATTCATAGAAAATTACACAAACACGCACACACATACAAATTGTCTAGATAACAAAGAACCTAAATTTGAAAATAACAGTTAAAAATACATGAAAGTTTATACATCGTGATAAAACGTCCAGTTATAAAACATGTAAATAAGTCCTGGGGATGTAATTCAAGGTGTGGTGATCAGGGTCAATAATACTGCATGGTATACTTGATAGTTGCTATAAGAGTAGGTCTTAAAAGTTTTCATTACAAGAAACAAAACCTTATAATTATATGCAGTGATGAATGTTAACTAGACCTACTGTGGTGATCATTTCACAATATATAAAGTATTGAATCACTACTTACAGGTCCACCTAAAACTAACATTATGTTATATGCCACTTACATCACAATTTAAAAAATACAAAAAAGAGAAGACCAAAAAAACCTGTACTCAGGCCATGAAGTGTTGGAGAATGAAAAAAAGAGACAATACCAAAAGCTTAACGTATGCTCTTGAAATGCAACAATGGACATAAACTAAAGGAGACTGATGAAAAGACAAATTCTAGAGCCAGTTGGCTGCAGGGGACTGTTTTGTTTTTATAAAGGTGCTCTCTGCATTTATGATTGTTTTATTTGTGCCTATTTACAAAAATGCAATTGGTGGAAGAAAAAAAAAATTGAAAAAGATCTGATATTCTGTCTTCCTAACAATAAAACTTCAGGAAGTTTGGGATTTAGAAGGATGACACTTCTGTAGGCTGAATGAAAAAGTGAGAAAGTGCTACCCTTTTTTCCTGCATCTTTGGGTCAGAAGCAAGACCCTCAGCCCTGTTTTACCTGAGAAGGAAGGAGACGGTCATAGGCTGACACCCCAGGCAGGGATGCATGGGCTCACTGCCTAACACGGGGCGTATCCCAGGAGCAGAACCTGCAGGAATGGCCGCTCCCTGGCCTGGCTGGGAGGGGTCCCGGTAAAGTTGCCAAGAAAGGGATATTCTTCTTCCTTAGAGCAGGACTTGCCCATGGGTTTCACACCAACTCTCTGTTCCAGCCGAAGCCACTTAAGAACTGTAAGCACCAAGTGACTCCAGGAATCCAGACTCTTCCTGGGCCTGACTGGAGACTTTCCTGACCAATGAACAAGGCGGCATGCCTTACTCACTGAGACCTCTGCACTCCTGTACTCCAGAGGTCCAATCTTCAATCCTTAATTAGCATAACCCCATGAACATCTTTCTAGCATTTACAAACCCCGGTCAGTCCCCCCCTCAGCCAAGTGTCCACGTGTTTCTTCACTGTGATATCCTCGCCTGGAAAGTTCATCTCCCAGGTTGGTCTGTTAGCTCTGATGCTGTTTATTTCCTATTTCAGTTCAGTGGCTGCCTGTGTGATCCTACAGAAGAGAGGGCTTGCTTAGGGCCAAGAAGTGGGAGGAACAGGCTCCACTTTAGACCTGACCTACTACAGAATCTCTTCAAGAAGGAAAACTGGGGAGGAAGAGGGGACCACAAAATGAATGGCTTCTATGGTGGTTATTGTATGACCAGAAAAGCCTCATGTAGATAGAAGATGCTGCTAGAGTTGATGCAGAAGGTAAGTTTCCTTCCTGTTAAGCAACTTTTGATTTGTACACTTCTGGGTAAATAAAGATCCACAGAAGGAAATGGGTCTGCTCTCTCCTGCACCTTTTGTTCCTGAGCCCTATGATGTTCAACCCAGCTATAGAGAAGAATCACCTAGGAGCATTCCTACACTGGGTATGGCCCAGGCCTTACCTCTAGAAAGTCTGCCCTAGTTGCCTATGACAGGGCTGGGTATCTGTAGGCTGTCAGTGTTCCCAGGAGTTCCAAGGCCCAGCCAGGATTGAGACTGCTGCTAAAGGAAATGGATTACGGTGGCTGAAATCTATAGTGGCTGAAATCAAAACCCCGTTATATGTGGGAAAGGTGATCAAACTTTTATTGAGAATGAGTGTCTTTAGACAACTGCTACCTGATAAGGCGGGGTAAGATTAGGGGCTGGGGCTTCCTAAGTGGCGCTAGTGGTAAAGACCCCACATGCCAATGCAGGAGACAAAAGAGACACAGGTTTGAGCCCTGAATCGGGAAGATCCCATGGAGAAGGGAAAGGCAACCCACTCCAGTATTCTTGCCTGGAGAATTCCCATGGACAGAGGAGACTGGAGGGCTACAGTCCACAGGGTTGCAAAGAGTTGGACACAACTGAAGCAACTAAATAACAACAACAAAGATTAGGGGCTAAATGTTTCTTAAGAGTAAGATACATGCCACGAACATTTTAAACCATGCAACTAACAATGGCAGAACATGGTCTCAGCTTTTGTTTTTAGAAAGATTTTTTTTAAGCCCATTATCTCATAACAAGCTCAGGAGCCATGTGACAAGGCAAGTGAATGAAGAAACTGAGCTCCGAAATGGTTAAGAGACCCACCCAGGGGTGAACTTTTTAAGAGACTCCAAAATCCAGGTTGATGCAAATTCATCCCAAAGTCTCCAAGAAACCTTTGCTGGTTCATGCCCATGAGATCTGAAGATGAACAGGAAACCCAAAAGGATCATGTAAAATATGTTCTGCTTTGATACTACAAATAGGACCTGAGAACTTATCTGAGGCTGATGAAGCAACTACTATGACCCAGATCAAAGAATGATCCTCCTCTATGTGCTGGGAAAGCTTAGCCCTTCCACAGGGCATGTTTTGGAAGGGTGTGGGAGTAGGGAGTGAGGCAGGGGCACTCAGCCCAACAACAGCTGAGCACAGAGTCCAGCCCAGGGCAGCCCAGCTCCACTGGAGCTTGGGTTTTGAAGCTCATTTGTAAAGGAAATGGGTGGGCTGAAATGCCCAAGCCAACGTGATTCCCATGCCCTCATTTTCAATTTTCTCTAGCAGGAAACATCCTCACAGTACAGCTAGATCCATACTCATGAAATAGGTTAGAGACTCCTTTTTGACTCCTGGCTCAAGCCAATTTCTGAGACTGAGGGACTCCCTGAAGAGATGAGGACACACAGCCCTCTTCTGTACTGACAAATTGATTCACAAAGTAGAAAACCATCTTTGGATAGAAGTCTTAACTGCAATCAGGCTTCTGTTTATGACAGTAACCTAAGAAGTCCTTTCTCAAGGAGATACCAATGCATAAAATAGTTGTATTTACAGAAGTTAAATAAACCTCTTCTGAGAGGTCATAAAACCTTACAGGAAATGGGGAGCCTCTACTGCATGAAAACTCTTAGCATAACCGTTTGTAGAAACATTAATGCAAACACTCTTTCCTGTCTGCTTGTAAGAAACTGAAGTCGCTCAGTTGTGTCTGATTCTTTGGGACCCCATGGACTGTAGCCCACCAGGCTCCTCTGGCCATGGGATTTTTCCAAGCAAGAGTACTGGAGTGGGCTGCCATTTCCTTCTCCAGGTGATCTTCCCAGACCCAGGGATCGAACCTGGGTCTCCCACATTGCAGGCAGACGCTTTACTGTCTGAGCCACCAGGGAAGCCCTGCTTATAAGAAAGAAAATTTATCAATTGGGTTTATACAGCTAGTGCCTATGAAGTTGATTTATACTGAGAATCTAGCAAAGTCGGTCAAATTTAAAAATATCTCTGAGAGAATATGTATCTAAAAGTGAATATATTTAGCCATTTTAAAAAGAAAAATGGGCAAGGGGCATGGGATTAGGAGATACAAAGTACTATGTATAAAATTGATAAGCAATAGGATATATTGTGTAGTCCAGGGAAATAATAGCCATTGTTTTGTAATAACTGTAAATGGAGTATAAGCTATAAAAATACTGAATCCTGGGATGACCCTGAGAGATGGGACAGGGAGGGAGGTGGGAGGGAGGGTCAGCATGGGGAACACATCTACACCCATGGCTGATTCGTGTGAATATATTGCAAAACCACCACAATATTGTAAAGTAATTAGCCTCCAATTAACATAAAAAGAAAAAATACTGAATCACTATGTTGAACATCTGAAAACGGGCTTCCCTGGTGGCTCGGTGGTAAAGAATCTGCCTGCCAATGCAGGAGACAAAAGACTTGGGTTCGATCCCTGGGTTGGGAAGATCCCCTGGAGGAGGAAATGGCAACCCTCTCTGGTATTCTTGCTTGGGAAATCCCATTGACGAAGGAGCCTGGCAGGCTAGTCTAGAGGGTCATAAATTTAGTGATTTATGAACATGATTTAGTGACTAAACAACAACACCACCTGAAACTAATATAATATTGTAAGCCAACTTCAATTATTAAAAAGTACATAAAAGGTTAAAAAAAAAAGTGGGCTGCACTCAGATATTAGGGGAATTTCTGAAAATGAGGGTGTTTGCCCATTGGAGTTATGAGCTAGGGCTCCAGGTACATACTTTAGATCTCAAGGGTGTTCTGCCGTACCCCCTCCCCCACCTGTTCCTCTCAGGAAGTTCTGGTTGGTAAAGCCCTTGATGAGAAGCCTGTCCATCTTCTTCCAACTCAGATTTGGCCAGGGGGTGGCTCAGGACTCAGACGGGCAAGTCCAGAGATGCATCCAGATCCTTAAAGACCCACACTGATAAGCATGCCATGGAGGTGCAGAGAAGAGAAAGGAAAGAGAGGAGAAGGGAAGGCTGGAGCGGGAGATCCCACGGGTCAGCACAACTTCTAAACCCACATGAGTCACTTTCCCTTTCTGCCACTGCAGGAAATTAAATCCGTCTGTCGCCTCCACTTAGGTCAACTGAGCGCTCACCCACAACCTCAGAGAGCCAAGGAATTCTCCACGAAGAGGGCATTTCTCTCCCCATCCCGTGAAATAACAGGCACGTCACTGTCCTTCAGTGTGCCCTCTGTAGACAGCCTGACACTGGGCTAAGGTTTTAGCAGATGTGTTCTATAGTACATAAAGAATAGGTATTTTGTTGCTATGTCCCTCTGGCCTCCGTAATTCTTGGCTCGTTTCCAAAAAGACTACAGAAGTCATCCTGGCCCCTTAAGTTTCGAAATCCCAGTCCACCAGGCCCTGTACAACAGGGAGGCTGAGCTGTCCCCTGGGACCATCTGGCAGCCAGCAGACACCCCCTCCAGCTTTGCAGTCATCTCTGCTTCCACTGAGGAGGGTGAGCAGGGGAGGGTCCGCAGCAGGGTTTATTTATTTATTTTTTTTAGTATTTATTTCTTTTTTTTTCTTTTTTTTTTTTTTTTTAAATTGTATGCAGCAGGGTTTAGATTTGATTCTGAGGGAAAATCAGGAAGGTAAATAAATCATGGGAAAGAATGTGAACAGCATCTGAGTGGGAGCTGCCACTAGTGACCTCTGAAAATCACACGTGGCTGTCCTGAGCACTAGCAAATGGATTTCCAAAAACCCCAAGCCTGACACCAAATTCGTCTGACAACTCTCCACATGTACCTCAGGGTTAAAAGTAGAAATTCCTGGCCCTCTCACTAGCAATGGAAAGACACTAGTCTTTCTTATAGAATTCTACGCTTTTCTTTTACAAGTTTAAATATAGGTCTGCTTTATCCTTTACATTCAGACTAAGAGCATCACTTTATACAGGAGGCCAACCCTAACGAGCTGACTCTTCCTTGAATCTCGCCACAGCCCACCCGTCATTCCAGGTTAGGTAGCCTCCCCTCCTGCACTCAAAACCTCCTTCTGAGGACTATTATGATCCTTCCAACACTCAGTTTTAATGACCTAGACTGTGAGCTCCTTGTTAGGGGGAGGAAGTCAGTGTAACTCATTTTGAATATCAAGAACCCAGTACAGTGACTAGTAAGCAGTAGAGGATGGATCAAATGTTTGTTGAATGAATAAACGAAGTCTTTTGATTTTTTAGAAAGGTACAATTCTACAAGTGGCTAACAATCAAATGAATGCACGTGGCATTTTGTTCTACAGATGATGATCTTAGAGATTTAAGAAACAGACAATAAAATTTTGAGCTAGAATTTGAAAAGGAGCATAAACATGGTGTCTTTTTTTTTTTCCCCTAGACCAAGGAGATGTGATTAATAATTAATCTTTTTTTAATGGCTGGGAAGAATTTCATGATTTCAAGACCTGCTGATGGTGTTACAATGAATATCGATCTGGCCCAAATGAGCGTGTTTCCAGGATAACAGCAGTTCTCAATCATGTCAAATTACAGTAGTTATCTCACCGGGTGTCAGTTTTCCTGGGAAGGTAATTGAAATTGAAAAACTATATCCTTAGGTCAAGGCTTGACTTTTCTTTGGTTTCATGTAATTTGTCAGACCAAAAAGGAGAGAAGGAAAACAAAAACCAGAAGATCCTGGAAAATAACACAATGTCTAGACTCTGGAGAGAAGTCAGAGCTCATGGCGTGAGTTCTGACCCTCGAGCCTCAAAACTGGGAGGATGGGTAGGGGTACTAAGGGAGGGTACCTGCGGTTCATCCGGGGTGTGCACGAGTAAAACGTGGCAAAATAGGAAGGGGGAGGCACTGGCGGCACGAAGTCATCAGGGTCTGGGACACGTCTGTGTTCCTCCACTTCTTCCGCAGGAATCTGGGATTCATCCTAATCAAACAACATCTGTTAGTCAACAGCCTCCGCTACAAAGGCTCAGGGAGAAAGGCTACAGATGACACAAAAAGATCTGAGGGTGGGCTCAGCGGCGTCACCGATAGGCTGCCACCTTGTATGGACTTACGATGCAGGATCTTCTGGCTGCAAAGATCTGGAGGTAGCGAAGGGCGGCTGCCACCAAGCAGACGGTGGTGGTCAGGGCATTCAAGGCACACAGGGTGAAAAGGACTTTCTGGAACCAGGAAACAATGATGCATCTGAGTATCTCAAAACTGATGGCCAGAATGCAACTTTAAAACTTTCAAAGATTAATAACAACATTATCCTAGGAGGCTGATACTAATGTGAAAATGCATGTTAAAGGACTTACACAGTGTTTGGCTCATGCTAGGTGCCCAAACAAACGCTGGCTGTTAATAAGACTGTCACATAACAGTGTGTACTTCTTAATTTTAAACCCCTATCTTAGAAGCTTCTTGTCCCGGGTAGACATGATATTACCATATTTCTTTTTGCATCAGAATCCTGTCTGGAAACGTCTCTTCCCGGAAGGTACTGAATTTTCCTTCTAAAGTTGGTGTCTCCAGTGACAGAGTCCCAACCTCCATGCTCCCGCAGCCTCCCACCAGGACAACATGCTCCTTCATTGGTGGCCACAGATTCTATTTCAGGCACCAGTGGCAGAGCTGCCCCAGGGAACCAACTAGGATAACACAGGGAGCAGGCCAGCCCGAGTGTAAACAGGGCTTGTCTCCTCTAAACACATGCCTCAAAATAGCAGCAAAGCCAATTCTGTTGCTACAGTCCTGGCTTCTTAGTGGGGCTTTCCCCAAGCAAAGTCCTGGCTCAGAAAGTTTGGGGGTGACTCAGTTACCAAAAATCCAGAAGCCAAAGAAAGAAGGCCATTTTTACAGCCTCCATAAACTCCGAGAGCTGGCAGCTTCTCTCTCTTTGCTTAGAGATTCCTCTTCTCCATGAAAAATAAACCCAAAACTAAGATTTAAAGGAAGCCATCAGGGAGGGACCATCCAAAAACTAGTATCTCAGGGTTTACCAACTGATCTTGTCACTCAATGGACTAACAGACCTTAAGTCAGGACATTATTTTTATCCATTTCTCCAGTATTTTTTTCAGCTGGTTTCATTTGTTTTTCATATCTTTGGCTTAGTATAGTTGCAGCCTATTAAACAAGAGGTAGTGTCTTGAATTTCTCCTTCATTTTTTGGCCAATACATCTCCTTAGCCTAAGCGTCTTACAACAGCAACACTCAGTAGCCCACAAGATTCATTTAGGTCAACAAAGGAGCATCAGAACAGTGACAGATGGGCATGCACTTCAGAGGTTCTGCTAAAACTATGTCATGTATGTGTAGCCACATCGTGGGATGTATGTGTATGTGTAAATTTATACACATACACATAGACATGTGTATGTATTTAGGCTCCTTTACCTTTTTTACTAACTTATAATTCTGAACACAAATAAGCCATCTATTCATAACTTAAGAGGCAACAATAAACAACCTGTGGTCCCTTTTGCTCTCAATTCTGTCTCTGGGTCACTGAAAAGGAGTCATTCATATCTGCTTTTAGCAGCATTATTTGAAGGAGGTAACAGAATAGGGATATTTCAGGGAGCTTTGCCTTCCTCGGGGTCTCCGTGGTGTGTTTACTGGCTAGGAGTGGAATCCATTCCAGATACCTTGAGGAGAAGGTGAACAGCACTACAAGGCTGAACCGGGAAGAGTTTCAAGGCATTTTCTTTGTCTGTGCATTTGGCTGGTTGAAATTCTTCACAACAGAAGCAAATCTTGCCTTCACCTAAGTCCACCTTAAGGGGAAAAGGCAGAAGAGTAATTTAAGTATTAAGTAAAAATACACGGGCCACACCATGGAGCAGCAATATCACAGAATGAGTTATGGCTGGGTTCAGGGTCAAGCAATATCTACAGCAGTCAGGATAGGTTAGGCATGTTGTGGTTAAGAACCAGCCCCCAAATTTCAGTGGCTTCATCAACCAAGGTTATTTCTTGACTGTGCTATATGTCCATTGCAGGTCAGCAGAGGGCTCTGCTCTTCATATTGCTGTGGGGTCCAAGGATGATGGAGCATCCACTATCTGAGGACTGAGGATCGCTATGCTAGAGACATGAAGAGCACCTGATGAATTGTACACTGGTATTTATTGAAGCAGGGTTACAAGGTAAAAGGCAAGATTCTCAGTGAAATTTGAATTCAGGTAAACAGATCATTCCTTAGAGTCAGTACGTCCCAAATATTGCACAAGTTAAGTTTACAGTAAAAAAAAAAAAAAAAACAATTAGCTGTTTATTTGAAATTCAAATTTAGTTGGGTGCCTTTAGATTTGCTACTTCTGGTCAGCCTACCTTAAATCTTCTTCTTAGGAAATGACACTCATTGCATGAACTCAGTTTCATTTCCAAAACAAATCACATGGTCCCACTTATCCAAGAGGGCAAGGAAGTTCAGTCTACTGTGTGCCTGGGATGAGCTCAGGGTCTGTGTGGTGAACAGTAGCCCTAAACCACGTAGGCTTAAATAGATCTCTTAGTTCACATCTTTAATATGTTCACAGATTCTTGCACAAGTTGTGTGATATCTGAAGTGATAACATCACTGATGAGTAATCTCATATATTTTTAGTGAGATGCTTTGCAAACTTTTGGTCACTTTTCCAAGTTTCTATTGAGTCAGGTTGGGAACATACATATCAGCTGAACTGGGCTAATAAGACCCATAATTTGGGAACAGAGTTTCATTTTTACCTACTCTGCAGCTTGAGCTGTTAAAGTTGGCTATATCATTTTGGCTAAAAAGAAAGGCCACATACAGAGGCAGTTTTGACTTCACTAGCTGCAAAATTTTTCAGGCATCTTTAAGAATGACTGAATGTCTACAATGTTTTAACTCAGTTCAGTTGCTCAGTCATGTCCAGCTTTTTGCGACCCCATGGACTGCAGCACGCCAGGCTTTCCTGTCTATCACCAACTCCTGGAGCTTGTTCAAACTCATTTCCATTGAGTCGGTGATGCCATCCAACCATCTCATCCTCTGTCATCCCCTTCTCCTTCCGCCATCAATCTTTCCCAGCATCAGGGTCTTTTCCAATGAGTCCATTCTTGGCATCAGGTGGTCAAAGTACTGGAGCTTCAGCTTCAGCATCAGTCCTTCCAATGAATATTCAGGACTGATTTCCTTTAGGATGGACGGGTTGGATCTCCTTGTAGTTCAAAGGACTCTCAAGAGTCTTCTCCAACACCACAGTTCAAAAGCATCAATTCTTTGGCACTCAGCTTTCTTTATAGTAAAATCATCACATCCATACATGCCTACTGGAAAAATCATAGCTTTGACTAGACAGACCTTTGTTGGCAAAGTAATGTCTCTGCTTTTTAGTTACTTAACAGAAAAAAAAAGTCTTTTTTCTAATTAAGATTCTTACTGTCTAATCCTAGTGGCAAATTTCATGGTATTTTCCAAATTAGGAGGAAATTCGTGCTGTGTGCTAAGTCACATCAGCTGTGTTTGACTCTTTGCAACGCCATGGACTATAGCCTGCCAGGCTCCACTGCCCTTGGGATTCTTCAGGCAAGTATACTGGAGTGGGTTGCCATGCCCTCCTCCAGGATATATTCCCCACCCAGGGACAGAACCAGTTTCTCTTACATCTCCTGCACTGGCAGGCAGGCTCTTCACCACTAGTACCACTTGGGAAGCCCAAGGAGGAAACTTATTTCCTTCTAATGCAAGTTGACTAGGAAGCCAAGGGGAGAACTTTGTACGGCTGGATTACACGTTTTTTGGTTTGGGTTTGTTCTTCTTTTGAGCTGAAATGTGTGTACACACACAGAATTTACATACACAAATCATAAGCGCACCATTCAAGGAACTCTGGGTCATGCATATACCTCCGTAACCCAAACACTTAATAACATACAGAAGATCCTATCATCACAGAAAATCCTTCATGCCCCTTCCCCACTGATCCATGCCCACACCCTCCTAAAGGCAACCACTGCTTGGATATTTTTTATATCGAGATTAGTTTTGTCTCGGGAACTTCCCTGGTGGTCCAGTGGTTAAGACTGCACACTTTCACGACAGGGGGTGTGGGTTCAATCCCCGGTCGGGGAACCAAATCCCCACATGCCGCAAGGTGCAGCAGAGAGAGAGAGAGAGTAGCTTTGCCTCTTCTAGAACTCCATGGGTCCTAGAACACTTTTTATTCCTTGTCCTTAAATCATATTGAAAGGGACGCCTTACTGTATTAAACACTGATGCGGATTTTGATATAACTTTTGCCTCTGATTAAAAAAATTACAACTAGAGTCACCTCCATGGACTCCAAAATGTATCAGTTCACAGACACTTGGTTTCTGCCTTTTCCTGGTTTATCCACAGAGATCATTACCTCAGCAATGTCCCCACACCTAGATCCACAACTCCACACACAAAGGCACAAAGCTGTTTGTATTTGAATTCTTCTTTCATTGTCTCACATTTTTGAAGGTATATCCTGCTGTTAATATCTGTAAGAGAGTCTTCCTTCTAAAGGAAAATTACTGTGGCCATTCACACAGGATTTCCCTAGGCAGGTGGGAACTATTCTTTCCCCTCAGGGATGGCTGACTTTCCCTTGGCCCTCTTCCACAGTTAATAATATCCTTACACCAGGCTAAATTCAGAAGGTAATGGGCTTCCTCCTTGAAAGTCTCTGGCTGAGAACTTCCTGTTTTAATACTAACAGCATTATTCAGTATAACAAAGCAGCAGCTAATACAGATTATTCATTCTTCTCACATCTCCATTCTGTTCATGTGCACAAGACCCACCCTCCCCAAGCAGGAACCAAACTCGTGTTTTTCAATGGGTCACAATGCAATTTCCATTAATTATAGCTGTGTAAGCCTCAAGATCGCTGAGGAAGGCTTTCTTATACCTTCTTGCTATTCTTTGGAACTCTTCATTCAGATGCTTATATCTTCCTTTTCTCCTTTGCTTCTCTCCTTTTCACAGCTATTTGTAAGGCCTCCTCAGACAGCCATTTTGCTTTTTTATATTTCTTTTCCATGTGGATGGTCTTGATCCCTGTCTCCTGTACAATGTCACAAACCTCCATTCGCAGTTCATCAGGCACTCTATCAGATCTAGTCCCTCAAATCTATTTCTCACTTCCACTGTATAATCATAAGGGATTTGATTTAGGTCATACCTGAATGGTCTAGTGGTTTTCCCTACTTTCTTCAATTTAAGTCTGAATTTGGGAATAAGGAGTTCATGATCTGAGCTACAGTCAGCTTCTGGTCTTGTTTTTGTTGACTGTATAGAGCTTCTCTATCTTTGGCTGCAAAGAATATAATCAATCTGATTTCGGTGTTGACCATCTGGTGATGTCCATGTGTAGAGTCTTCTCTTGTGTTGTTGGAAGAGGGTGTTTGCTATGACCAGTGCATTTTCTTGGCAAAACTCTATTAGTCTTTGCCCTGCTTCATTCCACAGAATGGGAAAGACTAGAGATCTCTTCAAGAAAATTAGAGATACCAAGGGAACATTTCATGCAAAGATGGGCTCGATAAAGTACAGAAATGGTATGGACCTAACAGAAGCAGAAGATATTAAGAAGAGGTGGCAAGAATACACAGAAGAACTGTACAAAAAAGATCTTCACAACCAAGATAGTCATGATGCTGTGATCACTCCCCTAGAGCCAGACATCCTGGAATGTGAAGTCAAGTGGGCCTTAGAAAGCATCACTACGAACAAAGCTAGTGGAGGTGATGGAATTCCAGTTGAGCTATTTCAAATCCTGAAAGATGATGCTGTGAAAGTGCTGCACTCAATATGCCAGCAAATTTGGAAAACTCAGCAGTGGCCACAGGACTGGAAAAGGTCAGTTTTCGTACCAATCCCAAAGAAAGGCAATGCGAAAGAATGCTCAAACTACTGCACAATTGCACTCATCTCACACGCTAGTAAAGTAATGCTCAAAATTCTCCAAGGCAGGCTTCAGCAATATGTGAACCGTGAACTTCCAGATGTTCAAGCTGGTTTTAGAAAAGGCAGAGGAACTAGAGATCAAATTGCCAACATCTGCTGGACCATCGAAAAAGCAAGAGAGTTCCAGAAAAAACATCTATTTCTGCTTTATTGACTATGCCAAAACCTTTGACTGTGTGGATCACAATAAACTGAAAATTCTTCAAGAGATGGGAATACCAGACCACCTGACCTGCCTCTTGAGAAACCTGTATGCAGGTCAGGAAGCAACAGTTAGAACTAGACATGGAACAACAGACTGGTTCCAAATAGGAAAAGGAGTACGTCAAGGCTGTATATTGTCACCCTGCTTATTTAACTTATATGCAGAGTACATCATGAGAAATGCTGGGCTGGAAGAAGCACAAGCTGGAATCAAGATTGCCAGGAGAAATATCAATAACCTCAGATATGCAGATGACACCACCTTTATGGCAGAAAGTGAAGAAGAACTAAAAGCCTCTTGATGAAAGTGAAAGTGGAGAGTGAAAAAGTTGGCTTAATGCTCAACATTCAGAAAATGAAGATCATGGCATCCGGTCCCATCACTTCATGGGAAATAGATGGGGAAACAGTGGAAACAGTGTCAGACTTTATTTTTTTGGGCTCCAAAATCACTGCAGATGGTGACTTCAGCCATGAAATTAAAAGACGCTTACTCCTTGGAATAAAAGTTATGACCAACCTAGATAGCATATTCAAAAGCAGATATATTACTTTGCCAACAGAGGTTCGTCTAGTCGAGGCTATGGTTTTTCCAGTGGTCATGTATGGATGTGAGAGTTGGACTGTGAAGAAAGCTGAGTGCCAAAGAATTGATGCTTTTGAACTGTGGTGTTGGAGAAGACTCTTGAGAGTCCCTTGGACTGCAAGGAGATCCAACCAGTCCATTCTGAAGATCAGCCCTGGGATTTCTTCGGAAGGAATGATGCTGAAGCTGAAACTCCAGTACTTTGGCCACCTCAGGCAAAGAGTTGACTCATTGGAAAAGACTCTGATGCTGGGAGGGATTGGGGGCAGGAGGAGAAGGGGACGACAGAGGATGAGATGGCAGGAGGGCATCACTGACTCGATGGACGTGGGTCTGAGTAAACTCCGGGAGTTGGTAATGGACAGGGAGGCCTGGCGTGCTGCAGTTCATGGGGTTGCAAAGAGTCGGACACGATTGAGTGACTGAACTGAACTGAACTGAAGCCTCAATATCTTACCTAGTTTTACCTCCCTCAGGTAACATTAGGTGTCATCTTACAAAGTACTCCCTTCCTACATAAGTCCATTCTTGACCCAAGGCTTTATAATACGAGGGAAACCAGTCCTGTGTGGGCTGTACACACACTTGCGTAATTCACACAACCGTGGACATCCAAATATATGGAAACCTCAACTATCTGAAACTTCCGGGGTGAGCCAGTTTGGATGGCAAAATTTTTCCAGATAAGTGAGAATTAATTCCTTTAAATAAGAGATGGTATCTGAAAGTTAATCATTATGCAAACAACAATGAATATCTATCACCTTGCCCAGTGAATACAGGAAAGCCCTTAGGCTCTGTACAAAATGGTTCTAAGCAACCATGCATTTTGTGTTTCTTGTTCTTCTTGTTTCTAATCCTTCTCCTGCCTTCTTAATCCCATCTCTGCCCAATATTTCTGAAAATCTATTCGAACTTCTCTTTCATCTCTTAAGAATCTCCCCATTCTTAAATGTAAACCATCCATCTTTCAGACTTTCTGTAAGTCTGTGAATACCTTTGACAGCAACAATCATATGTGATGCCTCTTCTTAATCGGATGACATCTAACTATCCTAAAATGGACTGGTGCAACGCTTTGTACCTTAACTGTGGACATAATGTGACTTTTAACTTTGCTGATTGTTCTGTTTTTGCTGTTTGTTGCCTGCATCTGTAACTGTGTGACTGGATTTGTTTCTAGCCACATGAAGGCTTTTAAGTTACAAATGGTTGCTCAAACTCCTGCCACTGCAGCAGCTTCCTCCAGCTACTATTTGGGGCCCCTGGATCAGAGACCCTCAATATGAGGGTTAGGAGAATATGTTGCCTCAACAATTTAGGGATGATGTAACTTTCCCTAGGCAACATAATTCTCCTTAAAGAAAAGGGGGAAATGAGAGGGTAACAGGTAGGAAGGCTTGGGGTCTCCAAACGGAGGAAAGAGGCTGCAAGTGTCAGACATCTTTTCTCTCTCTCTTAAGCGGCAGGAGGAAACAAACTGCAAGTGTCTATTTCTGGCTTCCCTGACAGCTCAGTTGGTAAAGAATCCCCCTGCCATGCAGGAGGCCCCGGTTTGATTCCTGGGTTGGGAAGATCCCCTGGAGAAGGGATAGGCTATGCACCCCAGTATTCTTGGGCTTCCCTTATGGCTCAGCTGGTAAAGAATCCACCCACAAAGCGGGAGACCTGGCTTCAATCCCCAGGTTGGGAAGATCCCCTGGAGAATGGATAGGCTACCCACTCCAGTATTCTGGCCTGGAGAATTCCATGGACTTAAGTCCACGGGGCTGCAAAGAGTCGGACACGACTGAGCAACTTTAAATGTAAAAATAGAAGATCTTCTTCCTCCCATCATCCATCAGTACTACAGTTCTCTACCCTAGCCACATATTAAAATTTTCTGTAAAGTTTTCCCCAAAATGATGTACCACCTCTATCAATCTGGAAACTGCAACTTAAAGTAACAATGAGATTTAGATCCAATCCCATCAGACTGGTAAAAATTAGAGTAGCATGTTGTAGGTGGAGGGTTACTGGTGGAAAAGTAAGTTAAAGCCGTTTAATAAAGGAACTGTCCACACATTTTAAATTAAATATACTTATTCCCCATATACTTCAGAAAAACATTTAGCAGTTCTTACAAAGTTAGACATGCATCCACCACACAGCCCAACAATTCTACACCTGTGTGTTTACTCAAGAGAAATGAAAACAGGTCAACCAAGAAAAACTACACAAAAATTTTCACAACAGCTTTGTTCATAATACCCCCAAACTGGAAACAACCCAATTATCAGGAGAACTGATAAAACAAGTTATGGTATTTTTATAGCATGAAATATTGCCCTGGTTAAAAAAAATAAAGAGCACCTCCTAGAGTAATGGAAATAAAAGTAAAAATAAACAAATGGGACCTAATTACATTTAAAAGCTTTTCCATAACAAATGAAACTATAAGCAAGGTGACAGCCTTCAGAAAGGGAGAAAATAATAGCAAACGAAGCAACTGACAAAGAATTAACCTCAAAAATATACAAGTAGCTCCTGCAGCTCAATTCCAGGAAAATAAACGACCCAATCTAAAAATGGGCCAAAGAACTAAAGAGACATTTCTCCAAAGAAGACATACAGATGGCTAACAAACACATGAAAAGATGCTTAATATCACTCATTATCAGAGAAATGCAAATCAAAACCACAGTGAGGTACCATCTCATGCCAGTCAGAATAGCTGCTATCAAAAAGTCTATAAACAATAAATGCTGGAGCGGGTGCGGAGAAAAAGGAACCCTCTTGCTCTGTTGGTGGGAATGCAAACTAGTACAGCCATTATGGAGAAAAGTGTGGAGATTCCTTAATAAAACTGGAAATAGAACTGCCATATGACCCAGCAATCCCACTGCTGGGCATACACACTGAGGAAACCAGAAGGGAAACCAATGTTCATTGCGGCACTGTTTACAATAGCCAGGACATGGAAGCAACCTAGATGTCCATTGGCAGATGAGTGGATAAGAAAGCTGTGGTACATATACACAATGGAGTATTATTCAGCCATTAAAAAGAATACATTTGAATCAGTTCTAATGAGGTGGATGAAACTGGAGCCTATTATACAGAGTGAAGTAAATCAGAAAGAAAAACACCAATACAGTATACTAATGCATACATATGGAATTTAGAAAGATGGTAACAATGACCCTATGTTTGAGACAGCAAAAGAGACACAGATGTAAAGAACAGTCTTTTGGACTCCGGGAGAAGGCGAGGGTGGGATGATTTGAGAGAATAGGATTGAAACATGTATATTATCATATGTGAAACAGATCACCAGTCAGGTTCAATGCATGAGACAGGATGCTCAGGGCTGGTGCACTGGGATGACCCTGAGGGATGGGATGGGGAGGGAGGTGGGAGGGGGGCTCAGGATGGGGAACACATGTGCACCTGTGGCTGATTCATGTCAATGTATGGCTAAAACCACTACAGTATTATAAGGTAATTAGCCTCCAGTTAAAATAAATTAATTTTTGAAAAAAAGCAAACAACTGATATGACCCCCAAAACATGGATGAATCTCAAAAACATAATGCTGAGCTAGACAGGTCAGACACAAAAAGCTACATACCACATGACTCCACTTGTGTGAAGTTCAAGAACAGGCAAAACTAATCTATGGTGAACGAAACTGGAACAGTGGTTGCCTATGAGAAAGTTGAAATTGGCTGAAAGGAGGCAGCAAAGAACTCTCTAAAGTAATGACAATGCTCCCTTTCTTGTCTGAACAGCAGTGTATTTGTCATGATGAATATACACACTGGTCAAAACTTGATGAACTGTGCACTTGAGACCTGGTCATTTAACTGTTGGCAAATTTTATCTTAATTAAAAAAAAAAAAAGAATAAAATCATCAAATGGCTGAATGAGCTATAAAAAGATGAGACAAACAGAAGAACAATCCCTGTCCTGGGAGACTAGCCCACTTAGGTCAACAGCTCCTGTGGGGATATGCAGAGTGGTATTCATAGCAGCATTGCTTTTATCAGCCAAAACCCAAACCACAACAGACAACAAGAAAACAGAGAACTGAGCTGCTCAAAGGGGGAAAAAAGATGTTAGAGCTGTACCTCATGTAATTTTAAGTCAGAAAAACAATATACAGATAAGTGGATACAACAGATTCCATGTTTGAAAAATCAGTCATGGCAAACCTAGACAGCATATTAAAAAGCAGAGACATTACTTTGCCAACAAAGGTCCAAATAGTCAAAGCTATGACTTTTCCAGTAGTCATGTATGGATGTGAGAGTTGGACCATAAAGAAGGATGAGCACTGAAGAATTGACACTTTTGAACTGTGGTGCTGGAGAAGACTCTTAAGAGTCCCTTGGACTGCAAGGAGATCCAACCAGTCTATCCTAAAGGAAATCAATCTTGAATATTCATTGGAAGGACCGATGCTGAAGGTGAAGCTCCAATACTTGAGCCACCTGAAGCAAAGAGCTGACTCACTGGAAAAAAACCCTGATGCTGAGAACGATTGAAGGCAGGAGAAGAAGGGGACGACAGAGGACGAGATTGGTGGATGGCATCACTGACTCAATGGACATGAGTTTGAGCAAGCTCCAGGAGATAGTGAAGGACAGGGAAGCCTGGCGTGCTAGAGTCCATGGGGTCACAAAGAGTTGGACATGACTGAACATCTGAACAACAACAAAGCCCCACCCAGACACATCTATGCAAGGTTACATAAGCGTGAAAACATGAAAGGAAACCCCCAGCTTATTACTGTGGATTTGGAATGACATGTGGGTGGTGAGGCAAAGAGGGAAGGAAAACATCTCTTCCTCAGAAAGACCCCACTTGTCAAACAGGCTCTCTAATGAAAACCAACTACAATACGGTCCTGTTGATGAATTTTTATTCATAAAGACACACACACAAAAAGCGTCAAATGATTAACTATGATATCCCAGAATACTGAGGTTTCAAATGATTTTTAAGTTCCATCCCACACTTTTATGGATTGTTCAATTTTTACAATCATATAATCAGAAACAATCTCAGAGTTGGTTTTGTGGTAGTGGGAAATTTTTTTAATTAAAAATAAATTTAAAAGCTTTAAAAAAAATACTGATGTCCAGGCCCCCACTTCAGGGCAACTGAGAATATCTGAGTATAGGGCCCAAGCTTAGATATTCTTTTTAAAAAGTTCCCCAGGTGATTCTAACAGCAGTCAAGGTAAAGAACCACAGAATTTCTCAGAAAAGTCAACCGTATGGACCTTTACACCTTGCAGTTTGGCTTCTGCTTGTCCCAGAGCCCCCAGTGATCTACCACTTGGGCTAACTTCTGACCACTGCACTTGGAATCCTCTCCTCTCCTGGCTTCAACTCACTCCTTTACTTATTATCGTTCAGGGCCCATCTCAAATGCCGATGTTCCAGGTATTTTCCCACCTTCCCAAGGGTCCAAGACCTTCTTCTTTTGCATCCCCAGAACACCATGTCTCACTCTGATGGCTTCATGCAGTCTCCCTGGCTTTGCATGTGGGCGTTTATTCATCCCCTCCACATACACTGATCGAGCACTTGGCGCAGTGACCCCACTCCCCGTGCTATGTGATAAACTTCTAGGTCAGAAATGATGCCTGACTTTTCTTTCTAGTCTCTGCAGTCTCTAGTATGGTGTTTTGCATAGAATAGATGCTACTCTTTTGTTGAATTACCTTTCAGTGTATTATGACTTTTCACTTCTCTGCTGTGTCTGTTCTCTTTGTCCCTTCCAATTTTCTGTGTGATTAGTGACAGGGAAATCGAGCCTTGTTTAAAATTTTTTTCTGGGAACTCTGTGTATATAAAGAAGTGTGCGAGGAGGTGCTGTTGAAAACTCCCCAGAAGATGGAGAGCCAGACACTGTCCTCGGGGAGATTCCAGAACAGGACAAGAGAAAAGACAAGTGTATGAACACCTTTAGCTCAGAAAAACAAAAGGAGAAATGTTTCAGAGATGGACAGACAGGAATTCTGGAAGATTATCTTCTCTGGGGATCAGGGACTACTTCCTTTAAAAGATAATCGTTGAATGAGGCATTAAAAGGCCGATCCTATTTGGATGAACAGAGAAGTAAAGGACAGGGAGTGGTCAGGGGAGAGAGGCATTGCCAGGAACAGCAAAGTAGGGCAGGAACCTAGGTGGCTTGTGGGCTTGGGCTTGATTACAGTGGGAGAGAGGGACAAGGGCAAGTCATAGAGGGCCTTAAACATCAGGAAGCACTGTGAGCCTGTGCTTCCAAAACTTAAGGTTATTAAGCAACAAAATGACAAAAACTTTTTTAAAACTGTGAAGGACTGTTAAGAGCAACAAGTTTTTACTGAGTCCCTGAGGAATCTTCCCATCTGGGGAGATCATGAGCTTCCTGCACGGATTCCATCATAGTGTTGTAAGAGACATGGTGGCCTTCTTCACTTGCATCCTGCTGGTTTTGACTGGGTGAGAATGCCATGGAACCAAATTCCAAATAGATGAGGTTTACTATAACTCATAGAGAGTCCACTTTTGGGGAGGGGGGGACATGTCGTGAGACATGCTGAATCTTAGTTTCCTGACCGGTGGCCCCCTCATTGGGAGCATGGAGTCTTAACCACTGGATGGTCAGGGAATTCCCAGGAGTCCACTTCTTTTGCTTTTTGCCACAGGGAGATATTTGTGATGGAAAAGTCCTCTTAAAAAGTTCAGAGATGGCCAGAAATTTTACTTCTGGGCACATACTCCAGAGAATTGACCCATTTCCATGACAGCATTGTTTACAACAGCCAAAAGGTAGAAAGAATGCTAGTGTCCTCCAATGGGTGAAGGGTGAACACAACGTGACCTCTGCATACAGTGAAATATTTATCATTCAGCCTTAAAAAGAAAGGAAATATTGACACATACTACAACATGCGGATGTATTGAGGGTGTTATACTAAGTGAAATAAACACTAAAAGACAAATACTGGGTGATCCCACTTATATCAGACAACCAGAGCAGTCAAATCCGTAGCATCGTAAAGTAGAAGAGTGGTTGGCAGAGGCCAGAGGGAAGAGGGAATGGAGAGTAGCAGTTTAAAATACATAGTGTTGGATTTCCCTGGTGGTCAAGAACCTGCCCGCCATGCAAGGGACATGGGTTTGATCCCTAGTCCGGGAAGACTCTACATGCAGTGGGCAACTGCGCCCATGCACCGCAAGAGAAGCCACTGCAATGAGAAGCCCACGCGCTGCAAGCGGAGAGGAGCCCCCACCCTCTGCAACTGGAGAAAGCCAGTACGCAGCAATGAGACCCAGTGCAGCCATAAATAAATAAATAATTTTTTAAATAAAATAAAATGTATAATGTCAGCTTTGCAGGATGGAAAGAGTTCTGAGGATTAGCTGCACAATGAGGTGAATGTATTCAACACCAGTGAATGGTTAAGATGGTATATTTTATGCTATGTATATTTTACCACAATTAGAAAAAAAAAATGGGATAGTACAGGTTCACAACCTCTTATCTATGATTCTGAAATCCTCAAAGCTCTGGACACCAAAAATTTTGATTACAGTCTGCTGTCTCCCAACTCCACTGAGGTATTAAAGAATAAACAGTCTATGTGTCACATTTATCTTCTAAAAACTAGAAAAACTCTGAACGCTGAAAGGCCTCCAGAAGTTTCAGATAAAGGACTGCTAACCTGAATTCTGATAATATCCATCTTTCCTCTTTAGACAAGAGCAGATAGATCCTGACCGTGGACAACTGATCCATCTATTCACTGACTAATGATGCATTATATTCTGTGGTTTGGGGGTTCTACTGGCTGGTCCCTGCTTTAGAAAAACTAATCAACAATCTGAGTAAAATAATTAGCAGTTAGTTCTTTATTTTGTTTTCGCACTTTCTTTTACCAACTTCAGGTCTCACTTTAGGACACTGCGTGGTCCTGTGTCCAGCCACACACTGGCACCCAAGAATGCTGGGCAGGCCACGGTTGGCACAGGCACAAAGTGATGTTTCAGGACAGCTTACCAGATCACACCTGGGCACACTGGACACAAACTGAGCACCCTGGCAGCCGAGAATAAATCCGGCTAAATTCAGGAGGACACACACCACAGACAGCAGCACAAAGAGATTCACCTGAAACAGCAAGAAAAGAGGCAGTTAGAGAAGAGATGACGGCTAAATTCAGAGACAGATTTTTTTCTAAGTAAAAAGACTCATTCTTTTCCTAAAGGAAAAAAAAAGTCAGAATCATGTTTTTAATGGACAAACTTTTTCCCCCACTTTTTAGAATGCTTTAAATTGTACTAAGGAATGCCACTGACCCTCAAGTCTTCTCAATTTCAAGTCCCTATTTTTCTTCCTCTTTGCAAATAATAGAATCCTGACTTTTAGCTGTACATGACATTAAGCCATGGCTATTTCCTCCTTGAGCCACTGTTATTTCTTCCAAATTTTATAGAATCATGGTAACTGGATAAATGGAGAATTCTAGAACATACATGGAATCCAGGAAAGTCAAGGAGTTCAGAGCCATTACCAGCCAGAAATCATAGTATATGTGTAAAAATAAAACAAAGGTGAGTCTTTTTTTCAGTTCCAAACACCATTGGTACTAAAGAAAAGGCATGCAATGATCTTCCAAGTACTCATCTCCAAAGTTAAATATTACAAATACTATGCTAAATGATTAAGAATTGACAGAAATCAATCAAGAAGTCAGTATTTACTTAGCACAAATTAGAAACTACAAAGGATTTTTCAACCTGATTTTTCAAACATATTTGCAGAAGACTGAAAACCTGAAAGATTTTCAATCTTTTGCAAATACGAAAGATTGAAACTAATGATTATCAGTTTTAGAACCAAGCACCATTTCAGGAAGTCAATATGTCAGGACTGGCTGGTAAATGAGTTAACATGTGAAGTCTAGAGAAAGCTCTTTCCTTATTACTGGTATTTCAAGAAGCTTGAAAATATCTCCCAGACCCAACTAATGAGTCAATATTCAATATTACATGATGTCCCTTTTCTTAAGAGGAATTCTTCTTTCCTCTCCAAGAGGAGTTTAAGAACTGTAAACAACTGAGTCTAAGAATCCAGACCCTTCCTGAACCTGACTGAAGACTCTTTCTTGACTGATGAACAAGGAGACTTGTTTTTCACCAAGTCTGGCTTCTGCTTCTCTCCTTTTTTGTTAATTGGTTAAAGGATTATGCGCCCTGTCACCAAATCTTGGGGAAAATGCTGGAAGTGGCCTCTGTGTTGCCATTTCCCAGGCTAGCTTCCTCTCTGTCTGTAAACTTGACTTGCACTGTGTTCCCATGCAAGAGCCCCCTTTTTACTGTCATCCCTGATCATGCCTAAGCTTTTTGGGAAATGAGAATTCATAATTAGCAAAAGACAGGACATGGTCTTCTTACATGGGTTTCTTCCATGTCCTGGCAGTTGCTACTCAAACAGACCTAATACATCTGGAATCTTCTCACTGAACAACACAATTATTGTTACTATGGGAAATCTTGAACTTGTCTTTGGAAATTTTCTTTTAATGAATATCAGATGACTTGAAAAGAAAAGATAGCTATAATCCTTATACCCACCAGCCCACCACTAATCTTCATAACTGAAAATTAGCAGCATCAGATTTAGAATGGGTGAGAGTCTATTACCCAACACTGGACCTCAAATCTCTTCATTAGAATCTTAAATCCAGCTCATCAAAAGACATCAGTAAGAAATCAATGGGCAAGCCACCGACTGGGAGAAAACATTTCATGCCTATATTGAATAAAGAAGCTATGTCTAGAATATACAAATAACTCCCCAACTCAATAATAAAAAGACAAATAACTCAATTTAAAAAATCAGGCAAAAGACTTGAACAGAAATGTCACAAAACAAGATATATGAATAGCCAAGAAGCAGATGAAAAAGTGCTCAACATCAACAGTCATCACTGAATGCAAATTAAAACCACAGAGGGATTACCTCACCCTAACTAGAATGGTTAAAATTAAAGACTGACAAGAGCAAGTGTTGGTGAGGATAAGGAGCATGTGGACTCTCAAACACTGCTTGGCCAAGTATAAAATAGTACCAACACTTTAGAAAACTATATGGAAAGAGGAGGGGGAGTAACTTTCCAGTGAACCCAACAAACAGTAAATTAATGAGGTGACCAAGGTTAATATTACTGATAAGTGATATTGACACCCAACATTCTTGACATTTCTGATAAAGATGGCACTTTACTCTGTGATCTTCCTCACCCAAATTCATAAAAACTTCAGTCGATTCATGAGAAAACATCAGATAATCCCAATTGAAATACATTCTAAAAAATACCTGACCAGTATTCTGCAAAACAGTCAAGGTCCTCAAAACTTGAAAGTTTGAGAAATTGTTACAGTCAGGAGGATCCCAAGGAGATATGACACTTAAATGTAATGTGGTGTCCTGGAATGGAATCATAGACAGAAAAAGGACAGAGGGCAAAAACTAAGGAACTCTGAAGAGTATAGACTTTAGTTAACAATATATCAATGGATTTCCCTGGTGGCTGAGACGGTAAAGAATCTACCTGCAATGCAGGAGACCAGGGTTCGATCCCTGGGTTGGAAAGATTTCCTGGAGAGGGAAATGGCAACCCACTCTAATATTCTTGCCTGGAGAATTCCATGGACAGAGGAGCCTTGAGGGCTACAGTGCACAGGGTTGCAAAGAGTTGGACACTACTAAGCACCTAGCACTTGCACTTTTCACTTTCAGTATATCAATACTGGTTCATTAATGGTGCCAAATGTACCATACCAATGTCAGATATCAATAATAGAGGAAACTGGGTATGGGGTATAAGGACCACTCTGTGCTATCTATGCAATATTTCTATAAAACTGTGCTTACACAGTCGTGTCTGACTCTCTGAGGCCCCATGGACTATAGCCTACCAGGACCCTCTTTCCATGGAATTTTCCAGGCAAGAATACTGGAATGAGCTGCCATTTCCTACTCCAGGGGATCTTCCCAACCCAAGGATTGAACACTCGTCTCCTGCATCTCATCCATTGGCAGGTGGATTCTTTACCATTAGTGCCACCTGGGAAACACTTCTGTAAAACTAAAACTATTCTAAAATAAAAAACATACAGATGGCTAATAAATATGTGAAAATATGCTCAACATCACTCATCATTAGAGAAATGCAAATCAAAACCACCATGAGGTATCATCTCGCACTGGTCAGAATGGCCATCGTCAAAAAGTTTAAAAGTCTACAAACAGTAAATGCTGGAGAGGGTGTGAAGAAAAAGGAAACCTCTTACACTGCTGGTGGGAATGCAAACTGGTATAGCTGCTATGGAGAACAGTGTGGAGATTCCTTAAAAAACTGGGAATAGAAATGCAATATGACACAGCTTTAAAAAGTTGGCTTAAAAATTCAACATTCAAAAAATTAAGAGCATGGCATCCGGTTCCATCACTTCATGGCAAATAGATGCGGAAAGAATGGAAACAGTGACAGACTTTATTTTCTTGGGCTCCAAAATCACTGCGAATGCTGACTGCAACCATGAAATTAAAAGACACTTAGTTCTTGGAAGAAAAGCTATGATCAATCTAGACAGCATATTAAAAAGCAGAAACATGACTTTTCCAACAAAGGTCCATATAGTGAAAGCTATGGTTTTTCCAATAGTCATGTATGGATGTGAGAGCTGGACTATAAAGAAGGCTGAGCAAAATTGATGCTTTTGAACTGTAGTGTTGGAGAAAACTCTTGAGAGTCTCTTGCACTGCAAGGAGATCAAACCAGTCCACCCTAAAGGAAATCAATCCTGAATATTCATTGAAAGGACCAATGCTGAAGCTGATGCTCCAATACTTTGGCTACCTGATTCAGGAAATCAATCCTGAATATTCATTGGAAGGACTGATGCTGAAGCTGAAGCTCCAATACTGTGGCTACCTGAAGTGAATACTTTACCAACTGATTAGAAAAGACCCTGATGCTAGGAAAGACTGAAGGCAGAAGGAGAAGGGGATGACAATGGACAAAATGGTTGGATGGCATCACTGACTCAATGGACATGAGTTTGAGCAAGCTCCAGGACATGGTGAAGGACAGGAAAGTCTGGCATGCTGCAGTCCATGGCATCACAAAGAGTCGGACATGACTGAGCAACTGAACAACAAAGAAGATGGTAACGACAATCCTACATGCAGGGCGACAAAGGAGACACAGATGTAAAGAACAGACTTTTGGACTCAGTGGGAGAAGGTGAGGGTGGGATGATTTGAGAGAATAGCACTGAAACATGTACATCACCATATGTAAAATGATAATCAGTGCAAATTCAATGCATGAAGCAGGACACCCAGAGTCAGTGCTCTGGGACAACCCAGAGGGAAGGGAGGTGGGAGGAGGGTTCAGGATGGGGGGACACATGTATACACACAGCTGATTCATGTTGATGTATGGCAAAAATCATCACAATATTGAAAAGTAATTATCCTCCAATTAAAATGAATAAATTTTTTATCTGCAAAAAATCCGAATATATACCTACAATTTCAATGCTAGGAATGGACCAAAGAAATAAATGCAATTGCCCACAAAAGGACTTACAAAAGGACGTTTACTTTAGCATTATTCAAACTGGGCCAAAAATGAAAAGATGAAAAGAGCTCTAATAATCAACAACAGAAGAATATATAAACAAATTGTGGTACTTTTAAATGATGGAATACCTCCAGCAGTAAAAAGGAACAAACTGGTGATACACAAAACAACATGCAGTTCAAAGACATTACATTGAGTAAAACAGGCCAGATACTGTATGATTCCACTTACATGAAGTTCAAGAACAGACAAACAATCATGGTGAGAGAAATCAGAAGAGCAGTTGCCCTCCCAGAGGAGGTGTGATGTGAGGGGACTGATTAAGAAGATATAAGGCAACTTTCTGGAGTGATAAAAATGTTTTCTCTCTTGTTTTGGATATTGGCTACATGGTGTATCTAACTGTCAAAGCTTAGCTAATTGAATACTTATGATCTGGGGTTTATATAAATTATACTTAATATATATTTTTTTAAATAAGGAAGAAAATTCTGAGTCCAGCTGTCAAGACAGCAGGGTGAGATCATATAATGTCAGAACAATAAAGATGAGAGAAAGCCCCAGGGATGCACTGCCTAATGGGTTGGCTTCTCTTCTACAGTGGAGGGGCTGCTAGTGAGAAGTCAAAGTCACAGCACCAGAATGGCCACCTGCAAACCTCAGAATAAAGACCTGCCCCAAGGCACACAGGCTGTGTACAAAATTGCCATGCACTCTTTCCCAACTTTATTCCTGATACGGATTTTTTATTACTGTTATTATAACTCTGGCCAAACATTGGCCAAATGGTCACCTAATCACTCTAGTGTAGATCACTGTAGCATATATCAGACATGGTGGCTATTAGGATACCAAGCAATGTCTTTCAGAGATTAAATCAGGCTCAACTTTATGAAATATTGGAGTTATACGGGACTCAGGATTTAAATGGACCTTCAGAATGGACTCATCTGGCTTTTACCTAGTTATAATGGTATAACTTCCAAGACTCAAACATCCACCCCATCTATCACCAGATGCAGTCTTCTCAAACAGAAGACAGTAAAAAATCAGCTACTAGTAAAGAACATCATAGTCAAAAGCCCATTCAGCTATACCTTGAAAGCAGAATTTCTTATACTGGTATTTTCTTCTATTGTCAACAATTTTTGCCTTTAAAAAATCATTGCATGTGATCTGGATTTCTCTTTGTGGAAGGCACCTGAATTTTTCATCAGGACACTTGGTTCAAATTCAGGCTTTCCCCTTGCTTGCCATGATACCTTAGACAATCTCTATCTCTACAAGACTTGGTTTTCTCATCTGTTAGAAAGGTCTATTGTCCTACTGGGAGAAAATACATGCAAATGATACAACCGACAGGTGCTTAATTTTCAAAATAAACAAGTAGCTCATACAACTCAACGACAACAAAAAACCCTATTGAAAAGTGGGCAGAAGATCTAAACTGACATTTTTCCAAATAAGACATACAGATGGCCAACATGCACATGAAAAGATGCTTAACATCACTGATTATTAGAGAAATGCAAATCAAAACTACGATGAGGTATCATCTCACACCAGTCAGAATAACCATTATCAAAGTCTACAAACCACAAATCCTGGAGAGGCTGTGGAGAAAAGGGAATCCTCCTACAGTGTTGGTAGGAATGTAAATTGGTGCAGCCACTATGGAAAACAGTAGGGAGGTTTTTCAAAAAATAGAGTTACCATAAGATCCAGCAATCGCACTTGCGGCATATTCTGAACAGAATTCTAACTTGAAAAAATACATGCATCTCTGTGCTAATAGCAGCACTATTTACAATATGCAAGACATGGAAACAACTTAAATGTCCATCTACAGATGAACGGATAAAGACAATGTGGTAGATATATACAACTGAATACTGCTCAGTCACAAAAAAGAAAGAAATAACATCATCTGCAATAACATAGATGGACCTAGAGATTATCATGCTAAGTGAAGTGTGAGAGAGACAAATATCATGATAGTACTTATACATGGAATCTAAAATATGACAAAAATGAATTTACCTATGAAACAAAAACAGATTCACAGACACAAAGAACAGACTGTGGTTGCCAAGCAGAAGAGAGGGTAAAGGAGAGATGCACTGGGAGTTTGGGATTAGCAGGTGCAAACCATTATATATAGAAAAAATAAACAATAAGGTTCTACTGTATAACACAGGGAACTATATTCAATATCCCATGATAAACCATAATGGAAAAGAATATGAAAAATAATGTACTTATATGTATAATTAAACCACTTTGCTCTATACCAGAAATTAACGCAACACTGTAAATCAACTATACGTCAATATAATAAGTTTTAAAAAAAAAGATCTATCATCCCAGGTACTTCCCAAGATTAATGAGGAAATAACACAAAATGATGTACATGAAAATCTTTTATATGCTGCAAAATACTAGGCAACCAATTTTACTACTGCTAACAATGGGCGTTTTGCCTTTGTGGGGAAGACTTTTTATTATAAAATGAATTTCACAAAATGTGTTTCACTGGTTTCCAGTAGCAGCAACTTGTTCTTACACTTGTGATGCATAACTGCCCCCCCGAATTTATGGCAGCTGGAAAGGATAGTCAGTTACTACAGTCCACCTGTAATAATCTGTAGGTATATTATTTCCAAAACTCTTTCATAAATTCTCTCTGTAGCCTGCTTTAGGAACTCACTCCACCATGCTGACCATTGACACATGTATGTGAGGTGTCTCCTACTGGCCCATCCAGATCCTCTCTCTGCTCCCCATATTTCTCCCCTCCTCTCGGGGAGACTGATCTGCAGACTGTATCAATGGGGCTCCTCTGCCCTCTGCTGTCTGGTTTGGTTCAGTCAGTGGGTGCCCTGGAAGAAGACCCAAGGGAGAGAGGAGGATGAGGTTGGAGTAATTATTCTCCTGGTTCCTTCTCTGCAGCTTCAGGTTGGCTGTGTCCCTCATGAAAAGCCACAGATCTTCTCAAGGGCTCCTCAGTACATGATCCCAAATTCTAGGCTCTGACTACCTTCCCCTGTCAGGACTACACCCTGCACAGATCTTTGTGAACTGGCCCTTAATGAACTTCTTGTCAGGTTATCATTATAGCATTTTACCAAGACCTTCTCTATAAAATTTTTCCATACATTTAACCTACTTTTTTCCCTGCTCTTTAAGCCTATCTCTTATTGTTCTCACTTCAAACTGAATATTACTTGCTCAACGAAGTGAACCCCATGGGTTACAGTCCCTGAATTCTACTGAAGCCATTTCCTCACTGTGATTTACCAACATGTGTGTGTGCATGCATGCTAAGTTACTTCAGTTGTGTCCGACTCTGTGCGACCCTATGGACTGTAGCCCATCAGGCTCCTCTCAGGCTCCTCTGTTCATGCAAATTCTCCAGGCAGGAATACTGGAGTGGGTTGCCATGCCTTCCTCCAGGGATTCTTCTCAACTCAGGCACCAAACTCGCATCTCTTTCAACTCCTGCATTGGCAAGTGGGTTCTTTACCACTAACGCCACCTGGGCAGTTGGGATTTACCAACAAGAAATACAAAAGCCCAGCGTTCACAGAGAAAAGTCTTTCTAGAATTTATATTTTAGCCATGAAAGACTGAGGGACCCAAGAAGTAGAGTTTGCCTCATTGCATCCTTGGCTTTCAAGAGAAAAATGCAAAATCCAAGATCCAAAGAGATGGTCCTTTCACAAGGACTGGCAATATGAGTTAAGCCTTTTACGGTTTCAGTTTCATTGTTACTAACTTGAATCATATGTATCTTCTGATACTTATATACCAGGTAGCTTGCCACAAAAGGTATGTTTGTCTTTTCTTTTCTATTTTTTGGCCACCTCACACAGTATGTGGGATCTTAAATTTCCCCTCCAGGGATGGAACCTATCCCCCTGTAATATAAGTGTGGAGTCTTAACCACTGGACCTCCCAGGGAAATCCTTGGAGGTATGTTCTTCAATTGAGTATCTGGAATTCACCATAACACTGATCTCTTGCAAATGTGTCCCCAGTCCATTCCAGGTCTCAATTAAGTGACCCAATAAAAGAATCAGTATGGGGAAGCCATCCAATAAGAAACATCACCTGTAATTTGCTTATTGCAACCTGCTGAAAGTTCTTCATAATTTCCATCACATTGTTGTTGTTCAGTCGCTCAGCCGAGTCCAACTCTTTGTGACCCATGGACTGCAGCACACCAAGCTTCCCTGTCCTTCACCATCTCCCAGAGTTTGTTCAAACTCATGTCCATTGAGTCAGTGATGCCATTCAACCATCTCATCCTCTGTTGTCCACTTCTCCTCCTGCCCTCAATCGCTCCCAGCATCAGGGTCTTTTCCAATGAGTCAGTTCTTTGCATCAGGTGGCCAAAGTATTGGAGCTTCAGCTTCAGCATCAGTCCTTCCAGTGAATATTCAGGGTAGAAATCTTTAGAATTGACTGGTTTGATTTCCTTGCTGTCCAAGGGACTCTCAAGAGTCTTCTCCAACACCACAATTCTAAAGCATCTATTCTTCATCACTCAGCTTTCTTTATGGTCCAACTCTCACATCTTTTATGACTACTGATTATACAGACCTTTGTTGGCAAAATAATGCTTCTTCTTTTCAATACACTGTCTAGGTTTGTTATAACTTTTCTCACATAACATCATTAAATAATTATGGCTATCACAGCTTGGTATTGTTGAGTCCTTTTTGATACAATATTTCTATCTCTAAATAGACTGACCTTTCCCTGTTGCATAAGGAGTTTTATTTTGCTTCTTAGTTCCCTACTGCTCTAAACTTAAGATTCACCTGAAAATAAACTATGTATCTTTAAATGAATAGTTTCACTAATTGTGTGAAGGTAGAGTAGCTTAAATGAATAGGTTTAAAATAGTGAATTGAACATAAGCATTTAGTTCTACTAAGTCCTGAAAACCCATTAAATTGACAATAAAGGAAATATTTTCAATGCAGAAATTCATAAGGACCAAGAGGAAAAAATTTGGAAGTTAGAAAGCCAGTGTGCAAGCATGAATTGACTCAGGGCTCCTAAGAAAACTGAATCCTACAACCACAATGACAAAAGCCCAAACAGAAGAATTTATTCCTCAGTCGCCACATGTTCAAAAATGGGTAGCAGCAGATACCTCTGGATGTAACAGTGAGGCTAAAGATTGAACTGGCTGAGAGTCTAAGAAGCAATTAGAAAATGGTACCACCACTATGGGAAACTAGTAGCAGTTTTGAATGAAGTTAAGTATCTATCATCCTATGATTCAGCAATTCACCTTTAGGTGCATTAATGTATACATTAATGGGTTATTATGAACCCATCGCTATGATCTTTCTTGTGCATGTCTTTTTGTGGGCATATGCCCCAAAAACTGGAAAACAACCCAAATGTCCAAGAATAGGAGAGTAGAGGAACAATTTGTAGTACCCTCTTAAATGAAATAAAACCCACTGCTATGGTTTGAATGTCTGTGTTCCCCCAAGCTCATAAATCGAAATCCTAGCCCCATAGTGACGGTATTAGGTGGGGGTCTTTGGGAGGCAATTAGGTCATGATGGGCAAGCATAAATTTACTCAGTGGTCCTGAGAAAACTGAATCTTACAACAGCGATGAGGAAAGCCAAAACAACAGAATTTATTTCTCATGAATGAGATTAGTGAATTTGTGTATGTATTTTTCGATTTAAATATCAAAGGCTCACCAAATTATTTCCATTAGAAACTTCTCAAAAAGGTTTAATTCAAAAAATACTACCACTGCCTCAGAATCCTTTTCTTTCACACTCTCTTTCATCTTTTAATTTCCCAAGAAAACATCACTGGTACCCATTTAGTCATGATGCCTTATTTTTCTCAGATGATGCTGTTGAAAATAAATGAAAATCAGAATACACTTCTCTCCAGTGGGGTACAAAAACATAGGTCATCTCAAATATGATGAATTTGTTGAATGAATGAACAAATCAATCAATGAATAAATGAAAGAAAATTGATTCTTATGATAAACACTATTTGGAGGTATCATGCATCCTTATCAATATTGTGGAACATACACAGACAGGCCCTGAAAGGCAGTCACCAGATTGACCATCACTGCTTGCATGAAAATGGCTACTGCTATTTCTCCTGGTGGGAACTCACCACTTCCTGGGGAGCAAAGATGGGAAGGGCTGGGACTCCTTTCCCATCATGTCATAGGAATGAGTCGGGGTAGTGAGTGAGTGGGTGGAAGAACTAAGTACCCAGTGCATAGAATTCAGGTTACATTTTCCCACTGAAACAAGAACATTATGTGATCTGGCTGGGAATGTGACTGACATTCTATGTTCTCAGAGACAAGAAGTCCCAGCTCCAAACTACTGATCAGGCAGTGGTTAACGGGACAGATGTCATAGGACCTAGGACAATGAACAAAAACACTTATTTGACTCTTAACATTCACAATTTTAATTCAGTTTGGAGAAGCATTTTAATACACAGATGTAGAATCAAGGGGCCCTTATAGGGCCAAGTTATCTAAATACAATACACTGACACCAGGGGGAAAAAAAGGAAGACACCAAACTAAAATCTTTCTGAACTAGCTTAGTAAAATGACTCTTCTGATAGACTGTTCAGCACCATGGCAACCAACAAAACATAATAAATCACAGTGACTCACAAAGCCCGGCCTCTGGCTGCTTTAACTCTGTTTCAGGAGCTAGCACACGCACTGACTTGGTTTGTAATGCGCCTTTAATCAACTCAGATCCCAGGAGAACCTGCTCCCGGGCTTCACTCCCTTGACATCTTTTAAACTTCTTCCAGAAGCCTGGCAGATATATTACCAACGTCCAGGCTGGTGCTCCCTGCCAACAAGCCAAACACAGGCCCGTTGCTGTGAACAGGAACAGCTGTCTCTCTTTCCTCTCAGAGATGTTTAAGTGTCAGATTTGTTCATGTTATGGTTGTCCCAGACTCTCTTTTCATAAAATATCTAAAATATAATTACATTTATTTTGAATTACTTTTTTAACAGGAGTGAAAGCCTTCTTCCTCTCCCAACCAGTGAAAGACACAACTTTTCGTTAGTTTGGAACAGTCTTGAGGTGAGCAAAAAATAATTACAACTGAGACATGCAAATTCCTGATAAAAATAAACAAATTTCAGGACTTCCCTGGTAGTCCAGTGGTTAAGACTCTGCACTGCCCATGCAGGGGGCTGGGGTTCAATCCCTGGTTGGGAAACTAAGATTTCTCATGTTGTGTGCCATGGCCAAAGGATAAATAAATAAATACACAGGCAATACAGTATTTTGGTCATCTGATGTGAACAGGTGACTCAGTGGAAAAGTCCCTGATTCTGGGAAAGATTAAGGGCAGAAGGAGAAGGGGCTGTCAGAAGATAAGATGGCTGGACAGCATTACCAATGCAACGAACATGAACTTGGGCAGACTCCAGGAAATGGTGAGGGGCAGGGAAGCCTGGCACGCTGCAGTCCATGGAGTCGCAAACTGAACAACAACACACAAATACAAATCTCAGGGTACTTTTAAGGCTCCCAGCTCGTGAGAGGAAATTCTGCCTTTCCTGGGTCCTCCCTGCCGCCCCGTTCTCTTACAGATCCCCTGTGTCCCAGGGCTCCCTTTCAGCACAATGCCCCTCATTTCTCAGGAAAGTGACTCTTCTCACGACCTAAGCAACCAGCAGAGAAGGGGGAGAACTCATCATGTGTCTGGCTCCACAGTTCCCTGATACGACGGAGGAAGCTCTGTCACTCTGAATTCACATGTTTTCATCAGCAATGCAGCAGAGGACTAAGACAAAAACATCCTGATGAGAGTCTCAAGACAAAATAATCAGAGGATGAGGTGACACCCTGAGATTTGCTCTGTGAACAAGGTGAAAGGCTCAGGATCATGTTCTGCTCTATCCCACAGGAGTAAGGTGGCAGAAGTAAATCTGGATTTGAAGATAAGAAAGGCAGCAGCAAGTTTTAAACAACATTGCAGAGCTATGACTCTTGAGACATCACTTTCCTTCTCTGTTGGGCTTTTCCTTCATCTGTTGGGCTTTTCCTTCCTTCATCCCTGCTCCTAGCCCTTTCTCCAGGTTACATTTTCCCACTGAAACAAGAATACTGTGATCTTAGCTTCTTCTTTAAAAAAAAAAATGTTTTTAAGATCCAATTTTATTTTATTTTGAAAACTTTTTGGCTGCATGGCAGGTGAGATCTTAGTTCCCCAACCAGGAAATCAAACCTGCACCCCCTGCATTGGAAGTTTGGAGTCTTAACCACTGGACCATCAGGGAAATCTCTACTCTTAGCTTTGTAAGGTTCAGCAAGTTAGAATCAGACTTTATGACTCCCCAGTAAGGAAGATCATGGCTCTAGAGAAGTTACCTAGAGATAACAGTCCTCAAAGATGGCTTCCATCAAGTCCTTCCCTCTGTACTTCACTGGCTGTTCCTCATGTCAAGAGGTGAAGGCTAATATATACAATGAAATATTATCCAACCTTAAAAAGGAAGTACTGACATATACTACAGCATGAATGAACCTTGAAAACACTATGCTAAGTGAAATAAACCAGATACAAAAGGACATGTATGATTGCACTTCCATGAGGTACCTAGAGTCGTCAGATTCATAGAGATAGAAAGCAGAACAGTAATTACCCAGGAAGAATTAGAGTTCTGATTGAATGGATACAGACTTTCCGTTGGGAATGATGAAAAAGTTCTGGAAATGGAGAGTACTGCTGATTGCACAGCATTGTACTGTACTTGTACAATGTACTTAATGCCATTGAACTATACACTTTTAAATGGCTAAAATTGTAAAATTTTAAATATGTACATTTTACCACAGTTTCTAAGAATCATAAAATTGTTTCAAAAAGGAAAAGACGTGGAGTGCAATTCCCAATACATCTCCCCTTGATCCTAAGGTACCCATGGGAACTTGTTTGACCAAGAGAATTCAGCAGAGGTGATATTCTGGGACATCCAGCCTAGATGGTAAGACGCCTGAGCCACCTGGGCCTCCTGGAACACTGCTCACAGACATGCCCTCTCAGGACATGCTGGGTGGCTGTTACATGAGGAGGTCACATGTCCATGCTCTAGCCAGCAGCCCTTGCTGGGCTCCCAGCCATGTCTTTTATAAACATGCACTGAAATATTTAAGGAGGAGATGCTGTGAAGGCTGGGATTTAAGTGAAAACAATACAGTGGTGAGGGAGAGGAGAAATGGTTAGGGAGCAGATGAGATGAGCTTGACCATGCGCAGCTGGGCAATGAGCATAGGGTGGAGGCGGTTGTATTTCCCTCAAGTTAGGAGTATATTTGAAATTTTCCATGGCAAAGAAAGAAGAAAGAGGAGGAATAGGAGAAAATGAAAGAGGAGAAGGAGAGGGGGAAGGAAGAGAAGAGGAGGAAAGGAGATGGAGAGGGAATGGAGACTGAAGAAGCCAACTGGACTTATCTCTTCACAAATTCAATTTATGGAAAAAGAAAAAAAAACTGGCAGGAAGAGTATTCTATAATACAGAGGACTAAAGAGACACAATAGTCCACTGAAATGACTGAAACCTGACTGAGTCCTGACTTTTGTAAAAAAGAACAGGCTTACACAGGAGTATTCACTTTTGGATGATTCATCAAGCTTTACACTCACACATATAAAAATGTGTACAAATCATAGTTCAGCTGAAAAGTTTTCTGATTAATAAAAATTGTATAACATTTTGGAAGAATTGAGAAAATTTGAATATGGGCTGGATATTAGATGGCATTAAGAAATTACAAATAATTTTCTTAGTTATGATAATGTTACTATGGAGAGGTAGAAGAATGTCTTATTTTTAGGAGATAACTCCTAAAGCACAAGGGGGTAAAATACCACATGTCTGAAACTTCAAAATACTTATAAATAAAATATTTTATATAAACATAGCAAGTAAGGCAAAATGTTAAAAGCTATTGAATCCAAGTAGAAGGCATATGAGAACTCATTATGTTATTTGCTCAGCTTTTCTGTAAGTTTGAGAACTTTCATAATAAAACATTAAAAAATATATTGAAGAGGCTTTTGCAGGTGCAAAAGTAACAAGAAGCAGAAGCATGTGCCCATCACCTATTACTAAAAAACTTCTTTCTAAAAGAATTGAATCATCTACCCGGGGAAACAGGGCTCCTGATGGAACAGTCTCTCCAAGTCAAATCTTCTTTTGGGCATAAAAGGATTATCTGCTTCTCTCAAGCATACTTTAAACTAAAGTTTAAAGTTTATCCACTCAGCAGCACAGAGCTTCCAGGCAACCCTCTCACCCCTTAAGAGACAAGCCTGTTGTGAAAACAGACCCACAAAAGCAAAGGTAGTGATTAAGAGCATGGGCTCTAGAGAGATACCACCTAAAACTGTGTATCCAAACTCTGTCACAACTAGCTACGTGACCTTGGGCAAATTACATAACCTCTCTGTGTCTTGGTTTCCTCAGAATAAAGATACTAATAACATCTTATAGGATTAGTGGGTTAATATTAATACATACATCTCACTTGTGTGTTTATTATTATTATTACAAATTACTACAAACAGTAAAATACTACCAACCTAGTTCTTCAGTCATAATTAGAATAATCAAGGGTCAACAGACATTCAAATACATAACAGCCCCCAAAAAGAAGGACCAAGATGTCAACTGGAACTACTGACGCACATGGAGAAAACATGCTCACTCACAGAACAGAAAAGAAAAAGACAAAGAAATAAAAAATGTAAGACTTTGAAAAGTTAAGAAACAAAGTAGCTCAACTCAAGAGGTCCAACATCTGATTACTGGGTGTTCTAGAAAGACAGAGCAGAGCAAATGGAGGGAAGGAAATAATCAAAGAAATAATAAAAGGAAACTGCTTCGTGTTGAAAAAGAAAAAGAAAGTGAAGTCACTCCTTCATGTCTGACTCTTTGTGACCCCATGGACTGTAAGCTACCACACTCCTTCGTCCAAGGAACATGTCTTCAAGTTTTAAAAAACTCAAGGGTAAAAACAGTCTGAAAGTATGAAGGAAAAAAGACCCACATCTAAATATACCTTGAGGTTATTTCAGAAGACTGCCAGAAAAATTATCAGTAACTTGGAAATGGGCAAAAGAAATTACTGGGTGTTCCACTTACCTATTCAGGTATTTGGCCATTTTACAACTCTGGAGAGGCAGAGCTTAAGTTGTAGATTCTTTTTCAGTAAGGATGGAAACAAAATCTGCCCAATGTAATAGAAAAACCTCAAAATTTACTGCTGGATATCTACCAGTTTTTCTATATATCCCAGCAGTCTCCTCCTAACATCACCTATGAACACTGAGCTTCTCAACTATGCTTTGAACAAATTTTCCCTTGTTACTGACACATGTTCATTTTGTACTGGCCTGAGAGTCATGGTTTTATCTTGAAAATTAAACTTTATCAATACCAAGGTAAAGAGAAGATCCTAAAAGCTTCCAGATAGAAAAAGAGGTTGCCCACTAAGGAACATGAAGAAGGAAATGGCAACCACCCCAGTATTCTTGTTTGGAGAATCCTGTGGATGGAGGAGGCTGGCGGGCTACAGTGCATGGGGTCACAAAGAGCTGGACACGACTGAGCGACTAACAGAACAACAACTAAGCAACAAGAATCAGATTTACATCAGTGACAATAGTCATCAAGCAGTGCCTTCAAATTTTGGAAGGAAAATCATTTGAACCCAAAATTCTACATGCAGCCAAACCATCATTCAAATGGAAGGCAAAACAAAGATACATCAAGCATTCAAACTCTTAGAGAGCTCCTTTCTCTCATATTCATGAAAATTTTGGTGGCTCAGTCGGTAAAGAATCTGCCTGCAGTACGGGACACCTGGGTTCGATCCCTGGCTTGGGAAGATCCCCTGGAGAAGGGCATGGCAACACACTCCAGTACTCTTTCCTGGAGAATCCCAGGGACAGAGGACCCTGGCGGGCTGCAGTCATGGGGTCACAAAGAGTCAGTCATGAATGAGCGACTAAGCACAGCACATTTTCTGGCAAAATGAAAAAGGAATTCAGGAAAAAAGAATGTGTGAGGCATGAGATCTAAGAAACAATGTCTCTAATCCAATGATATAAAGAAAATATTTAGATGACATTTGCACAGGATACCTAGAAAACAATTAAATCCAAACTAGAATAGGAAGTTAATAGTCTTAAGAATGTCCAAATGGGGAAATAAAACAACTAGCAGAAAGAGTATGATTAAGAAGCTAGATGAATAAAACTGAACTTAGAGTCAATAGATTTTCAATAAAGTTCCAAGACAATTCAATGAGGAAAGAATAGGCTCTTCAACAAGTGATGCTGGAACAACTGGATATCCACTTGCAAAAGAATGAACTTGGACTACTGATACAGGATATGCAAAAGTTAATTCAAAACAGATTATGGACCTAATCATAAGCTAAAACAATATAACTCCTAGAAGAAAATACAGGAATAAATCTTCATGACCATGGGCTAGACCAGGCTTCTTATTAATAGATATGACAGTATAGCAACAAAAGAACTTCATCAAAATCAAAAATTTTTGTGCTTTAAAAGATGCCATCAAAAAAGCCAAAAGACAATTCAGAGAATGAGAGAAAATACTTGCACATCAAATATCTGATAAGGGACTTGCAAAGGGAAACTGGATAATTTTCTTAGTTGTGATGATGTTATTATGATGAGGTATAGTGAGCCAAAGACATGCAAATGGCCAATAAACACATGAAAATGCTCAACATCAAGTCAAAAACACGATGAAGTACCACTTAACACCCACAAAGACGGCCAGAATAAACAAGACAGACAGTAATCAGTGTTGACAAAGATGTAGACAAATTGAGACCTGCGTGCACTGCTGATGGAAACACAAAATAAAAGTCATTTCAGAAAACCGGTCTTCAAAATGTTAAATGTATACCATATGCCTCAGCAATTCCACCTCAAGGTTTATAGCCAAAAGAAATGAAAACATGCCCACAAATAAACTTGAATACTAATGTTCACAGTGGCATTATCCATAATAGAAAGTGGAAATGCCTATCGACTGATGAATAGATAGATAAACTGTGGTATACCCATTAATGGAATATCATTCAACAATAGAAATGGGGAAAAGTACTGATACATACTATAACATGATGACCCTTAAAAACATTGTGCTTAAAAATTTGCTAAGTTAAAGAAACCAGTTACAAAGGATCACATATTATATGATTCTATTTGAAATACCAAAAATAGGCAATTTTATAGAGACAGATAGTGGTTGCCTAGGGCTGGGAATATTGAGGGGAAATGAGGAGTGACTTCTAATGGGTACAGGGTTCCTTTTGGGGGTGATCTGAAAATATTCTACAGTTGATGGTGGTGGTGGTTGTATATATCTGTGAACATGCTAACAACCACTGAACTGTACAGTTTAAATGGGTAAATGTTATAGTGTGCCAATTATATCTCCATAAGGTGTTTAAAAATATAAGAGGGCTTCCTTGGTGGCTCAGTGGTAAAGAATCCACCTGCTGATGCAGGAGACATGGGTTTAATCCCTGGTCCAGGAGGATCGCACATGCCTTCAGCAGCTAAACCCATGTGCCATAACTGTTGAGCCTGTGCTCTAGAGCCTGGGAGCTGCAGCTACTGAAGCCCGCAAGCCCTACAGCCAGCGGTGCATAACAAGAGAAGCCATGACAATGAGAAGCCCATGCACTGCAACTACAGAGTAGCCCCTGCTCTCTGCAACTGGAGAAAAGCCTGCACAGCCATGAAGGCCCAACACAGCCAAAAATAAAAAAATAAAAACAAATTTTAAAAAATACAAGAAGCAGCTAGATGATCTCTGAGATTAGGTAACTTTTTCTTTTTTTGTCAACAAGAAAAAAGAAAAGAATCACTTAAAAACTCTAGTAAAAACATAAATCTACATATCAGAGTCACAGTCCAAAACTGAAGCAAACTAAAATATGACATGATACCAAGCAAACAATAGAGAATAAAAGAGAATAACAGATTTGACTTGGCGACCCAAAACTGTTCTTAAACACAGTTTAAAATCCTTTAAACACAGGATTAAATTTCCTTCTCTCTAGACCCCATCATTTCTTCCTGGTGCTACAGAAAGTAATACAGCTGATCCCTCGAACAAGCAGGACTCATGGGCATCAACAGAACACCACTTTGTTTTTTTCCCCAATGTTGGTCGCTCCCACTTTGTAGAGCTAGTTCTTCCTGACTGCTTAGATGAAATTTGAGGCTGGGCACATGATTCTTCTGGACAATATCAGTGACAAAATGTTCTCCTCCAGGCACTTTGAGTCACAAAAAGTCCCATTTTGGTAATTAAAATATCCAGACCTGTGTCCCAGTCAAAACCTGAAACCGCATTTAAGTTTCAGTTTCTTTCCGTCTCATCTTCTCCTTGTAGGGAGCAAACAAGCCTGCAGTGGGAACGGCAGTGGAAAGAGACAATCTTCTCGATATCCCTGCTTTTTGTGTCCACTTCTCCTCCTGAAGCCTGCCAGCTACAGCTCTGCCACCCTGGAGAGGAGGGAGCCAGAGCAGGCCAGGCCAAGCAGGTACACAGGTGAGGGGAAAGGAGAGTTCCCATGACTGTTCACAACTGGCCTCGGCAGGTGCTTAGAGAGACTGCTGAATGGGGCTTCCACTGGCTCCTCTGAGATACCCACTTTTGAACCTGCAGTTCTCTTAACATAGGCATCCCGCAGTGCAGGCACAGCCTCACTCTGCTGTGGTTCGCCCACTCCTCTAAGGGGCTCTCTGGGACAGGATATAAGCTCACCCCAGGCCTACTCTCTCTTACAGGGCCCCAACCCTCTGGTCAGTTGGAAGTATGCATCGTGGGTTTGGTCTGTGAAAGTACAATTATTTCCCAACTGCAGTCTTTAACTCTCAGCCTCAAGGCACTCCAGCCCGCCCTTCAAATTCAACCACTGTGAGAGCATCTCATGCTCTCCACTGCTTACCGTTAAGCACCTCTCCCCTCCCCCGCACACAGGTGGAACTCAATGCCAGAGCAATTCAATAACTTTCTCCAAACATTTGTCTCTTTAACCCCTAATCTTTTTACAGTCAGGGAGATGGAGATTAGCTAAGGACTGCAAAACTGGTTTTCACCCAGAAACTTTGCAAGTCCCCTTAGATAGTCTAACACACTGGAATGTGGGAGCTATTAACATCAGTTGTATTTTGGCCTCAAGTGAATCTGGAAAGCAAGAATCTAATTATAACATCCTATTTCAACCATATTCATATAATGAAAACATTATAAACGCTATTATCGGTTTTCACTCTTTTAGAAACAGTTTACAAAGTTTGAATGGTATAATTTAGTTCTAAGAGCAAATGTTAATGCTAACTCACTGACTATATAAAGGAAATGAATGGTGTTATTATCAAAAGGAGGTAGAAGTGGGAAGAAGCAGAGCTAACTGCTAATTTCTTCATCTTATAAAAGAGAGAATCAGGGACTTCTCTGGTGGTCCAGTGGTTAAGAATCTGCCTTCCAATGCAGGAGATGCGAGTTCAGTCCCTGGTCAGGGAACTAAGATCCCACATGCTGCGTGGCAACTTGGTCTACTACTACTACTACTACTAAGTCACTTCAGTTGTGTCCGCTGTGCGACCCCATAGACGGCAGCCCACAAGGCTCCCCCGTCCCTGGGATTCTCCAAGCAAGAACACTGGAGTGGGTTGCCATTTCCTTCTCCAATGCATGAAAGTGAAAAGTGAGAGTGAAGTCGCTCAGTCGTGTCTGACCCTCAGCGACCCCATGGACTGCAGCCTTCCAGGCTCCTCCGTCCATGGGATTTTCCAGGCAAGAGTACTGGAGTGGGGTGCCATTGCCTTCTCCAGCAACTTGGTCTATGAAAGTACAATTATTTCCCAACTGCAGTAAAGTACAAATAATTGTACTTTTCACAGATCAAGCCCACGAAGCATACTTCCACAGAGCCCACGTGCCTAGAGCCCATGCTCCCCAACGAGAAGAGGCCCCACGCACTGTGCCTAGAGAAAGCCCAAGAGTGGCAACAGAGACCTAAACAGCCAAGAAAGAGAGAGAGAATCAAGATACTACTCAAAGCTGATGAAGTAAGAAACAGAACTTTATGATATTATTTAAAATAATAAAGCCATCAATAGGAGAAATAAACATAATTTCAAAAAGAGAAGAGGAAGATAGGCAGGAGAGAATAAGCATCACCCACAACTCACTTTTAGTGAGATGTAGACAACCTCCAGGCACAGCACAACCAGAGAGAAACTAAAATGGTCAATTTGGGGGAATGTAGTCACGTTCGGGTGCTGACTGCATTCACACACATGCACAGAAGTCTAATTATCACTTTCAATAAGAGTAAGAAAGCTAATGAGCTCCTCTTTTTTTTTTAAGGTTTATTTTCTCTTAAAAGGCACTTAGCAAATTATAAAAGTCATAATGTCACAGTGGTATGCTTGAAATATATATATGGTATCTGTATGTGTATATATATTATATATATACATGTTTGATACATACACATATATTGTGTTATGTATACATATCACATATAAATATATTTTATAGATATAGACATAAGAGAAATAGAGAATAGTTTCAGAGAGGTGATTTGTTTATTATGCCCTCAATTATACATCTAATTGGGCCTCCCTGGTGGCTCAGAAGTTGAAGCGTCTGCCTGGAATGCGGGAGACTTGGGTTCGATCCCTGAGTCGGGAAGATTCCCTGGAGAAGGAAATGGCAACCCACTCCAGTACTCTTGCCTGGAGAATCCCATGGAGAGAGGAGCCTGGTAGGCTACAGTCCACAGGGTTGCAAAGAGCTGGACACGACTGAGCAACTTCACTTTCACTTTCATACATCTAACTATGGGACCCCTATCAGACCCAGGTCTGACTCAAATCTACCCTCTTTCCCCTTTACCAACATGCACCAATACCTGTTAGTACACAATGTCCATTTATAAATTCTTCTTCTCTGTTCATTAAAGAGCTCTACAAGGCAACCTTTGGTATCCTTATTGAGACCCAATTCCACACGACCCCAGTCCTGTTCCCTATTTCTCTTATGTCTATATCTATAAAAACTATCAAGTAGTTCACAGAATCCACAGGGACAGGCTCAGAAATCCGGGAAGGAGCCAAGTGAACCTGGGTGCTGGGACTTCTACCAAGGTCATGCCACAGGAAAGCCAGGGCCCCGGCTGCCAGCCTTGGACGCCAGTGGCCTCTTCTGCTCGATGAAATCTAAGCTGTCCTGGCTATTCTGAATCAGCAGCTCCAGCTTCCAAGTCCTGGGCAGAGGCTTCATTGGAGAGAGGTCACGGGCTCCCACCCTGGCTGCCAGCATTCAGAAGGGCAGGCGTCTGGCCTCAGAGGCTTCCGGCTGAGGGCAGGGTCCTGCCTCTCATCAAGACACACAAGGGCAGATAAACCAATCCTCAAAATAGAGTTTAAATATGCAGATACCAGCAGCCAGAACCCAAATAAAATAGGGAAGCTAAAACATCCTCCACTTCATCCACATGTCCTCTGCAGATGTTAAGTGGAAAATCAGTCTCCCTCCTGCCCATTCCCACTACACTCAATGGACATGCCTACTCTCAACAGTTCCTTACACATCTTTTCAGGAACTTTTCATGTAACTGCAAACACACATATGATTTCCCAGACATTTTGAAAAATCACAAGTGGTACCATATACATTATTCCATTATTCCATATACTATTTACATTATACCGTGACTTTTCATGTAACATCTATTTTAAGATGCTCCATGATTCAAAGTGGTTTCCTCCCTTGCCCCAGAGAGTCACAGTTCACATAGTTGTCTGAGAGTCATATTCAGAAATTGACCACTGTGGTCTGTCGGGCCCAGAAAGCCTGGATGCAGGATAGTCAGAAGCCCCCTCAACAACTCAGACACATACTACAGTGTGTCTGAAATACACTTGGAAACACTTCAGCACAGACAGGGTAATACCATGTACATACTGACTGGTCGAGCTACATCCTCAGGATGACCAAGAATTCATATTCCAGGACACTCAGCTGGCACTTATAAAAAAAGCCACACTCCAGAAGCTGCTGCTTTTATCTTTACCTCCCAACAGCATCCAAGCAGCTTTGCTAAATGAGCAGTGACAATGGAAATGAGTTGTCCAACTGATGAAATTCTTGGCTTGCTTAATGAGCGTAAAGAATGGTAAAAATGAGTTCCCATGAAATTTATGGTAAGAATTAAAACCAACATCCCTTTTAGTTCCCGTGTTAATTAATTCTGGGACTGGCCATGCTCTTCTGCCCCTATAGTAAGCAATACTGAGAACAAAAAACAGTAACTTAGCTACTTGCTCTAAGAAACACTTGTTCCTCAAAGGTAAGATTGTGAGCCAACTAAAACAATTATCAAAACAAACAGTTTACTCATCAAATCTTCTTTCCAGGCCCTCTCCTTCATCAGCCCAGCAATCCAAAGTTACTATTTCATAGGTTTTGCTCAAATACAATCAATTCCCTATCTGGTGAGACTCACCTTACAATCTCCCAGCCAGGACTCTAAAACCCTATAAATATCCTCTCTTAGACTCAATCTTTCTGAGAACTACTGGTAAGGTGTACTCCCTTACTTCAGCAGGTCCAATAAACTTAGCTTAGCTTGATCAATAGGATTTCAGGGAATAAACAGTGATATTCGACAAGTTGTTTAGTCACTAAGTTGTGACCGACTCTAGCGACCGCGTGGATTGTAGCCCACCAGGTCCCTCTGCCCATGGAATATTCCAGGCAAGAATACTGGAGTGATTTGCCATTTCCTTCTCCAGGGGATTTTCCTGACCCAGGGATTGAATTCACGTCTCCTGCATTGCAAGCAACTTCTTTACTACTGAGCCACCTGGGAATCCCATTAGAGACAAGGGGATACAACAAATATTACAGGTAAAAAAAAAACTGTTCGTGCTGTTCTGTAAGCTCGATAAAAATTGCAGTTTATCGTTTAAGCTTGTAGAACAGAGTGCATGAACTTTTTTTTTTTTTTTTTTTGGTCTGTTGGCTAATAATTGCTTGTGTAGCAAAATTTGGTCGGAGGGCAGGGGTTCACTTTCACTGTAACAATCAACTTGGCAGGAAGGTTAATTCAAAGCCTTCACAGCTACCTGTTGCTACCAAACTAAACTTGCTAATAATGAGAGCATGAGCAAATGGCTTAGGTCATTTTGTAAAGCAAAGCCTTGATTCTTCCCAGAAAGGAGTTCCACAATTTTTTCTCATTTCTGATTTCCTCCAGGGTGAGGCAATCAGAGCAGAGAAATAACAGCTCAATTGCCAATAGATAAGTCTATTGCCAAACCCAGTCTAGGTAACTTCGTGATACCTAAATGCATATTTTGTTGCCACAGATCACTTAATGACACACTAAACTGAGAGATCAGATCTTGGAGACTGATTTCCTCAGTGAATGATGAAAAACATGCATAATGTGCTTGCCTCACCTTACATTTTGTAGTTTCCTTGTGCATTCGTGTCTTTTGTTCCTCACTGAGATCCTGAGGGATGGTTGATTTCCCACTGTACAGATGAGGAAACTGAGTGGATAAATTCCTTATCTGTTCACTGATTGAAAGTGACAAGACTAAGTCCCAAAACTTGACCTTCTGTCACCTTCTGTCTGATACTTTTGAGTCAAGGGCAAAATTCCTTAAGCTTTTGCCACTTGGGAACGGGGAAAAAAAGTAGACAGTCAGCACTAAGGAAATAACTTATGTAAATTATGTTACACACACACAGCACTGTTGGCCACAGAGAAATACCTACTAATTTGCCAGTGGAGGAGGTGATGTACTAGCACTATGAAACAAGCAATGGACTAGGAATCAAAGCTCCTAGTTTCTTTCTAATAATAGTTCATCTGTTTGGGAAGTGGACAAGCCAGTTAACTCTTGAGCCACTGGTTCATTATCTACAAAACAAGAAAAACACCTGCCATAGAAATCACACAAGAATGGTAAATGAAAGAACCTGGTAAACTCTTATGCATTATATGCATACAAGAGAGTAGTATTAATAATTCTAAAGAGTGAGAAAAGCCCTCCATTTTTATGCCTTAAAACACCAAGTGTAGGGACTTCCCTGGTGGTCTAGTGGTTAAGAATCCATGTTCCAATGCAGGGGACATGAGTTTGATACCTGGTTGGAGAACTAAGATCCCACATGCCCTGGAGCAACTAAGCCCGCTCAGCAATGAGAGAAGCCCAGGCACCACAACTATAGAAGAGCCCACATGCCGTGGCGAAGATCCGACACAGCCAAAGATAAATATAAAATACCAAGTGTGAAACAATCATATTTCACTTTATACGCAGGAGTTTACAATAACCTGGTGGAAATGAACATCTAAAGTTAAAACACCTTCCAGGTAACTAAAGAGGATTTTGGACACCTATAATATGAGAGCCAGAAGGACTCTTAAAGAAAGTGTTCTGAGTTCTCATTTTATAGAAGGGGAAATCAAGAGATTTCCCCAAGACCATCCAATAATTAGTGGTAACATGTCAGCATTAAAATGCAGGTTTCTTGAACTTTCAAACCAGGGAGTTCATTCCAAATTATTAACAACCATGAAATGTACTTGAAAGAACCAAACTGCACAAGCCAGAGCTTCAGAGTTCCTTTTATAAATGTACAGATTCCTGAACTGTGCCGAGGTATTCTGCCCTCCTCCTGTTCTTTATATCATCAGGAATGAAAGGGCCACTACCTATCCTGCACTATAACCCACCTATATGTATATTTCTGACTATCTAGTGATGCCAATTTGTCAATCTCTTTTGACAAAAGGGTCTGGATGTTCCATTACTCTTCCTGTGAGGCACAATAAGATGGAAAGAAACTGGATCCCCAAATGGTTTCATGAAGCAGGACCATCTTACCAGCCTAGCCTACTGGGACCATTAGCTGAGGGGGAATAAAACCTCTGTATACGTTATGCATGCCACTTTTTGAGGCTCTTTGGGGAATGAGGTTTTACCCTAAATACTATAATCTTGAAGTTAGAAGAGAAACTGATGGATCATTTTCTAAAAAGAGCCAATTCACTTACTTCTCCTATTTTTAGTCTAGAGTTCAAATCAACAGGACCTGCAGTTGAGAATAAACCATATACATAACCCCAGAACATCACTGGGGAAGAATCTTCTTCATTCTTGGTACTCGAGAATAAAGCTGTTTTTGATAGTCATTGAAGGTCATATTCATCCCCTCTGTTCCAAACTGACAAGAAAAATAAAAATAACTATAGCTCAAATTAGCACTTCATAAGCAACCAAAACTGTAGGCAGCGTGCCTGACTGGGCTTTCACAGTGGCGACTCTTACCAAGTATACCACCAAAGAAAAACACCCGTCACTGAGGTTGCTGCCCCAGAGTGAGACCCTTCCACTCCCTCAAACAGAAACCAATGAGTCTTAATCTTTGAGTTTCAGGAGGAAGCTGCAAAGAAAAAAAGAAAAACAAAGGCTGACCTCTAGTAGAACTTCAGCCTCGTTATATGTTCATTGTAATGCATTAGCATGCTATGACACATCACCAGCACCATGACACTTGATGATGGCCATGACAACAACTGGAAAAGCCCATGCAAGGACTGAAAAGGAGAGCTGCATTAGTTCCAGGTCCCCTGGAACTTGTTACCCCATTCTTGGATAACACATGGGTATTCTATCCACTCTTTCCAATGCCCTCCCTTTTACCTCAACTCTCCAATACATTTGGTGTCTCTCACCCAAACTGGGTTGAGAAGTTGATTTGTGAACTAGGTTCCCTCTTCTCTATCCTCTGTCCATCAATTAAAGCTTGTACTATTCCAGTCATAGCATGGTTTCATTACTGACTGTGCAAATCCAATAAGAAAATAACTTCCCTGGCTGAGACAGGGGCTCTCTACCTGGGATATCAGGTCCAGTCAACCCATTCTGCAACTATCTTACCGAGACAACTCCATTTTCCAACTGAGGTGCCTAGATAAGACAGTCTTTGAGGTCATTCCCAGCACTGAATCTATGATTTCTAAACAAATCTACAATATTTTATTAGAATGAAAAAATGAATGATAACTAGAAAAAAATAAAACCATCTTTTAAAAATGTTTAATCTTAATGGAAACTATACAAGTATTTTTGATAGAACACACACACACAAATGCACACACATACACATACCCCCAATTCCAAAACAGATACAAACATTCACAAAGTATCTCCCAACATTGTATTTTGTTCTGGCATCTGAGTATTTTATCAATAAAAGGAAGGACTTTTATTTTATCAATAAAAGAGGACTCAGTAAATGGAAGTTTCCAACTCTGAGTTTCCATGAAAACTAGAGTTTGAAGGAACTAGGTCAAACCAACCCTTCTTTGTTCAAACCAGTATAAACCTGATGTAATCACTGAAACAAACAAAAAGGAGCACAAATGCAAACAGCTCTGAAAAGGAAGTGCTCAAGTGTTCTAGACCAGTGTGCCCACAGCAACTCAAAACAGAGAACAGCCTGCCACTGGAAAGCCCCTGAAAAGCCAAAATACTCCCTAACCCCCCTAAAGTTAAAAGCAGGTAAACACAAAGTTCAGAGAACAAAAACAAGTGAGAAACATTTAGGACAAAAAGAGAAACTTTGAGAACCAGCCCAGAACCTAAACAGCTTATTGGTTGCAAGAGTAACCCCACTGTTCAAAAATAAATATGTCTTGAGCCCACTGGTCCTTGGGAGAGACCCCTGTCCTCACAGAACTGACTGACCATCTACTGGGGGTCACAGGAGAGGTTCACCCAGCAAAGCACTCAGGCTGCTCTCAGACAGAGGACCCAGTACTCATAGGTTGGGACCCAGTGAGGGGCATGGAAGAGGGGCCACTCAATCAGGGTGGTTCAGGAAGGTATCTCTCTCCCAAAATGACTGCTGAGCTGAGACCCAGAAGAGGAGGCAGCTAAACAAACAGCTCGGGGCAGATGGTCCTAGTCTCTGAAGGACAGCCTGGCTGTGCCAGGGTCAGAAGGCACCTCTGTAGGTTGAGTGTGGGATGTGCAGGTGGGTAGGGCTGTAACTAGGACCAGCTCAGCTGGTGGAAACACATGGGCACTTCTGGTTTCTCTAATGAACACAGCTTCCCACTCAAATCATCCAACCGCAGATTCCCTAAACTCACAAAGGGCAATGCTTGTGCGGTTAAAAAAAAAAAAAAGTATCCACTGGGGGGGGTTGGGGGAGGGTGGCAGAGCCACCCCATGGTGTCACTAGAGTATCCTCTCTGTTCAGAAAAGAAAACTAGACACTGGAAAGTCAAGTGGCTAGCTAGGACTCAAACTAGGAGTGTCTGACTGGCACATCAGTTTTTTTCATTTTGCTTTTTTACATAAAATCATTTGGCACAGGTTATAATGATATACAATTAAGATTCACACAGACTGTTTTTTTTCCTTTATTATACTGAGTAAGGTTCAATGGGCTTCCCTCGTGACTCAAGACGGTAAAGAATCTACCTGCAATGAAGGAGACCAAGGTTTGATTCCTGCATTGGGAAGATCCCCTGGAGAAGGGAATGGCAACCAACTCCAGTATTCTTGCCTGGAGGATTCCATGGACAGAGGAGCCTGGTGGGCTACAGTCAGTGTCTAACTCGTCAAGAGTTAGACATAACTGATTAACACATACATAAGGCTCAAATGACCTACTGATACACTCAGAAAGTTTTCCTTTGCACAATTCCTGTCAATTAACTTATCTTCTTTATAAATTGATGTTAATTAACATTTCAAAATAATCACTAAATGGCCTTCTAAATATTCTTAACAGTCAAAACACAGAAGCTCAAATGTCCAACAGACTCAACAACCAAAGGTAATACAGAAATATGACAAAAAACTACTTAGCAATTCTAACTGATAGGCATATGAAATCCTTGCTCAGGAAAACATAATAGCTACTGATATGAACTTAATTTAATATTAAACAGAAAAAGCAGGCACAACATGATACGCACAAACTGGTTACAACTTTGTCACAAAGTTCATATACTTATCAACAAAGATGAGAAATACATTTTTATTGGGGTTATTTTCAGTTAAAATTGCTTGAGCTCACAGAATAAATTCACAAGACACCTTTCCATAAGAAAACAGTGTTAAAGAAAGAAATGTTTTAAAAGGTGGACTTTCTTAATATCTATCTAGAACAAGTAGTCACTCTCCTCACCATTTGAAATTTTAAAAGTACAAATAGCATTAGATTAGATAGTTTTCTGCTTTTAATTTATTTAAATACTTGAGGGTCACTGAGCATTTCAATAATGACCCAATGGAAAAGGACAGTGCAAAGATGACGCATATAGTGAAAGACTAGCATAAACACTGAACACCGTCAAACATTTTTCTGCAGAGACTGTAACCTAGAGAGTTGTTGCAAAACAAACCCCAGCACACGCCACAAGATTCATCCAAAGCTTCCTTTTCTCCTATCCTGCTGTCTAATATATTAAAATACTGCATCAGTAATTTGTTCCTTCTGGAAATATTAGCAAAGAGATGTGAAATGTTATAAAATGTTGCCTGCATTGTCTTCTGGGTCTGAAAACTCTCCAGGTTAGTTTTTCAAGACCATCAACACAGTACCATTATTCTCATTGTATTTTAAAATGAGCTTCTCCTACTTGTATGTAAGAATTTAACTAGTTTTATATTTGTACCCATCACCTTGCAAACAGTAGTCTGAAGGACGACAGTCTGGCTATATTAAGTATATTTACAGAATGAATTTAGAAAATCATTTAATCCTATTTTGAAATGGATGGGAGAAAAATAAGAGGAGATGCAATACAGAAAAAATAATTTTAAATTATACTTCATATCAAATTCCTAGATCCTCTACCTCATCCTTGTACGTTAGCCTCTCTGCGCATTTGTCTATTTTTTATAACATTTACTGATCAAAAGGACACAGCAAATAAAAACAAAGGATGAACTGCACACTTTAAAATGGTTCATTTTATACTATGTGAGTTTTACCTCAATACCTTAAAAGAGAACAAAGTCTACTGCCATGAAAATATATGTGATAAAATATAATAGATGTGATAAAGAGAGAATATAGGGAATCTAAGCAAGGAATTTCTGAGATTATCCAACCAAAACATTATAACAATAAAAAATAATGTATTCATGATTGAAGCCGAGATTTCCTTTAAAAGAATGAGAAAGAAAAAGAATGTGGAGAACCTCCTCAAGACTGGCTAAGAGTTGATAATTGTTGAAGTTGAATGACCCGTACAGGGAGTCTATTATATCATTCCCTCCACTTCTGTGTATGTTCAAAATGTTCAGAGTAAGCCGTTTAGTTTTGCTTTGCTTTGTGTTTGTTATATCTTTACAATAGAGCTAATCCTGGAACTTGAAACACACATATAGCAAAATTATCATCTCACTTTACTGTTATGAGAACATCTGGATAACAGTGTCCATTGTTAACTTATTTTTTTAAGGAACAAGAAAGCTTTAGCATTTCAACAGTTTGTTTCTATAGACTTCATAAATTGCACATTTTACAAAGGGTAAAAATTTATAAGATCAGTACATACCAGGAGTATCATAGGTCGCTTCCATGTTGTTAATCCTATGATTCCAGAGAGTATCACCTACAAGGATAAACAGTATCAGAAATCTAGAAAAGTTCCAATAACTAATCCCCGATCTCTAAAGTATATATATATATATATTTTTTTTTTTTTTTTTTTGAAACACATATGGTCAATTTATTTCTAACAAAAGAACCAAAGCAACTCAAGGTGGAAAGATCATTGTTTCCGTAAATGGAGCTAAAATTGATATTCATACAGGAAAAAAAAATGAACCTTGATCCCTACCCCACAACAAATATAAAAATTAACTCAAAGTTTATTGAGATCTAAATATAAATGCTAAAGCTTATGAAACTTTTAGAAGGAAACATGGAAGATTACCATCACGACCATGGGAATAAGCAAAGACATTTTAAAATTGAATTACATCAAAAATTAAAAACTTCTTAAAAAGCAACATAGGTTGGAGATAATGTTCTCAACACATATATCTGACAATGAGTTATACATAGTATCCATTAAAAATTCTCATGACTCAATATTAAAAGCAAAAGACTTGAACAGACACTTTACAAAGACATACAAATGGTCAATAATCACATGAAAAATTCAACATCATTAGTAATCAGAGAAATACAAATTAAACCGCCATGAGATAGCACTAATTAACCACTATAAATGGCTATAATTTTAAAATTCTGACAATGCCAAATATTGAGAGAATATGGTGAGAATGTGGAGCAATCAGAAATTTCATTCATAAATAGTGGAAGCATAAAATGATGAAGCCACTTTGGAAAGGTCTCTGGCAATTTCATATAAAAACTAAACCTATATCTCTCTTACAATCCAGCATTCCATTCCTCATTATTGTACCAAGAGAAATAAAAAACAAATGTCCACCAAAAAAAGACCTGCACAGAATATATATAACAGGTTATTCATGATAGCCAAAAACTAGAAACAATCGAAATATCCATCCAAGGGTAAACAAATTATAGAATACCCGTAGGAAAGAATACAACTCAGCAATGAAAGAAATTACTAATACATCTAACAGCAACATGAATTTCAAAAACATGATCCTGAACAATAGATACCAGGCATAAAAAAGCGTACTTCCTGCTCTGATTCTATTTACAAAAAGTTCTTTTTTTTAATTAATTTTATTTTTAAACTTTACATAATTGTATTAGTTTTGCCAAATATCAAACTGAATCCGCCACAGGTATACATGTGTTCCCCATCCTGAACCCTCCTCCCTCCTCCCTCCCCATACCATCCCTCTGGGTTGTCCCAGTGCACCAGCCCCAAGCATCCAGTATTGTGCGTCGAAACTGGACTGGCATCTCGTTTCATACATGATATTTTACATGTTTCAATGCCATTCTCCCAAATCTTCCCACCCTCTCCCTCTCCCACAGAGTCCATAAGACTGTTCTATACATCAGTGTCTCTTTTGCCATCTCATACACAGGGTTATCGTTACCATCTTTCTAAATTCCATATATATGCGTTAGTATACTGTATTGGTGTTTTTCCTTCTGGCTTACTTCACTCTGTACAATAGGCTCCAGTTTTATCCACCTCATTAGAACTGATTCAAATGTATTCTTTTTAATGGCTGAGTAATACTCCATTGTGTATATGTACCACCGATTTCTTATCCATTCATCTGCTGATGGACATCTAGGTTGCTTCCATGTCCTGGCTATTATAAACAGTGCTGCAATGAACATTGGGGTACACGTGTCTCTTTCCCTTCTGGTTTCCTCAGTGTGTATGCCCAGCAGTGGGATTGCTGGATCATAAGGCAGTTCTATTTCCAGTTTTTTAAGGAATCTCCACACTGTTCTCCATAGTGGCTGTACTAGTTTGCATTCCCACCAACAGTATAAGAGGGTTTCCTTTTCTCCACACCCTCTCCAGCATTTATTATTTGTAGACTTTTGGATTGCAGCCATTCTGACTGGTGTGAAATGGTACCTCATAGTGGTTTTGATTTGCATTTCTCTGATAATGAGTGATGTTGAGCATCTTTTCATGTGTTTGTTAGCCATCTGTATGTCTTCTATGGAGAAATGTCTGTTTAGATCTTTGGCCCATTTTTTGATTGGGTCATTTATTTTTCTGGAGTTGAGCTGTAGGAGTTGCTTGTATATTTTTGAGATTAGTTGTTTGTCGGTTGCTTCATTTGCTATTATTTTCTCCCATTCTGAAGGCTGTCTTTTCACCTTGCTAATAGTTTCCTTTGATGTGCAGAAGCTTTTAATTTTAACTAGGTCCCATTTGTTTATTTTTGCTTTTATTTCCAATATTCTGGGAGGTGGGTCATAGAGGATCCTGCTGTGATGAATGTCAGAGAGTGTTTTGCCTATGTTCTCCTCTAGGAGTTTTATAGTTTCTGGTCTTACGTTTAGATCTTTAATCCATTTTGAGTTTATTTTTGTGTATGATGTTAGAAAGTGTTCTAGTTTCATTCTTTTACAAGTGGTTGACCAGATTTCCCAGCACCACTTGTTAAAGAGATTGTCTTTAATCCACTGTATATTCTTGCCTCCTTTGTCAAAGATAAGGTGTCCATATGTGCGTGGATTTATCTCTGGGCTTTCTATTTTGTTCCATTGATCTATATTTCTGTCTTTGTGCCAGTACCATACTGTCTTGATAACTGTGGCTTTGTAGTAGAGCCTGAAGTCAGGTAGGTTGATTCCTCCAGTTCCATTCTTCTTTCTCAAGATCGCTTTGGCTATTCGAGGTTTTTTGTATTTCCATACAAATTGTGAGATTATTTGTTCTAGCTCTGTTAACGTATATATTTTTAAAAATACATGAAATTCAAAGGCCTTTACCTCAAACATTTAATATTCCTATTGATTACATGGGCCCTGGTAGACCATCTTGGACTATCTTTCATGTCCATGGTCCTAAAATGTTTTCACTGACTGTATGTTTTTTCTTAAGGTCAGTTAAGAACACACAAACAGAAAGTAGCCTACCTTATAATAAATGAAGCAATGAGTATTTCCCATCCAGGCTTCTGGCCCTCAGTAGCACCTAATCTGTAGCCAAAGTCAGCCTCATAAGAAGAACATTTGGGGCTTCCCTGGTGGCTCAAGGGTAAAGAATCTGCCCATCAATGCAGGGGACAGGGGTTCAATTCCTGGTCCGGGAAGACATGGAACAACTAAGCCCATTCACCACAACTACTGAGCCTGTGCTCTAGAGCCAGTGAGCCACAGCTACTGAAGCCCGCTCACCTGGAACCCATGCTCCATAAGAAAAGCCACTACAGTGAGAAGCCTGCATACCTCAACTAGAGAATGGGCCCTTTCACCACCAACTAGAGAAAGTCCAAGTGCAGCAACAAGACCCCGTGCAGCCATAAGTAAAAAAATAAAAGTCGTTTTTGTTTAAAAAAGAAGAAGAATGCCCGGCCACAACCCTCCCTTCATTAGGTGGGTACCCATCCTACATGCGTGCGTGTTAAGTTACTTCAGTTGTTTCTGACTCTGCAACCATAGGGACCGCAGCCCTCCAGGCTCCTCTGTCCATGGGATTCTCTAGGCAAGAATACTGGAGCAGGTTGCCATTTCCTTCTCCGAGGATCTTCCCAACTCAGGGATAGAACTCACGTCTCTTAAGTCTCCTGCATTGGCAGGTGGGTTCTTTACCACTAGTGCCAACTGGGAAGCCCCATCCTTCATGGGGCAAGTCAATTCCTCAAAATGGTAAACAAGGCCTTTCAGGATCTTCTCCTGCCTACTTCTCAAGCCTGGTTTCCACATATCCCTGGTCCACCCACCACACACCCTCCTTCCAGGCATACTTGTCTTTCCTCAGACTGGCTAGGCTCTAGACATTCTAGGACTCCGTGCTTCTCTTTGCCACTGAAATCTCTCAGCTCCCCTCCACTCTCCTGCCTGAGAACGCCTATGCATTATGCAAGGTCCCAACTCACAGTCACTTTCTCTGTTAATCCTTATTAATCTCAACACCTCACCCTCCTAGAAGCCCTCTACACATAATTTTTCTCCCCCCAAAATATCGTATCATTTTTGTCTTGCCCACTGACTGTGAACTCCTGTCTTGTCTCTCTGAATCCCCAGCTCCTAGTACAGCACTTGTCACACGATTGGCAATTTGAAAATGTTCTTGAACACTTATTCCACAAAGGGGGCGGGAATACAGTGAGAAATATCTCATGTTGCAGAATGATATGTCAGTAAACAACCTAAACATCCTCAGTAAAGAAGAACCAGCATTTTGCCAAAGCGCAAGGTGGAAGCCACCATCAGCCCTTTAAATAACACAGTTCATAAGCAGGTCAGAAAGGATGAGCAAAGTAATTATTCAGCCCAGGGACATTCTGATGCCATCGGAACACATTTATCTTTGTGTATGCAGTAAAGTGAATCTCCTGAAGGCAGTTATGAGGACTTTCTTTCAAATGCACTTTTTACCAAAATCACTCCAATGCACTATTTCACAAGAACTTCTTCTTTAACTCTAAGGATTACAGGGCCACTTGAAATCCAAAGCTCATAGGCCTGCTTGCAACACTCTCAATTCTCCATTTATTGACTGCAGGCAATCATTTCACAACAAACCAGCAGAGGACAAGTCTACCCACTTATATCGAGGACGAGAAATACATATGGGCAGACAGGGGACTGCTTCTTTGTATATATCTAGGTTTAAACATACTATCAGCAGCCTGTTTTGTGCACTATATACTTTCATCATCTTAAATTCAATAGGATATTTCCTTCCTTTAAATGATTTCTTCCAGGAAACATACTTGGTGGGGCTCGTCTAGACCAGGGGTCCCCAACCCCTGGGTGAGTACTGGTCTGTGGCCTGTTAGGAACCGGGACACACAGCAGGAGGTAAGCAGAGGACCAGTGAATGAAGCTTCATCTGTATTTACAGCCACTCCCCACTGCTTGCATTACCGCCAGAGCTCTGCCTCCTGTTAGATCAGGGGTGGCATAATAAACATAAAGAGCATCAGTCATTCTGAAATTATCCCCTCCCCATCTGTGGGAAAAACTGTCTTCCACAAAACCAGTTCCTGGTGCCCAAAATGTTGGGGACTGCTGGTCTAGAGGGCCTGGGCTGCTTCTACTTACAACCTGGAACTTGAAATCCATGAGGCCTTGTGGTTCAGGTTCCCTACCTGGATTTTAAGTATACACACACAGGCACAGGGGTGTGATTCTTACCAAAAAAATCATAAAAGACACTCCTCCTCCTCTTCTTTTTATCTCTCAACAAATACTTCATTGGAAATCACTTCATGCTTACCGGACTAGCTCTTATTCATTTCCATTTAATGGCTACATAATATTCCTTTGTATAGCCAGCACCTAATATATTCAATCATCTGCATATTCATGGGTATTCACTCTTTTTTCAATTTATTACCCTTACTAACAATGTTGCAATAAACATCAAGGACATATATCCTTACAAACAAGTGCTTTTCATTTCTGGGACATTTACAAAAAAGTCCCAGGAGTAGTATTGCTAAAGTTGAAAGGAGCATATGTGTATAAATAAATACATGAATAAATAAAATATTTTGATAGATCGTGACAGAAACAATTTCAAATGAAGGGTCTCTGGGACAAAAGAACTAAGCTTTCTTTATTTTTTTCTTTTAGGGAGAACTTAGCACATATGAGCAAGTGAAAGTGAAGTCTCTCAGTCGTGTCTGACTCTTTGTGACCCCATGGACTGTAGCCTACCAGGCTTCTCCATCCATGGGATTTTCCAGGCAAGAATACTGGAGTGGGTTGCCATTTCCTCCTCCAGGAGATCTTCCCAACCCAGGGATTGAACCCAGGTCTCCTGCATTGTAGGCAGATGCTTTATCATCTGAGCCACCAGGGAAGTCCATGTATGAGCAAACTAAATTTAAAACATAATTGTTAAAAAAGTACAAAATGTATTTGACAAATAAGAAATATCAATAATCTCAAAATATATATGACAAAAAAACGTTAAGACCTCAGTAGTAAGAAATAAAACCTTATTGAACAATATTAAATAAAGATCCAAATAAATCAAGACCTATACCACATTCATGAGTTGGAAGACAAAATACTTAAAGATATCATTTCCATTTGAATTGTTCTGCAGACTTAGCACACACCCACTTTAAATTTCAGGAGGATTTTTGCAAACAGCACTTTTTATGGATGCTTCAAGAAACTATATTCCAGTCGTAGGTGGGGAGTTGTTCAGCCCTGAACCCTGCAACAAAGTCTCACGCCAGCTTCTACTCAGTTTCTCCCTTTCTTTAAGCTTAAGTAAGCCCTAACACATGAGAGAAACTCTGTGACTGATGAGATGGAGAAGGGGAAGCAGAGGAAGTAGGACTGCATAGGTAGAAGCCCTGGAATGTTGAACAAAAGTGTTGCAGCTAGGGATGAATCCTTTAAGAGCTCAAGACTTAAGAAATGGAGGTTCACATTTTGGGGAAAGGTGTGGAATTCATGATTGGGGAGAGGGGATGGGACGTGAAAAGGAAGATACAGTGTATTCAATACCTCCACTCTCCTCAGGGGCAGCAGCAGCTGGACTTGCATCAGAAGGGACTCAAGAAGGGCCCTAACACTGGCCTTTCATTACTCCATAATGCTACTATTTGTTCAATTGTGTTTTACACTCACGCACAATCTCATGAGGACTTGGATCTCTGAATATTTACTCAAGTATCACTAAAGGCTGCTCATAGGGGCACTCAGTTAGTTATGGCCGGAGTCAATGAGTGAATGAGTGGATAAAGAATAAATGAATGAATGAAGGTCAAAAACAGGAAATCAACTTGCTCAAAGATGACTGTGTAAGCCTAAACACACTTTCACTCCTGTGCTTCTTAAAAGAGTAGAGCAACAGTAAAAAGCAACTCCATTAGCATTCTTTCTGCCCAGTGCAAGATACAACATGCTCTGAATAAATAGGGAAGAACCTATTTTCTAATATCAAGTTATCTCTATATTATTATAATGAGATTTATTACAAGTTTGGTTTCACTCACTTGAAACCCACTCCTTGTAGCTCATAGTGAAAAGCAGAGACCTTTCTTTTTTTCTAACATTGTAAAGAAGGATATTTAGATACTCCAGGCAAGAATCATTGTTACCCACCATATATTGTGAATGTACCTGAACTTTTCAGCTTAAAAATCAAATCACTAAAGTCTAAAGCATATATTAATAATTCTACTACCCTATTCTTCTGTTTTAATCCATTAACACATGCGTACTCAGTCACTTCAGTCACGTCTTTACAACCCCACGGACTGTAGCTCACCAGGCTATTCTGTCCATGGAATTACCTGGCAAGAATACTGGAGTGGGTTGCCATTTCCTGCTCCAGGAATCCAATAACATGCTGCAGTGCAAAAATGTTCTGAACTCTGAATTGTTCATTGAAAGTTGTTGTATCTAAATACAGAGTTAAAAAAAGGTCATATTATAGACATCCCATATTTACCTTGTAAAAAAACACAATATTCACACCTCTTAATAACCTATCTTGCCCTATAGCTTTTATATTGGGAATTTTTTTTTAATGTATATGTGCATGTATCATTCTTTATCTGCCCAGGGCAACTCAGTAAAAGATCTGACAAAGTGGACAACTGGGTATTTCTTGTGTATGCTTGTTGGTTACCACAATATCCCACAGAACAAAACACAAAAACTAATCTGTTCACCTTACCTTAATTAAATATTATCCTTATGTTTAAAAAACACTGACAGAAGTTCTAGTATGTACCAGGCCTGGTGTTAGTGCTCAGCAACAAAGCATTTTCCTAAATGTTCTCTAATTATACTTTAACAAAATCAACTCTGAGGCAAGAATCATCTCACTCATTTTTATAGATGAGTAACTGAGGCTGAGAGGCTGAACATTTGCTCAAGAACTTATGACTCTGCTGTTGTGTAAAATAAAGGACCAAAGAAAATGAAATTCATCTCAAAGTTTATACTTTAAAAAACTGCTGCAATATTAAAGTAGTACTTGATGACCACGATAGAAAAAATGTATGTACTATTGTTTGGTTGAGATTTTAGAATTTTTGTGTTAGTTTCCCCTTTGAACCATTCACTTTTTACATTTTGTCATTGTAAAACTTTTTAAAGATTAACCTTAAGCTTCACCAATGTCTGTGTCTTTATAAGGAACTGGAATCTTGCCAAAGAATCACAGAATCAAGGGAGGAGTGACCATGAGCTCAGGTCAGTGACTTCAACACAGAGACATGAATGATGATAAATGCCATTAGGGTCCCCAGAGAAGAACAAAAAATAGTAACTAATTCTCTACCACTTGCCTGAAATATCTCCCAAGGATCCTACATGTCATTAGGGTCAGGAATTTTGGTTTTTGAGGGAGACAGAAAACAATGCAATTCTCTCTACTCTTTCATTAACCTAAAAGTGTGGTAGGCTGGTCTCTGTAATCCCAGTGGGATCTAAGTAATATTAACTAACTATGCCTCCAAACCGGGAGCCAAGACAGCACGGACTGAACACGGACATTCAAATCCTCCCTGTGCCACCCACCTGGATCAAACTTCAGTATGTTTTTAAAGTGTCTAATCTCTTAGCTTCATGAACTTCGGGAATAATAATAGATTGAGTCATTAGTCAAGGACATCATCAAGGAAACAGATGATCATAGAGTGCCCCCCCAAAAATAAGCACATTAAAAACACTCCCTTCAAGTTGCTGAAAGTTAAGAATGTGAAGTATGGGGAAAGAGTCTTTATAGGACTTGCTAATTCTTAAATATATATTACAACAGGTAAAATACGCCTTCACGGTTCAGACAAGTGAAGGAAGCCTCCAAATCTCAGGCTGAAGGTGAGACTAGTTACAGGAGTATACATTGGAAAATATCCTTAACTACAGTGTGTTTAACAAAATGGTCCTTTCAAAAAAAAAAAAAATTAAAAAAAAAAACAAAATGGTCCTTTCAAATGAATCTGTTGCTGTTGTTGTTTAGTCCCTCAATCATGTCCAACTCTTTGCAATCCCATGGAACACAGACAGCAGGGTTCCTCTGTCCATGGGATTTTCCAGGCAATAATAGTGGAGTATGTTGCCTTTTCCTTCTCCAGGGGATCTTCCTGACCCAGGGATTGAACCCCGGTCTCCTGCATTGCAGGCAGATTCTTCACCATCTGAGCCAACAGGAAAGCCACCAGAGAAGCCTCAGATGAATATATTTGGCTCCTAATTTTGTATCAAATATATGAGCAAAACTTTTATTGAAGCCAAAAGATTTGCTGATTTAGTTGCTATAGCAGACTCAGGCATATAATGGTTATTCAAAACTTGAAATAGGATATCTTTCTACTGTGTTCTTACGTGGGTTTGAAGTAACCTTAGACTTAAGTTGGCACTTGGAGAAGGCAATGGCACCCCACTCCAGTACTCTTGCTTGGAAAATCCCATGGACGGAGGAGGCTGCAATCCATGGGGTCGCTAAGAGTCAGACACGACTGAGCGACTTCACTTTCACTTTTCACTTTCATGCACTGGAGAAGGAAATGGCAGCCCACTCCAGTGTTCTTGCCTGGAGAATCCCAGGGACGGGGGAGCCTGGTGGGCTGCCGTCTATGGGGTCACACAGAGTTGGACACGACTGAAGTGACTTAGCTTAGCATAGCACATAAGCTGGCACTGCCACTCAACTACCTACTTTCATAGGCCAGTCAAAATTCTGAGTGATAAATAAAACATTATAGCCATACAATGGATGCTCATTTGGTTATAAACAGAAATGAAGTACTGATACATGCCACAACATGGATGAACCTTGAAAATGTTATACCAAGTGAAAGAAGCCAGGCACAAATGACTTCATTTATATGAAAGGTCCAGAATAACAAATCCATAGAGACAGAAAGTGAGTAGTTGCTTGCTGATAAGGGAGTAAGGGAGAAAAGGGGTGTGCCTGCTAATGGGTACAGGGTTTCTTTTGGGAAGTGATGAAAATTTTCTGAAATTGATCATGGGGGTGGTTGCAAAACTGTAATTTAATAAAATTCATTGAATTGCACACTTTAAACGGGTGATTTAAGTAGATTTAAATGGAATGTGAATTATATCTCAACAAAAGTGTTCATTAAAAAAATTCTGCAAGCTTCAAGTCATAATTTTTTTAAGTTTTCATAAAAACTTTAGCTGTAATTAAATTAGTTACAATGTGCTATCAAGCCCTTCCCCTTTAACTATTAAGTCTCTTTCTTTTAGAAATACATTGTGACATAGTTAATGTTGAAATTACAATGATGGAGATTTGCCTTAAAATAATCCAGTGGGTGTTACAAAGGGAGAATGAGTCTGAGTATACAGTGATCGTGTAAGTGTTGATAACTACTAAAGTTGGGTAATGGGTCACTGGTGGAGGGTGGTCATTATACTATTCTTTCAACATGTGTTGAAATTTAAAATTTTCACAATAAAATAGTAAAGTGGAGTGAGGTTCTTAAGACTTCCTGGTCACTTCTACGCTATCTCTCTAGTCCACTTAGATTTTCTTTTTAAAAATACAGATGTACTGAAATACAGATAAAATGATGTCTGAGGTTTGTTTCACAATAACACGGGAAGTGAATCTGACAAACAGACTGGAGAGCATGCTGAAACTCCTTTCTACCCTGCTTGGAAAGCCCATCCTTCTGGAGTTAACAGAACACAGAGGGAACTCCCTGGTGGTCCAGTGGTTAGGACTCCACACTTTCCCTACCAAGGACCTGGGTTCAATCTCTGGTTGGGCAACGAAGATCCCACAAGCCACCCAGTGCAGGGGGAAGAGGAGGACACACAGAGCCAGCAACAGAACCAGGAAGAGGTACAGATAAAAGAGTGTGCAACAAGTGGGTTAGGGGCATATGAAAATTCACTGTACAGTCTTTTAATAAATTTAAATTTTTCCATAAAGAAGAGTTAAAAAAAAAACAACAAAAAACCACCTCTCACACACACAAATTCAAAAGGTATGCTACTGCTGAGACTCTTGTCCCGCAAAAGAGTTATGGGACTTAAGGCCATTCTCAAATCCTATTCCGTTGTTCTGGACATGCAGTATCTGTTGGTTCTGTTGTCACCGCAAATTCTGAAGACAACCTCAGAAACAGGCCACAGAAAATAACAGTTCCAAGTTTCATATAGAGCTGGGGGGCATAGAGTGGAAAAAGGACCCTATAGAAGAGACTTAGTTCCAAATCACTGATTCTTTCCCTGCTCTGGTTTGCTGGGTCCTGGGGACAAGAACATGCCCAGCCAGCAGGCCCAAACTAGTAGCCTTTGCCATCTGATGCGTGCGTATGTGCTAAGTTGCTTCAGTTGTGTCCGACTCTTTGTAACCCTATGGACTGTAGCCCACCAGGTTCCTCTGTCCATGATATTCTCTGGGCAAGAATACTGAAGTGGTTAGTTCATCAAATCTAACCATGGCTCAAATGACATCTAAAATGCATTTACCTCTGATATAATTCACAATAGTACACTGATTTAGGGGTTTAATTTTAGGAGAGAAAAAATAGTTTTCAATAATCCTAAACTAGCTATCTTTGACAAGACAAGAGATTATGATTTTACAAAGAGCAAATCCCTAAAATATAGGCAAGAGTCACTTCTGGCCCAGGGTACTTAGAGAAATTAAATGCACCCATTATTTGGCTGAATTTAGTCTGACAAGTGGACTAAGAAGCAAGACAGATCCAATCCCTACCTACCCTGTTGAGAATATTCCTCCCCGTGAAGTTTTAAAGAACTCCCAGAAGCCTGTGGGAGAGCCCAAGGGCAGGGCTAGGAGGGGGGATTTCTTTTATATGTTGCACATATAAAAGATTGTGAATTCCACCCACCATAGCACAGGCCGTACCACAAGATCATCCAGCATCAAAATAAGGAGAACAAACTGGCATCAGTTTAAGTATAAAAACCAGGCCAGGCTCTACATACCTAATGTTCTTACAGTTCTTATTCAAACAATTACTTTGGGTTCAATTCGTTCTCCCTATAATCTTAAAATTCTTTGGTTCCCATGTGGCTCCTTGATAAAGAATCCACCTGCTAATGCAGGAGAATGCAGGAGACCCTGATTGGATCCCTGGGTGGGGAAGATTCCCTGGAGGAGGAAATGGCAACCCACTCCAGTATTCTTGCTTAGGAAATCCCAAGGGCAGAGGAACCTGGTGGGCTATAGTCCATGGGGTTGCAAAGAGTCGGACAGGAGTGAGCAACAACCACCACCATATTCTTAAAATTGGTCTTGAAAGTGGGTTTGTGTGGACTTGCAAGGACCACCCAATGCTTTTAGGTATCCTACATTCATTACAGATCTCAGTAAGAACTATAGGCATTGCCAGGCTTTTAGATTTAATTTAGAGAAAGACTGTTTGCTTTACATATTCATCTTCCACAATCACTTCACGAAGACCTGTTTCCAAGTCTCTCAATCCCCAACAAACATCAAGACACTGATTGCCTTGGAAGCTGTGAAATCTTTTGGAAGCAAGGATGCTCCAGGGCAGCACATTTTTGCCCGACATCAGCCTTCTCTGTTGGAGGCGCCAGTCCCGTAGGGCCAGTGGCAGAGCCGGGTAGACATCTCCAAGCTCATCCACATGATGGCTTCATGTTCTCAAGAATTAAATTCTGCCTAGCAGTTTGTTTGGCTCCGGGAACCCAGTGCGGGCCTAGGGCCCTCCTTTAACGACCAAGTACACGGCAAGTTAACACACACTGTTACTACCTCTTGAGCTCGTCCCCCAAACACAGTGGAGTTACTTTACACCAGACACTTCATGTTTACGTTTGCCTCAGTGCAGAATAAAAGAAGTGACGTGCCCCAACCTGTCACTTCATCCATCCCACAATACCCCTACTGTGTGCCTGGCACTGCTGATAAACTGGTGAACAAAACAGGTCGAGAGCCTTGCCCTCCCGGTGCGGACGCTGTCAGCGAAGTAAACACTCAATGGCTGAAAGAAGTTTACTCATTTTCTTCCCGCTTTTTTTTTTTTTTGCCACCGACCCCCATCCTTCCAATCTCCCCAAGGGCTGGAAATCAAGTTTATCCTATTAGTTTGACAGGAATAACAAAACCCGTTAGTCTACATGAAATAGACACCGTCCAGGTGCAACCCAATTCACCATGGAACTCCACTCTCTTTACGTCTTTTTTTGTTTTCAGCCTCAACGGCCCAAAACCTTCAACCAGTCTGAGAGGTTCTCCTCCCCAAGTGCAGCCCTGGGACGATCAATCACGAGGCAGTGGAGGGAACCGGCCCAAGATCCCTGCTCCCCGCGGTGAGCGGGGCGCGCGCGCGGCACTCACCGAGGAGCCGGCCCAGAACGGGCACGAGTTCTTCACCTGCGGGGAGCTGCTCAGCGACAGCGCCCCAAAGCTGAGTGCCACCATGCAGCAGCCCAGGATCAGCTGCAGCAGACCGAGCGACAACAGCAGGCGAGCGGGCAGCAGCGCGGAGCCCGGAGCTCCGGCCGCGGCGGCGGCCCGGCGAGAAGAGAGCGCAGGCGGCGCGGCCAGCACCCCGGTAGCCCCGCAGCGAGGCCGCGCCGGGGGCTGCAGCGCAGCCCGGGGCCAGCGCGGCCGTAGTGGGGGTAGCGGCGGCTCCTGGGCGGCGGCCGCCGCGGCGCCCGGGCCCCCGGCCTGCGGCCCGCCGGAGAGCCCGGCCACCGGGCAGCAGGAGCCCGGGAGCACCACAGGCAGGGACATGGACAAGCGGGGAAGGAGCGGCCGTTGGCAGCGGGCAGAGGGCGCGGAGAGGAGCCGCCAGCGCCGCGCTCTGAGCACGCGGGCGGGCTCAGACGCGGAGGGGGCGGGAAGAAAATGCGCACGGCCCAACCACTTGCTGCCGCAGCAGCCGCCGCCACCGCCGCCGCCGCCTCTGCTCCCGCCGGCCGCACCCACCTGCCAGCCGGCGGGTCGGCCTCCGGCCTCCCGAGCGCGCCCCACTCCCACACCCCGCCCCACTCCCACACCACGCACGCCCTGAGGTCCCGCCGCGCAGCGCCTGCACCCTTTGGGGCTCCGCCAAACCAGCGCTCTCTCCCGGGGCTCCGGAAGAGGTGCCCCAATTTTAAAACAGGTTCCCTCAGGCTAGGAGGGAACTGCGGTCTGTGCGCGGAGATATCGACAGCCAACAAGCTGGGGCGCGACAGGAGCGCCGCAGGAGCGCTGGGGACCCTCGCCCCTTTCCGGCCCAGCCGCGAGCGCGACTCTGGCGACCTTTCATACGAAGGCAGCCCGGCTTTAAACTTTTCCCCCGCCTAGAGGAAGGATGGCAGGAAGAGAGCTGTGGGTAACTTGGTGGGAAAAGTCTAAGCCTCAGGGTTTCGGGAAAGGACGACGCAGAGCAAAGTCACCGTTCGCGTGGGGTTTCCCGGCGCTGACTGCTCTGCAGCCCCTCCGCCTGGGAAGTTGGGAGGTGGGGAATGAGGGGTAGGGGTGCCTTCCTGGCACCGACGTAGGAGTGGGCAGGAGGCCAAGGTTTCCTTGGAAGTATCCGGCATCCAGAAAGACAACCAACGGCCTGGAGCGTTGGCAAGGGTTACTATATACACTCTGTGGCCGTCTCACCTTGACTCCTGAGCTGTATTAGGCATCATCTGGTAGAACATAGAATCCCAGACTTTCAAAGAAATGGCCTCATAAAATTCTAATCTGTTTTTGGTAATTTATAAAATATATTTAGAACTTAAAAAGAAATGATTTGCCTTTGTAAAATTTTATTTCCTAATGGTAGGAATTCTTATGTGTTGAAAGTGTTTTTATACATAAAATGATTATAATAGAATTTTTCCAGGTTAAGAACCAGAGCACTGTCACTCTGCAGAAAGTCAGTCTCATTATTAGGTGAGTAATAAGTAAGGGGAGGGTATTTTATATCCTCCTGCCCACCAAACCAAAGGAAACGTGTATCCGTTTTTATGCTCTGCTTACAAAGGCTGTATTTATTTTGTTCATTACTTACTGCAACTCACAATGGAATGCACTGCCAATGTGCATGTGTGTTTACATGTACACTTTTTGAATTATTAAAGCACCTGTGATTAATAGTCTCAAGGACTTCTTTTACAAACTCCTTTTGGAAATAAACTTCAAATCCTGGAAAGAAAAAAAGGAGTTGTCTTTTAAAATAAACGTTTGAAGTATGTGATTTCATGCACTTTAAAACATCGTACGGTAGGTATTCTTAAATTGCAAGTAATGTTAGATTGAAAGTTTCTCGTGTGCCAGATTATACATTTTAATTTATGCACAAGCTTAAAGGTATTCAGTTTTTAACATTCTACTACATTGTATAATGTAAAAACGTCTAATTGAGTCTTGAGAAACTCTGTCAGCTAATAAGTTTATTCCGCTGGTCAGTCTCTGACACCCAAAATGAAACGTACTGTCAAAAATGTATTCTTTGGGTCTGTGTAGGTTGGTGCCAGAAATCAGATACCCTCCTTTCCTTTAGATGTTTAATGGCTGAAAAGGGAGAGCTCCAGGAGAGCTGGCGGTCTGTTTCTTGGTGTGGATGCCAGTTCCATGGGTGAGACTCATTCTGAGCAAATTCATGGTGTTGTACTTTGTGCAGTACTCTGTTTTTTATATTTAAATATTTTCAAATCTTTCTACGTACTTTACCCTTAAATTTTTGTCTGTTTCCCTATATAGAAACAGATGACAGCAAAGGTAACTAAAATCCATAGATAGTTTATCCAATAGCTTCACGTATTTTTTCAGGCCACTAAACCTTTTCCTAAGCTGCTAATTAAGAGTTTTTGCACAGAAATTTTCTTTTATGTTGTTGTTATTGGTCATATTTATAGCTGTGAGATTCTTTTCCATCAACCCAAATCCATGAAACTTTGCCCCAACTTTCAAGATTATGCCAAATAGCACTCTTGAGTATTTGAACTTTGGGTTTTATAACTCAAGATTGATTCTTTGCATCCCCCCAAACAATTGGTTACAGTAAGTCCTAAGTTATACCTGATCAGGCTGAGTTGTATGTTACTAAATTCTTATAGGATGATTCAGAGTCACTGACTTCATGTTGGCTTAAAAATAGTTAAGTGAGGATTTTGGAAAACAGGCAATTCCTCAAAAGTTAAAGAATTATCATTTGACCCAATAATTCCATTCCTCGGTATATACCCAAGAGAAGTGAAAACATGTGTCCATATAAAACCTTATACACAAATAGCATTATTCACAATAGCCCAAAAGGTAGAAGCAACCCAAGTGTGAGTGAATGGATAAATGAAATCCGGCATTGTGGATGAATAGATAAACAAAATGCAGGAGAGCCATACAATGGGATATTTTCAACAATATAAAGGGGTGAAGTACTGGTTCATGCTACAACATGAACGAACCTTGAAAACATGCTAAGTGAAAGAAGATAGTCCCACAAGATCATATATTATGTGATTCCATTCATATGAAATCTCGACAGCAGACAAATCCATAGAGACAGAAAGTAGATTAATGATTGCTTAGGAATTGGAATGGGGGGAGTAGTTAGATTGAATGGGGGTTTAAAGCTAAAAGTTCAGGTGACTTTTTGAAGTGAAAAAATCTTTTGAAGTCTGTTTTGGTGATGATTGCACAACCTTGTGAATATACTAAAAACCAATGAATCGAACACTAAATGGGGGAACTGTATCAATAAATATTACAGGTGAATCTATCATTATCTCTTAATAAAGCCCTTACTGAGACATATTAAAAATAATTAAAATAAAGACAAACATGTCGAAAATGTGACCAGGCATTTCGTTAACGTGGGCGAAAATGCAAGGAAACAGTGGTTGTAGTATATTGTTGGGTGGAACCCAGCTGCCAGCTTTCCTCAATATTAAAGCCAAATTCCAAGGAGAAATTTACATCAACTCCTCCCTTCCACATACCTCATTTTCCACTTCCCATACTCAAAGCCTTTTCTGCCCAGACATTCAAATTCTTTCACTCAGGTTACACTGGACACCTTTATACAAACTCCTCAGTGCTTCCCACCATTTCTCAGAAGCCCCAACCTGTCAGCTAATTAGAGTGCTAGGAGAAACATGTTCCCTGGCAACCTGCCTCCAGTACTTAACATTTTACGAGGAGAAAAGCTTCTCTGAAGAAGGCAGAGTGGAATCCAGAAGTCCTCCTTTAATTTGGTGTCTCTGGAGCAGCTTTGCTAAGTTTGGTTCATGGACTACGGAACCACTTGAAAGGTAGGTTGAAATGCACGTTCATGGACTTCCTTTACACTCACAGAACCTGACAATCTGGAGAGAACTGGCAAATTGCATTCTAACAAATTTTAAAAAAACATGAATTGATAACAATGATAGTAGTCAGACTCAAGAATCTTTACATGGGCATTTTTATATGGGAGGGGACTAGAAGTAGCTTAATAGTTGGAAGGGATTTGGCTTGAATACAAACTTAGACGTAAGTATGTTGGAGGAAGAGGTTTTGCTGGCCCCCAGCCAGGCATTGCTGCCCAGGTGATTTTTATGCATAGGAAGGACTGAAACCACTGGGTTCTACTGGAAAGGGAACCAAATTAGGAGCCAGACATCCCAGGTTCTATTCCCTCCTCCACTCAATGATCTTGAGCAGTTCCAAACTTCTCTAGCCTCTATTGCTTCCAAGGCCTGCGATTTTGAAATTTAGCCATTCTAATCACCATGATTTCTCAGGTGATCAGCATGAGAGCAGAGAACAAGAAAAGCAGGTGAACTAAGGTGTGGGATAGTTAAACTTTCAGACCTAGAATAAAATGAAAAATGCTTCATTCTAAACTTTAAGACCTGAAGTACCATGGTCTCATGTTTTTCCCTGAGGTACAATTTTGAACAAGGATTGTGTCCAGGAAATTGAGTGGCAACTTGCATTATAAAATTCATTTTGCAAAGAAAGAGCTGTGGAATTTTTTTTCTAATTAAGAGAGAGAGAAAACAAAAACAATGGAAGAAAAGAAAGCAACTTGAGCATAGCTGGGCAAACCAGGTACTCTTGTTTTTCTGAAATAATGGTGCAGGTTGGTTGTTAAGGATTTCTAATGCCAGTGGCCCCAAGACAGACTTATCTATTAAATGGAAGGGCTGCAGCCATACTTTTCTCTTTGAAATTAAATACTGAAGAACTTATTATAATGCAAATCTCACAAAATACAATTCAAGTCAATTGCTCTAAAAATTATTTATGGCTTATAATTTTCTAGGAGAAATAAGCTACACATATAAATGTAATAAACTGTGTTTTATAAGTGTCTGTTTATGAGAGAGTATGTGTATATTCGCGTGTGTGCATGTTGTGAAACCTTGTAATCTCAGAGCTTCCTGGTTCAAGTTTCTGTAGACATTAAATCTGTAATTCACCTTTGAGCACTTTTGAAGAAATCTCTTAAACAAATCTTTTACTTATGCCAAATGTGAAGCCTAGAAGATGTTTAGGGAAAACCTGGAGGATAACAAGAGAGGCTGTCCTTGCCTGGTGTGAGCAGAGTTCTCACCCTCCACTAAGGGGCTCTTGGTCTGAAGTGCTTGTCAGATCACCAAGGGAGCCTAAAAATATATACAACTTCTCCTTCATTTATTCCACTCATCCCATACCCCGCCCCCATCCCCTCTGACAACCACCTCTGAATAGGTGAGGAGATTAAGAGGTACACATTCCCAGTTAGAAAATAAATAAGTCACAGGGACATAGTATACAGCACAGGGAATAGAGTCAATAATATTGTGATAACTTTGTATGGTGACAGATGATAACCAGACTGACCATGGTGATCATTTTATAATGTATAAAAATACTGAATCTCTGTTGTACACTTGAAACTAATATAAGTTAATTATACTTCAATAAGAAAAAAATAATTTGACATATATGTGTGTATATATATAATTTCTAAGCCTCCAGTTGCGAAGATACTGATTTATAAGGTTTTGGTAAGGTCCATACCTACTATATTTAGTAAAAGTTCCCCAGAAGTTGGAGATGCCCTCAAAAGCTATGTCTCAGAGACCAATATACCTGTATGTGTGTGTGTATGGCATGTGTACGTGTACACATATTCTTCTTTTTAGCAACTATTTACAGAAGATAAAACCTTGGGCCCTCAAAGACAGTAAGAGGATGAGTGTCCCTGCCTGTCAAACTAGAAGAGAGAGCATGAGGGGGATTTGGCCCGGGCTTAGTGCAGCCCATGTGGACTGAACTGTAGATGTTCCTGTGTATATATTTGGGAAATGTACAGATTCTATGGATTTAAAATCTTAGCCACTGACCTACTGAAGACCACGTAGTCACCCAGGAAGAAAGAGGTGGGGTCTCCCCTGCAGGGAGAGGGCATGACTGCTGCCAGCCCTCCAGGAGAGGTGGTACCTGGGACAGGAACTGAGAGCAACGTGGAGCTCAAGATGCAGGAAGAAGAGCAACTCTGTTCTCTCTCTGAGCCTCCTCGTAACACTAGCTACCAGTCTTCATGTTCTGCTATGACCAGGTTTGCGTGCATTATTTCTAATACATCTCTGTGAGGTAGCTCCTTGGCTGAACTGGGCTGGAAAGGAAGAGAAAGAAGCAAAATAAAAATCATTCACCTTTGAGCCTCTTTTGCTCATAGTCACTATCTGTCTTTCAACAGTCCAGAGCACAAAAATAAATTGCTTTCCATGAAATGGTGTGGTACTAAATCACTCTCCCACCTCTTCTGATCTGATGGGCTGCTCTTGATAACAGATGTGAGTTCTGTGCATTCAACTGTGTGCTTGCACATCTTGTTCTGATTATATAAATAAGTATCTTGACATATAGGGCTTCCCTGGTGGTTCATCAATAAAGAATCCACCTGCCAATGCAGGAGATGCAAGTTAGATCTCCAGGTCAAGAAGATCCTCTGGAGAAGAAAATGGCAACCCACTCCAGTATTCTTGGCCTAGGAAATCCCATGGACAGAGGAGCCTGGCAGGCTACAGTCCAGGGAGGTTGCAAAAAGTCAGACATGACTTAGCGACTGAATAACAACAATAACATTTTGACATATATCAGTCTTTTATCCCAGGCTCATTTTTACTTTTGGGCTTTTAAATGTGCTGTTCCCCCTGCCAAAAATACTGTTCTATGCTTACCTCCGTGATGCCCAGCTTACATACACACATTCTCCCAGGATACCCCTACTCATCCCTAGGTTACAGATTGGAGCTTCTTTGCTCCAAAAAGTTGTCCTTGACATCCCCACAAGGCCACCTCCCCCACAGAGGCCAGGTAGAGTGAACCTGCTTTGTGCTTCATTTTGCTCCCACTTCACACCATATTGTTGTTAGGGGAAGCACACTGATTGAAACTGCCCACGCTGGCCAGGCACCATAGTAACCATTTGCATGAGTTGTTTTATGACAGGAGATCCTGATAAAGAATAACTAATAAGCCACCACCAACAGGAGGAGTTCAGGAAAGGTCGAAAGGAGACACCGCGTGTCTGTCCACTTCCCAGAATCCCTCTCGCTAGCATCCATCTTGGCTGAGCGATGCGTGCGCCATCAGGAAAGACTCTGAATTAGAGTGATTGGCCAAAGACCACCCAGAAACTAATCCCATCACCATAAAACCGGAGACTGCGAGCCACGTGGCAGAGCAGTTCTCCTGGGTTCCCTTACCCTACTGCTCTCCACCCGGGTGCCCTTTCCCAATAAAATCTCTTGCTTTGTCAGCACATGTGTCTCCTCGGACAATTCATTTCCTAGTGTTAGATAAGAGTCCAGTTTCGGACCCTGGAAGGGGTCCCCCTTCCTGCAACATTGTGACTGCCTGATTTCTTGTCTAGATTCCTATCTAAACTCTGCATGTGGGAGGGTGGGGCTGGTGCATTAAAGGTGGAGGGGTGTGGGGGAAGGCACATAATAAAAGAAACTTCAGAGACACTGGAATGCTCTACATCTCGATATGAGTGATAGAGTCTCAGATATATACATGCATAAGAATTCATCAAGCTGTGCATTTAAGATTTATGTGTATCTCTGTATTATAACAACCACCACCACCACCACAACAAGGTCAGGATACATGAAAAAACTGCGTACTCACTCATTTTAAAACTAAACATTAAACCTTAATTAAAATTTTAAAAACAACAATCTGATCTCCCAAGAGGGCTTGCTCTAGATCACTCGCTTAACAGAAGAACCAGTCTCCTGATTCCCACCTCAGAGCTGTTTCTATTATGCTACAGGGAGGTATTGAGTCAGTATCATATACATGGGGGACATAAGTTCTGTTTTAACCTGGCAACATGGTGACTCTGGGTTTACATAGCAATCCTTAAACCTGGACACGTTATGTGGTATGAAGACTCTTAGGACACCCCTGATGACTCAGAGGCAGTGTGGTTTGATGAAGGAGCTCTAGATGGCAAATTATTGGCCTCTTTACTAAACCAGGGCCTTTGCGCTTTTTTGTTCTATCTGGAATGCTCTTCTCCCAGGTATGTCTTGTCCCGTATTTCATTCACTTTTTCGAGAAATCACTCCTGACTTTCTTATCAAATGTGGCACTTTCCCACCTCCTTCATTCTCTATCCTCATATTCTAGATTTCTTCATGGTACTTATCACTATCTGACATTACATTTTATATTGTTTCCATGGCAATACAACAAATATAAGCTTCATGAGGCCAGGGACTTTGTGTGGAATAAGCCTATATTCTCTCTTAGAGCAGTGCCTGATAAATATGAATCAATAAAGTTTTACTGAATACACAAATGATCTTTGTTTTTTCTCTCACTTGCTGTGTGATCTTAGACAATTACGTCACCTCAGTGGGCTTCAGTCTTTTCCATTAATGGGGAGTGGGATAGCGGGTGGGAAGGGAGGTGTTTAGACTGGATTGTGTGCATGGTTCTTTCCAGTTCTGACATATAATTTTATATGCCAGCATGTAAAATGCTGTCTTCTCCAAGTGCCTTGGTCTCCTTTAAAGAAGAATATTCTGATTATGAATCATCTCAATGTGAAAGTACAAAGAAAGGTGTGTTTGTATCTGTGTGTGTGTTTGTGTGTGTGTAAATGAAGCTGAAAGACAAGCCAGGGCCCCACAGCCCTGGTGTCAGGCTACTTGCCACCCACATATCAGGTGTCCCACTCATGGCAGCTATGTTACATGTCAGCCTCAGAGCTTAGCCCCAGCGAGCAGAAGCTGTACCCCTCTTGAACTCACAGGTTCTACAGCTTAGAATGTGACTAAGGATGAGCGTGGCTATGACAGACCTCTGAGGGGACTAATGTAACTAACAAGCAAACCGTCTTTGCTGGGATTGAGTGGGTGAGTGGAGACTTAAAGTGGGAGTGAGGTGGGGGTGGGGAGTAAAGGGCAGTGGTGCAAGGTTTTCGTGTTCTTGGAAGTGGTGGATGGATGCAGTCTGGGGAAACCTCTGGGAACCCTGGAGGCCACTGACCATGGGCCTTATAAACAGAGACCCCAAGGGCAGCATGAAGTAGAGGGAAGAATGCTGCACTTAACCAGAGTGAAACCTGAAACAGATCCAGGAGGCAGTGGGCTACGGTGCAGTCTTGCAGGATACCAAGAGTCAGAGAGAGTGGGAAGACAGACAATGAATACACATATGTCTCATGTTTGTGTAAATCTTTCAAATACACCAACAGCCATGCTGGGTACTAAATTTTCACTCTCTAAGAAGAACTTGAGGTTCGGAGATATAGACTGACTTCCCAGTCTATGTCTTCCCTGAAGACTTCCCTGAAGACAAACTGCAAAATCAAAGCAAAAACCTAGGCCTTCCGACTTCTATTTCAGTTTCTTTCCCAGTATACCACAGCAATATTTTGGGCACAACGTTACTCATGATTCAGAAAACATGCGAGAGGACCCTCAAAGAACTGAATTAAAGAAGCCATCTTCAATTCTGCCTCACCTCATTTCCAAGGACTTTTCTTTGCTTAACCATGCATTCCCAGTGAGGGCTGCCATGTTCTTGTCTGACTCCACCCTCAACTGGAGATTGGCTCCGAGGCAGACACTTGATCTGAAGGGGCCCTCCCCGCACCTTCCCTTAGGACCACAACTGGCTGGTCCATTTCAATAGAAAGACTTCATCATTGTGATTGCAAGACAGACAAACCCATATGAAGTGTCCATATTAAAAAGTAGGATGCTAAGTCACTACAGTCGTGTCCAACTCTGTGCGACCCCATAGACTGCAGCCCACCAGGCTCCCCCGTCCCTGGGATTCTCCAGGCAAGAACACTGGAGTGGGTTGCCATTTCCTTCTCCAATGCATGAAAGTGAAAAGTGAAAGTGAAGTCGCTCAGTCGTGTCCGACCCTCAGCAACCCCATGGACTGCAGCCTACCAGGCTCTTCCATCCATGGGATTTTCCAGGCAAGAGTGCTGGAGTGGGGTGCCATTGCCTTCTCTGAAAAAGTAGGATATTCCTCTAATATTTCCTAAAAAGATGTTTGGTCAAATTCAGCATCTATTTCTCTAGTGAAAAAAGCCAGTTACAAAAAAGTCCCACATACTATATGAGTCCATTTGCATAAAATGTCCAGACAAGGGAAATTTATACAGAAAGTAGACTAGTCATTGCTTAGGGTTGGGAGGGAATGGAGACAAAGCCAAATGGTATGAGGTTTCTCTTTGAAGTGATGAAATGTTCTAAAATTGACAGGGTGATGGTTGCACGTATCTGTGAACATACTAAAAACCACTGAATGGCACATCTTAAATGGGTGACTTACACAGTATGTGAACAGTTATTTCAATCCAGTTGTTTAAAAATCCAGTCCTGATTTTTAAATGGTATAACTTCTTAACATTATATCTATCTCCAAGCATCATTAAGAGTATTCAAAACACTTTCATTAAATTTACAGAAAAGTTAAGAATGTCCACATCCTTTACTTTCTAGCGAAGCAATGACAAATATTTGGAAAAAAGAATAATTATGATTTCAAATATATGACCTATACCTGGACAAAGTATGATAACCCTATCTGGAACATGAAAGAAGAAAAGAATCTATCACATTCAAATACCTTTCAAGTTAAATTTTAAAAATTATTTAAATAGCATAGGTTCCCATCAGTGTTGAACTGGATGGAAAAAAAGACATTTTTGTACATAAAAATCAGGTAAGTGCAGATCCAATAAAGTGATCATCTGGGTGGGACTCCTATATTTTGTGAGCAGGCAGAGATTCAAGTATTTGGATAAACTGAATCTAGCTAGTGGTCTAAAGGAAAGTGAAAAGTATTAGTTGCTCAGTCACATCCAACTCTTTTTGACACCACGGACTATAGTCCTCCTCCAGGCTCCTCTGTCCACACAGTTCTCCTGGCAAGAATACTGGAGTGGGTTGCCATTCCCTTCTCCAGGGGACCTTCCCAACTCAGGGATCAAACCTGGGCCCCCTGCACTGCAGGTGAATTCTTTATCATCTGAGCCACCAGAGAAGCAGTGGTCTATATGAGCCACATTTCTTTTTTTAAGTATTGAAGTCATAGCAAAAAAAAAAAAAAAAATCCAATTGTTCAAGAGGGAGGGGACATATGTATACCTATGGCTGATTCATGTTGATGTATGGCAGAAACCAACACAATATTGTAAAGCAACTATCCTTCAGTTTGGTTCAGTTCAGTTCAGTCGCTCAGTTGTGTCCGACTCTCTGTGACCCCATGAATCACAGTACACCAGGCCTCCCTGTCCATCACCAACTCCCGGAGTTCACTCAAACTCATGTCCATCGAGTCAGTGATGCCATCCAGCCATCTCATCCTCTGTTATCACATTCTCCTCCTGCCTCCAATCCCTCCTAGCATCAGAGTCTTTTCCAATGAGTTAACTCTTCACATGAGGTGTCCAAAGTATTGGAGTTTCAGCTTCAGCATCAGTCCTTCCAATGAACACCCAGGACTGATCTCCTTTAGGATGGACTGGTTGGATCTCCTTGCAGTCCAAGGGACTCTCAAGAGTCTTCTCCAACACCACAGTTCAAAAGCATCAATTCTTCAGTGCTCAGCTTTCTTCACAGTCCAACTCTCACATCCATACATGACCACTGGAAAAACCATAGCCTCGACTAGATGGACCTTTGTTGGCAAAGTAATGTCTCTGCTTTTGAATATGCTATCTAGGTTGGTCATAACTTTTCTCCCAAGGGGTAAGCGTCCTTTAATTTCTGCAGGCTGCAGTCACCATCTGCAGTGATTTTGGAGCCCAGAAAAATAAAGTCTGACACTGTTTCCCCTGTTTCCCCATCTATTTCCCATGAAGTGATGGGACCGGATGCCATGATCTTCATTTTCTAAATGTTGAGTTTTAAGCCAACTTTTTCACTCTCCTCTTTCACTTTCATCAAGAGGCTTTTTAGTTTCTCTTCACTTTCTGCCATAAGGGTGGTATCATCTGCATATCTGAGGTTATTGATATTTCTCCCAGCAATCTTGATTCCAGCTTGTGCTTCTTCCAGCCCAGTGTTTCTCATGATGTACTCTGCATAGAAGTTAAATAAGCAGGATGACAATATACAGCCTTGACATACTCCTTTTCCTATTTGGAACCAGTCTGTTGTTCCATGTCCAGTTCTAACTGTTGCTTCCTGACCAGCATATAGGTTTCTCAAGAGGCAGGTCAGGTGGTCTGGTATTCCCATCTCTTTCAGAATTTTCCATAGTTTATTGTGATCCAAAATCAAAGGCTTTGGCATAGTCAATAAAGTTTATTGTGATCCACAGTCAAAGGCTTTGGCATAGTCAATAAAGCAGAAATAGATGTTTTTCTGGAACTCTCTTGCCTTTTCCATGATCCAGCGGATGTTGGCGACTTGATCTCTGATTCCTCTACCTTTTCTAAAACCAGCTTGAATGTCTGGAAGTTCATGGTTCACATATTGCTGAAGCCTGGCTTGGAGAATTTTGAGCATTACTTTACTAGCGTGTGAGATGAGTGCAATTGTGCGGTAGTTTGAGCATTCTTTGGCATTGCCTTTCTTTGGGATTGGAATGAAAACTGACCTCTTCCAGTCCTGTGGCCACTGCTGAGTTTTCCAAATTTGCTGGCATATTGAGTGCAGTACTTTCACAGCATCATCTTTCAGGATTTGAAATAGCTCAACTGGAATTCCATCAGTTAAAAATAAATAAATTTTAAAAACAAACAAAAAAGGCAACCTCAACACGACAGTGGTGTGAGTGAGAGGAAGCGTTCTGGACATCTGCAGTTCCAGGCCTCACACACGGCCTTCATTTCTAGTCGTCAGCAATCACAGTTAGCTGAGATGCCAGCACATCTCACCTAATTTAAGACACCATCATTTTACGTTTCATTGAGAAAGACTAACTGCTGCTAATTAAGGTGCCGCTGATTGTAAGACACATCCCTATTTCAGAGGTGTTAAAATGTGGGGAAAAAAGCATACATCTTGGAATAAGATGAAGTTTCCTTAGTGAATGACCATCTTTTAACCCTGGGTGATTAAGAATTAAATATTCTGAGCTCTCTGGAATTCTATGAGTATTCCTTAGTGAGTGCATACATGCTCAGTCCCTTCAGTTGTGTCTGACTCTGTGACTATGGACTGTAGCCCACCAGGCTCCTCTGTCATGGGATTCTCTAGGCAAGAATACTAGAGTGAATTGCCATGCCCTCCTCCAGGGGATCTTCCTGACCTAGGGACTGAACCCGTGTCTCTTTTGTCTCCTGCATTGGCAGGTGGGTTCTTTACCTCTAGCGCCACCTGGGAAGCCCATTCCTCAGTGAGTACCAGGTTTTTCATTCTGGGAACATTTAAAACTAAGCATTAAAAAAAATTTAAGGGAACCAAAACCATGGTATTAACACTTGATGTTTGGAAAGAGTCTATAAAGATTTAATATCCTATATGTTTGTAATACTGAAGATACTATAATTATTCTCTAGGAGATATTACTAACCTAGGAATTGAACTTGGGTCTCCTGCATTGCAGGCAGATCATTTACCATCTGAGCCACTGGGATACAGGCTAATACTGAAGAGAATTGGGTGTATTAGAGTAATAGCCTTGTAAAGTCAGCTTAAAATATTCATGTGAATAACTAAGTTAGATTTACGATATTATGTTGAAATCCCAACAAGTTCATGTGCAGAACTGGAATCTCAGACTTCCCTTATTTATAAGGCTAATTTACTGCATTTATAAGAGTTATCTTCTGAAAGATTGGTTTGTTTGGTCAAGCAATTATGGTTTAAAAGAAACTCACATATATTAGATTGATAAATGATGTTTGAAATGTTGAAACTGTTTCATTAACTGAGTTTTCAAACAGACCAAATAATATTTGAATCACTTAAAAAGTGACTGTTAACAATTGCAAGATTATAGATAGAACTAAAAGTTCTGTAAGAACTAGAACTATAATACATTGAGAACAACTTGTTTTAATCAAAAGTAAACTTCTGAAGAGTCTTTTCTACAAATAAAACCCATCCTCAATGTTACCAGAAAGCTTGCATTGACAGTCCAGAGGGGCACATGACTCCAAGTAGCCAATCAGAGATCTTACCTAGAATTTTGCAAAGGGTGGGATGTGGGGGAAGAGTCTCTGTGTGAGCTTGGAGTCCAGGGTCTTGCAAGCTGCCTGTAGTCTTGTCTTGGGCTTCGTGGAGAACCCAGCCTGCATGGGAGTGGAACTGACGGACAGAGAGAAATGTAAGTAAGACCCAGAGAAAGAGTCAGAGTGAGAAGAAGGGGAAGGGTAGAGAGGAAAGGAGAGAGCAAGAGAGGGTGGGGGTGGGGGTGGAATAAACTGGGAGATTGGGATTGACATATATACATCACTGGGTATAAAACAGATAACTAATGAGAATATATTGTTTAGCACAGGGAGCTCCATTCAGTGATCTGTGGTGATCTAAATGGGAAGGAAACCTAAAGAAGAAAGTATACATGTATACATATAACATTCACTTTACAACAGAAACTAACACCACATTGTAAAACAACTATACACCAATAAAAAAATTTAAGAAGAAGAGAGAGAGAATAGTCCTGCTCATGTTCAAGTTCT